>NC_073235.2:67095000-67695000 GCF_029281585.2 Gorilla gorilla gorilla
TATTTTTTTTTTTTTTTTTTTTTTTTTGCCCATTTTCCAATTTAAACCTGATCTGAGGAAATGTCATCAATCTCTAAGACGTCTTACTCCAGTCTGATGACTATCCACACTTAGGGCACATCCTGCCTTAACCCTGGCACTTTACCCATTCTTTCTCTTTTGTCCCCTATACTAACATAAGCATACCAACACCTCTTCTCACTTTCTATTCAAAACAAACCCTGCATCATCAACAAATCTCTCAGACACAGGCATTCTGCAAGTGTCCATTCATAGCATTAAAGTGAGTCAGCCCAGATCTCCTTCCCTTTACTTTCCTTCTGGTTCAGGCTCCACCCGCTACCACAACCCCAAATCAAAGCCCCATCTTTTAAATATATCTTGCATGGTATTGTTGCTTAGCTAGGGGCCTTACTGCCTAGGATTTGTGAGAAACATAGCAGGCCCTTAGTAATTTGGGAACTTCCTATTAAATTCTTCCGGATGACCATTATGTCATCATCAGACATTTCCTTTTCTTACTCTGGCTCAAGGACAATCCAGAATCCTTTTTTTGGGGGGGAGGGTGGTAGTGTCAGCGGGGGACAGATTCTCGCTCTGTCGTTCAGAGTGGAGTGCAGTGGCACAACCTCAGCTCACTGCAGCCTCCGCCTCCTGGGTTCAAGTGATTCTCCTGCCTCCGCCTCCCGAGTAGCTGGGACTACAGGTGCAGGCCACCACACCCAGCTAATTTTTGTATTTTTAGTAAAGACGGGGTTTTACCATGTTGGACAGGATGGTTTCAATCTTCAGACTTCGTGATCCGCCCGCCTCAGCCTCCCAAAGTGCTGGGATTACTGGGATTACAGGCGTGAGCCACCGCGCCCGGCCTCTTTTTTTTTTTTTCCACTACCATGGCACACAGTCAAATCTATTATCCTTACTTCCATTTTCTATCCAAACCAAAAAGTCAACTCTCAAAGAGCTTGGAAGTTTCACTAGGGCTGTTTTTTCCTTGGGATCTGACTTTAAACCTCATCCTGATAATAAAGGTCTCAAGAGAGTCTCCTCTTTGTCTCCCCAAACAAAGTTACAGTCCCACCCACTTAAGGGTTTATTTCCCCTTTCAAAGATGCCAATTCAGAACATAGTTCCGCTTCTAGAAAAATTTACTCCCATTTTCTCCAATCCTTACCCAAAAACCTGTGTACCAAGTGACTTCAAGCCCCTCCCCGCCAAAATATATACACAGGGCTTCCATCAAACATATTTCCTACTGTCTCTATCATTGCTGTATATGATCAATAATTCATCTGCTTCCTAAGGTATTTCCTCCATTCCTAAAAATATAAACACACATAGTTGAACCCATTAGAAGCAATAAAGATGCAGAAATAAGAAAGAGAGCAATAGACGCGGAAAAATGGCCAACTGTCTTGTCCTCGCTGTTCATTATCCTTCTCCCATTTCAAGTACCTGGCTATTTCAATGTATTGTTTCCACCCTTGTAAGAATAAGGTGCATTTTGTCTAGTGAGGCTTCTCTTTGTTTTGCTGGGTCAAAACTGGGAGAAAGTATATGACAAGAGATGAATTATTCTATGATACACTATTTTTTTCCCCTCCAAATGTATAGTATTTTCTGTTAGTTGCTTGGTCCTTAAAATCTAATTTGTTTAAGTCAGTCCCAAACTAGAAAAGAAGAAAATCATAAAGATATGGTCCTTAGTCTTCTAATTATCACTACAAGTCATCTATCTTCTGAGGCCAGAGCCTCCAAACTGAGGAATCCACTGAAATGAAGACATGTTGATCCTAAACTCTAAGTACCTTTTGCCACAGCATCACTATATCACTTTCCTTTAGTAAATGAGGTTGGCTTGGGTTGAAAATGTGAAAAATTAAAGAAAGTATTAAAGGAATCAGTCAATCCCCTTCTCACCCCACTACTACTGCCCACCCCAGCCTCTGCCCAATTCCTGGCTTAAAAATGATCATCTCTTCTACCTATCTGGTGAATGATTACTGCTCTCAACCACTGCACTTTATATATATTCTCTGTTTTAATCCATCCCAAGACCCTCGGAGGTAGGTTTTAACATTCCCATTATATGGCTTAGAAGAATAAGGCCCTAAATGGAAAATAATGCCAAAGGACCATGTCAGTCAACAGAGTTATTTAACAGAGCCCATGCTAATCCTTTGTTAATACTGTAAATTATGGAACACCTTAAAGACTGTATGGATTCAGAACTCCTAAGATTTTTGAATTTTAAAATTTAAAAATGCATACCTGTTTTTTCCTTGAATTTGCTTTGGGAAACAGGTCTGCTGACAACACAGATGTAAATGGAGAACAGCATAGCTCAGGAAAAGGGTTTGGAATAGATGGCATTTCCGGAACATCAAGATCTTTCTTTTTTCTCCTACAGTAAGAGAACATAGGATGTAATTTACATAAAACAGAATGTAAAATATAATTGCTGTCAGGATTAAAAAGTGTGCTAAGGCGAACATGTACCACTCTGTGACAAAGCTCATATTATATAAAGTATACAGAAAAGTTCTGTGATGTACTTTCTATGGGTCAAAATACAGTATGTTAATTAGATACAAACAAATCTCCTATAGTTCCTCTCTTTCTGTCTCTCTCTCTCTCTCTCTCTCCTCCCACCCCCCACCCCCCCGCCCGCCTTCTCTCTCTCTTTTGCCTTTAAATCACCAGGCATAGAAACTCCATCACTTTTGATAATTTTCCTGAAACAGAAATGTAGACTATACAATTACTAATCCAAACATCACCTGAGAAGTCATACATTGTTATGCATCCATGATATTGACAGTCTCTAAGTTGCATTTAGTGCATTCATCCTTATGATATTTTACTAATCACTTTTGGAAGTTATGATTTATTAATTATAGCTGTGGTTCATCTCACTTCAAATTTCATTCACAATGTTGCCCACACACAGTCTGTTGATTTTTCAAGTGCTTATAGATATTAAACAGCAAGGCAGTGTTTTGAGGAGGTAAGTTAATAGAACTTGCTAGTATAAATGTACTATAGACCACTGGAGAGTAATTTTAACTTCACTGAAGTTGGAGCGCTTTGAAAATCAGGTAAAAAAAAAAAGTAACATTTAAATGTATGAATATAAAGGACTATAGATTTTTGTATTGCTGTAACCCTTTTTCTTTCCGAAAGTATGTGCAACTCTAAAGGCACTTAGTGCTGAATGCTATGGAGATTGGGAAACCCTTTAAAGCCTCTATTCTTTCCTGCCGAACAGCAAGACTGCTCGAATGTCAATCCAAGCTTTGCTTCTACACGGTCGCTGTAAGACTCTATGTGGGAGGTGAATACATTTATGCTACGATTTTTAAAAATATATAAAATAAAATAGAGTTTACTTTGTGAAAATGCATGGCCACGAAGGAACAGAAGGTGATCAACCTGCAGCCTGACCTCCTAGTTTCACCACCGATGGGCAGAGGCGAGAGAGATGAGAGCTCTCAATGAAACGGTGATGCTATTTATAAGGCGCTGTGAGATCGCAATGTCCTGCTGATCCGGTAGAAGCCAGCTCAAAGGCGATTGTCTTCAGAGACTTTTACAAACTTGGCCCAGCTCTGGGCACATGGCTCACCCCCTAGGACCGCCTCCTCACCCCCTCGCCGGCTGCCCAGCCAGGACACTCCCCCGCGCCCTCCAGGGTTGCCTACCTGTCTGCAGCACAGCCGCGGGACCCGTCCGGAAGGGGCAGGAGCGCTCGCGCGTGCAGCCAGGGGGCCGGCGCCAGGTCGTGGGCGTCGCCCCTCCCCTGGGCAGCGCCACACACCTGGGCGGCCAGCGGCGAATCCCGGGCAGCCGCCCTGCTCGCGGCGCTCTGCCCATCTTGCAGGGAAGTGGTCATTGTCGCCGGCCGGGGGGCTCGGGCGTCATGGGAGACTCGGCGCGTGGGGAGAAGGGGATCGCGCGGCGGGAGGCGAGGTGCCGGCTAGGCAGCCCGAGCGCTCTGCAGGTGTGGTGGCCTCGCCGCCTGCGCTCGGGGCCCCGGCAGCTGAGACGCGCGGCCGAGCTATCTGCGAGGCGGCGGGGGAGGGGAGGGGGCGGAGGAGGAGGGTGGGGAGAGGGGAGGAGCGGCCGGTGGGTGGGGGCCGCGGGCGGCGAGGCAAGGCGCGGAGGGGGCGGGGAGGGCGCGAGAGCGGCTGGCCGGCCCCGCGCGTGGCCCGGGGCGCTCGGGGCCACTGGCATTGCTCCCGCGCCGTCCCATCCGGGACGCGAGGCCGGGACCGCCGCCTCCCCAGGTGGGCGCCGGGGCGCGAGGCTGAGCCCAGGGTCTGGGCGGCCCCGGCGCCGCTGGAGGCGGGGACCTAGCCGAGCGGGCGCTCCCGCTGGGCTTGCCGGGAGGACCGCAGGCGGGATAGGGGTCCGCGCAGCCCTGACCCTCATACCCTTGCATTCTTTCTGCTCTGCCATCTGAGATCACCTAAGCTGTTGCTGGGCCGCCATGACAGTCCCCACCGGGCCAGGAGGCCAGGACACCAGAGGGTTTGCCCCAGTCCTTCCCCACGTGCCTCTTCTTCCATCCACTCCGCAGCCAAAGATTGGGGGGTTGATGGGGAGCAAGGAGTCCAATCATTATAGAAAACTACTGAGATTTTGAGAATTCTCAGTAAAGCATGAGTAAACCTGAAGGTGTCTGGAATTAGAAAGACTATTAGTTTTATGGTAATGAGAGAAGCTTACATTAATGAATTCCAGGTTGCCTTACGCTACCTATTCCATCCTCTCAACAGCTCCATAAATTACATGTTTATCTCATTTTACACAAAAGGAAACTGGGGCTTAAAGCCATCGAGTACCTTGCACTAGTAACATAGCACTAGTAGCTGGTGGAGTCAATATTCCAACCCAGAAGCTTCCTTCTCAAAAACCCAGACTGTTTGAAATAGTAATGACATTATTATGCTCACCCTCTGAGATGCAGCAACCCTACTCTGAAATGCTGGGTGATCCTGTTTCTGCTCTTCCAGTAAGTGTGCCTGTCCCTATGCACCGTTGAGGATTTCCAAATGTTTCACAGGGTCTTTGTTCTTTGACCAAATTAGGTAATATCTGTCCCTGGCATCTGCTTTACCAGGTTTTCTTAATTTCAACAACCTCTGCCCAGGGAAAGGTAAACATTGCCTCCAGAAGAAAGCAGCAGCTCCCCTCCCCCATCTCAGTGCATCCTCTCCCACCGAGGCACCGACCACTGGAGAACCCAGGAGTCACTAATTCCCAGCCTGTGAGGAAACCTGGGGCACTCCGTGAAGACAGAAAATCCTTGAGTCACAGTTCAGGGAATCCAAGTTCTTTATTTTCCTAATGTCAAAATTAAGGCCCAGAAGTGACCTGGGTCACAGCGGATGTGATCTCTGGGATCTTTTATACCAGGGGTCCCCAACCCCTGGGCCCTGGACCACACCATACCAGTCCATGGACTGTGAGAAACCAGGCCGCACAGCCGGAGGTGAGCGGCTGGTGAACCAGCATTACCGCAAGAGCTCTGTCTCCTGTCAGATCAGCTGGGCATTAGATTCTCATAAGAGAGCGAACCCTATTGGTGAACTATGCCTGCCAGGGATCTAGGTTGCTCCTTATGAGAATCTAACAAATGCCTGATGATCTGAGGTGGAACAGTTTCATCCCGAAACCATCACCCCCACCCCATCCGTGGAAAAATTTTCTTCCATGAAGCCGGTCCCTGGTGCCAAAAAGGTTGGGGACACTGCAGTTTATACAATACTTTGGCTAAGCTAGGACAGAATGGTGATTCTCTTTCTCAGGAAGAAAATAATAATACTAATCATGGTGATAATTAACATTTATTGACACATGTGCCAGACAAAGCCCTCACTCACATCCATTTCTCTGAATTACAGATTCTATGCCTGGGTTTAAGTGAATTTAATTTAAAAGCATACAGATATACTGAGGTTATTCCAGCAAAAAACAAATGAGGTATGTAGTTGCAGACAACTTGAACTAAAGAAACAAAGAAATAAGTAAACTTTAATCATTAACATCATTATCCCAATTTTATCCAGAACTCTTGCAGGCAGTCACTTCTTCTAAGAATAATATAGTTGAGCACATGAATTAGTGGCTGAAGTTTACACTGTCTCCACTCCCAACAACACTCTCTCTCTCCTCCCCACCTCCTCTCTCTCTCTCTCTCTCTCACACACACACACACACACACACGCACACGCACACACACACACACACGGCGGGGGTGGGACAGAGAGAGAGAGAGAGAGAAAGAAAGAGAGCACACTTTTGATTTTGTTTTTCCTTGGGGAAAGGGATAGGTGGAATCTGCATATGTCTTTGGAATCACTGGAAATGCTATTCCCCAATGGTGCATCCTGCTCCACATCCTAGCATAATTGCCATAATTTCTTAACCTCAAGAAAGAGTATTCCTTGGCTGGAAAGATATATCTATTTTGTCTCCCCTTTCCAAGCATTCTCCTATTTAGTGGAAATCCAGGGAGGGTCAATTTGCAGGCTTTATGCCCGTCCTCTGACCCCAATGGGTAGACATTGTAATCCCTGAGATTACCAGGGGCAAAAAGAAAAGGAACAGGTCTCTGAGAATGAGAAACTAAATAATTTTGTCTTGTAGATTGGCACTAAATGTTAAATTTACTCCCAGTAATACCTTGAGAATCTGTACCAAGAGTTTTTAGAATTAGCTCATTCACATTTTTGAAGCAAGTCAATAAAGGAACTAGGTTTTTTTATCCAAGTGGTTTACAAGAAATGATTCTAAATAAAGAACTATGCAGTATAAAAGGTACAGAATCCTGTCAGACCTGCCACAGCCTAAGAAAATAGAGGTATTTTTCTATGAAAGAGAAGTTTTAAAAGAGAAATTTTCATCCTCATAATGGACAGATTTCTGAAACAATAAAGCAGATATGTGGGTATCAAAGAGCAATATCAGTCCCCTGGGTGGCTGTCCTCCTTTTGGACTTGGGCCTGTAAAATTGCAGAGAAGCAGCTTGTCCCCTGGCCCCTTTGCTCTGAGGGCCTTTATTACTCTTTGTCCCTCCCTTTCCTGTCTTTCCTCAGGAATCCCAGTCTTTCTACCCCTCCTGGAAAATGTGTCCTCATTGCATTCCTCTCTCTCTCTGCTCATCAATTAAATTTCTTAACCCTTTGTATTGTGAAAGACAACACACATACAGAAAAGAAGTTCATAAACAACAATGTATAATGGCTTATCACAAGGAAAATACTGATGTCAGGTCATGAAACGGATTCTTGTCCGCCTTCCGGAAACTCCTCTTTTGCCCCTCCCTTCAATTAAAAGTTAGTTTGTTTCTTTCTTGCTTGCTTGCTTGCTTTTCTTTCTCTCTCTCTCTCTCCCCCTCTTTCTCTTCCTTTCTTCCTCTCTTCCTTCCTTTCTTTCTTTCTTTCCTTTTATTTTGCAGTGTCTCAATTGCCCAGGCTGGAGTGCAGTGGCAGGAACATAGCTCACTGCAGCCTTGACATCCCAGGCTCAAGCAATCCAGCCACCTCAGCCTTCCAAATAGCTGAGACCACAGGCACATGCCACTACATTCAGCTCTTTACTTTTAGTAGAGATGAGGTCTCATCATGTTGCCCAAGTTGGTCTCAAACTCCTGGGCTCAAGCAATCCTCCCTCTCCAGCCTTCCAAAGTACTGAGATTACAGGCTTCAGACACCACTCCCAGCCCAATTCAAATGTTCAGAATAATCAAATCCTTCTTTTTGTTTATAGTTTACACCTAACTATCCATCCCTGAACAAAATAGATTAGGTTTTCTAGATTTGCTCTTTATATAAATGGAATCATACTGTTTCGCCCTTTTATGTTTGACTTGGTTCCCTTAATATTACATTTGTAATATTCTTCCATGCAGTTGCAAGTAGCTGTAGTCTTTTTGTTTTTCTATTGTATGTAATACCACAATTTACTGATCCATTTTACTGCAGAAAGATATCTAGGCTGTTTCCAGCTTTGACTATTATTAATACTGCCACAATGCACATTTTGCACACTTCCCTTGGTATGCATAGGCATGCACTTCTGGGAGGTATACATGTAGGAGTGGCATTGTGAGGTCATGGTATAAATATATATATATATATATATGTATGTTTGGTTTTAGTAGATATTGCAGTTTCCCAAATTGTTTGTATTGATTTTGTCACTACCAGGAATGCATAAGCTTCCCCAGTTCTTCACATCCTTGACAATTAGTATATTAGAATTGTCACAGTAGACATTCTGGTGAGTGCATAGCAGTATCTCATTGTGGAATTCAACTTTTCTTTATGACTAATGAGTTTGAGCAATTTTTTCTATGATGAGTTACCATTTGGACATCCTCTTTTTATTTTTCTTTTTTGTGAGTTGGAGTCTCGTTCTGTTGCCCAGGCTGGAAAGCAGTGACACAATCATGGCTCAGCTCACTGCAACCTCAACCTCCTGGGCTCAAACAATCCTCCCTCCTTGAGTTCCCAAAGTGTTAGAATTATAGGCGTGAGCCCCAGAGCCTGGCCAGGACACTCTCTTTTGATGGAGCAATTCAAATCTGTTGCCCATTCTTATGATGAGTTGTTTGTCTTTTTCTTACTCACTTATGAGTTATTTTTAAGTTCTGTTTTTATCTTACGGTGTGAAGGTATATAGGTTGTTTTTATTAATATGAATAAGTGATATCACAGCCTCACTCATAGAAAAGATTATCCTATCCTCACAACTTTGCAGTGGCTCCTTAGTCATAATTCAATTGCTGATCTACCCATAGGTCTGCTCTGGGCTCCCTCTTCTATTCCTCTAGTTTATTTACCAATATTTATGTCAATATCACATTGCCGTAATCATTATGATTTATAACAAGTCTTAATATTCAATGGAGCAGGGCTTTTCATTCTGTTCTTCAAGACGGATTCTTCAAGATAGTCAACAGCGCAGATCTTAGTCTTAGTTCTGCTCTCAAAAGGATGGGTATCAAATATGGTATCATATCTTTATCACAGATGTCCTTTATCAGATAAGAGAGGAGAAGGGTTCCCTCATTTTCTTTGTTTGCTAAGAATTTTTATTATGAATGAATACTATTAAATCAACTTTTCTGCCTCTAGAGTTGATCATATGGTTTTTCTCCATCATTCTATGTATTAAAAAGTAGTTATGTTGACTTTTTTTTTTTTTTTTTTTAGATGGAGTCTTGCTCTGTCACCCAGGCTGGAGTGCAGTGGTGCAATCTCTGCTCATAGAAGCTCCACCTCCCAGGTTCATGCCATTCTCCTGCCTCAACCTCCCAAGTAGCTGGGACTACAGGCGCCTGCCTGTAGTCCCAGCTAATCTTTTCTATTTTTAGTAGAGATGGGGTTTCACCATGTTAGCCAGGATGGTCTCGATCTCCTGACCTCGTGATCCGCCCGCCTCGGCCTCCCAAAGTGCTGGCATTACAGACGTGAGCCACCGAGCCCGGCCTAACTGTGTTGACTTTTTTAATGGTAAACTAAGTGTACATTCATAGGATAAACCCTACTCATATCTATACATATATTTAATAAGATTGCTAATATTTTGTTTACACATTTTTGCACCTATGTTCATGAGTGAGATTGGCCTGAATTTTTCTTTCTCATAATATTCTTCTGAGATGTTTGTATAGGGTAATGATGGCCTTGTTAGAAGCGGAGAGTTTTCCCTCTTTTTCTTTCTTTAAAGAGTTTATACAGATTATTTCTTATATAAACTGTGTTATTTCTTCCTTAATAGTTAATAAAATTTACTTGTTAAGCCATCAGACCCGGTCGTTTTCTTTGTGGAAAAGTTTTTAATAAATGATTCAATATCTTTAATAGTTATAGGACTATTCCAAATTCTTATTTTCTTCTTTTTTTTTTTGATGGATAGCATAGCTTTATTCAGAGTGAAACCTTCCTTTCACAGAAGAATGAATAAAGGTAAAATAGAAGTACTCTTGTAGATCTGAAAAACAGCTTTCATGGGCTAGTCCAGGGGGAATAACCACCAGGAGTGGGGGTGATTGCCTGAGTGTTAGGATGCCGGATGCCCTTGTCTGAGATTGCAGTGTGACTCTCATTTCCTCCCAGGGAGCTGCTAGAGATTAGGACATGGGTGACAGGAAAGCTAATTGCCTCACCTTACCAAGTGGCTCTCCATAAAGAAACACTTACGGCAGACAAGATCACTGTGGGGAACAATAGGTCTTTCCCACTTATCCACACCATCTCGAGGAAAGGCAAGAATCTGCTAGGGACCATGCATCTATCCTGCTACCCCTTCCATCCTCAAGAAGACTCTTACTGGCCCTTATGAAAGTCCTCCCTTGTTCTTGATGCAGAGAAGTGTCTGCAGACATTTATTCCTGTGGTCTTCTGCTTCCTGCTCACCCTCCGGAACCAGAGTCAGGGGCTATTCAGACTGGCACAGCCAAGGTGTCCTACTGAGGAGCTCCTTTGCTGCTGTGTTTTGAACCCATGACCCTCACCCTGAGCACAACCAATTGGCCCAGGTAAGGGTGGTGCTGATGCAAATGCAGCATCAAAAGTCTGGCCAATCACCTCTCACCTACAGATATTAGGTTGGTGCAAAAGCAACTGTTGTTTTTTCAATTACCGCAAGTACTTTTGCACCAGCCTAACACAATCAGTCCTAAGCCTGAGCAACTCTACTTCCTAAGTATTTCTCTCTCTTTTCTGTTCACATCTCTTCTTTTCTATTATTATTATTATACTTTAAGTTTTAGGGTACATGTGCACAACGTGCAGGTTAGTTACATATGTATACATGTGCCATGTTGGTGTGCTGCACCCATTAACTCGTCATTTAACATTAGGTGTATCTCCTAATGCTATCCCTCCCCCCTCCCCTCACCCTACAACAGGCCCCAGTGTGTGATGTTCCCCTTCCTGTGTCCATGTGTTCTCATTGTTCAATTCCCACCTATGAGTGAGAACATGCGGTGTTTGGTTTTCTGTCCTTGTGATAGTTTGCTGAGAATGATGGTTTCCAGCTTCATCCATGTCCCTGCAAAGGACATGAACTCATCATTTTTTATGGCTGCATAGTATTCCATGGTGTATATGTGCCACATTTTCTTAATCCAGTCTATCATTGTTGGACATTTGGCTTCGTTCCAAGTCTTTGCTATTGTAAATAGTGCTGCAATAAACGTACGTGTGCATGTGTATTTATAGAAGCATGATTTCTAATCCTTTGGGTATATACCCAGTGACGGGATTGCTGTGTCAAATGGCATTTCTAGTTCTAGATCCCTGAGGAATAGCCACACTGACTTCCACAATGGTTGAACTAGTTTACGGTCCCACCAACAGTGTGAAAGTGTTCCTATTTCTCCACATCCTCTCCAGCACCTGTTGTTTCCTGACTTTTTAATGATCGCCATTCTAACTGGTGTGAGATGGTATCTCATTGTGGTTTTGATTTGCATTTCTCTGATGGCCAGTGATGATGAGCATTTTTTCATGTGTCTTTTGGCTGCATAAATGTCTTCTTTTGAGAAGTGTCTGTTCATATCCTTTGCCCATTTTTTGATGGGGTTGTTTTTTTCTTGTAAATTTGATTTTTTCTACTGTCAATTTTGACAAGTAGTATTTTCTAAGAATGTATCTCTTTCATCTAAATTTTAAACTTTTTAATATCTGAAGGATTTACTATGCTTCCCTATGCCCATTCCTGACATTGGATATTAGTGCTTTCTCTCCTTTTTTCTTGATTATATTCACCAGAGTTTATCAAGTTTTTAAGCTTTTCAAGAATAACCTTATTTTTCATTTGTGTTTTATTTTGTTAATTTCTATACTTTTTTTTTTTTTTTTTGAGATGGAGTCTCACTCTGTCACCCAGGCTGGAGTGCAGTGGCACGATTTCAGCTCACTGCAACCTCTGCCTCTCTGGTTCAAGCAATTCTCCTGCTTCAGCCTCCCCAGTAGCTGGGATTACAGGCACCCACCACCACGCCCAGTTAATTTTTTGTACTTTTAATAGAGATGGGGTTTCACCATGTTGGCCAGGCTGGTCTCGAACTCCTGACCTCAGGCAATCCACCCACCTCAGCTTCCCAAAGTGCTGGGATTACAAGCGTGAGCCACTGCTCCTGACCTCTATCTTTTTCTTTCTTATTTCCCTCCTTCTTTTTCTGGTTTTATTTGTGATTATTTTTTGTTGATATTCTAAATATTTTACATGGATGCTTATAGCTTATTGATGTTTAGCTTTCCTTATTTTCTAATATTTACATTTAAAGACATTCATTTCCCTCCAGGTATGATTCTTAACTGTATCCTTGAAGTTTTAGCATATTGATTTGTATTATTATTCAGTTCAAAGTATTTTATACTTTCCATTGCAATATTCTCCTAGCTGTCGATTTTGATTCTTTAAAATGTTTAATTTAACTACCTTATTATCACAAACTATACTTTATGTGATTTCAGTCCTTTGATATTTCTTGAAACTTACTTTATGGCCCAGACTATGGTCAATTTTTAATAATATTCTATGTATGATATAGAAGAAGAGGTTTTCTCAAATTTCTTCACTTATGTATGTGTAGGTCAATTAAGACAAATGTGTTAACCATGCTGTTTAAATTCCTTATTCCTACTGATTTTTTGTTTATTCTATTAGTTCCTGAGAGATGTTATATTAAAATTTTATCACTCGATCACTTTCTATTAGCAATCACTCTCCATTTTACTCCAACCTACCCAGTCCCAGGTAACCATTAATTTACTTCCTGTCTCTATAGATTTGCTTATTCTAGATATTTCATATAAAAGGAATCATACAATATGTGTATTTTTTATGAATGGATTTTTGCACTTTGCATATATTTTTAAGGTGCATACATATTGTATCATGTATCCGTACTTTATTATATTTTTAGTGAAGAATAAAGTTATATGCATTTACATTTTTTATTCATTCAATTGATGGACATTTTGATTGTTTCCACTTTTTGGCTATTGTGAATACTGACACAATGAAGATTTGTGTACAAGTATTTGTTTGGACATATGTTTTGATTTCTCTTTAGAATTGCTGGGTGATGTGATATCTCTACATTTAATAATTTGAGGACTACCAGAATGTTTTCCAAAGTATTTGCACCATGCTACTTTCCCATCAGCAATCTATGAAGGATCCAGTTTCTCCACATCCTAACTAACACTTGTTATGATCTGTCTTTTTTATTATAGCCATTCCAGTGGGTGCCAACTGGTATCTCATTATGGTTTTGATATGCATTTTCCAGATGGCTAATGATGTTGAGTATATTTTCATGTGCCTATTGGCCATTTGCATATTGTCTTTGGAGACATGTCTGTTCAGATCCTGCCTGCTTTTTAATTGAGTCATTTGTCTTTTTATTATTGACCTTAATTGTTCTGTACATATTCTAGGTACAAATCGCTTATCAGATTTATGATTTGCAAATTTTTCTCTCATATGGGGAGTTGGCTTTTCACTTTTTTGATGATATCTTTGAACCAAAAATGCTTTTAATTATGATGAAGTACAATTTATATTTTCCTTTGGACACTTTTGATTTTGTGATCCTATGAAAACTTTTCCTATGCGAAGGTCACAAAGATTTACTCCTATATTTGTTTCTAAGAGTTTTATAGTTTTAGTCCTTACATGTACGTTGTGATAATTTTGAGTTAGTATTTGTGTATGGTATGAGGAAGGAGTCCAACTTCTTTCTTTTCATGTATATATCCAGTTGTCCAGCATCAATCAGTAAAAACACTATTATTTTCCCATTGAATTGTCTTGGCACCCTTGTCAAAAATCAATTGACCATAAATATGAGAGTTTATTTCTGAGCTCTCAAATCTAGTCCATCGATTTGTCTATTCTTATGCCGAACCACACTATTTTTATTATTGTAGCTTTGTAGTAAACTTTAAATTTTGAAATCAGGGGACCAGGGACAGTGGCTCAGAACTGTAACCACAGCACTTTGTGAGGCCAAGGCAGGTGGATGGCTTGAGCCTAGGAGTTTGAGACCAGCCTGGGCAACGTGGTGAAACCTCGTTTCTACAAAAACAATACAAAAGTTATCCAGGTGTGGTGGTGTGTGCTTATAGTCCCAGCTACTCATGAGGCTGAGGCACGAGGATCATTTGAACCTGGGAGGCAAAGATTACAGTATGCCAAGATCATCGTGCCACTGTACTCCAGCCTGGGCGATAGAGCCAGACCCTATCTCAAAAAAAAAAAAAAAAAAATTAGATCAGGAACTGTGAGTCCCCCAACTTTGTTTTTCTTTTTTAAGATTATTTAAGCTATTCTGAGTCCCTTGAATTTCTGCATGAATTTTCAGATCAGCTAATGCAGAGGAGCCAGCTGGGATTTTGGTAGGGATTGCATTGAATCTGGGGTTCAAGTTCGGGAGCATTGCCCTCTTAACAATATTAAGTTTTCCAATGAACATGGATTATCTTTCCATTTATTTGTGTGTTCTGTAGTTTTGTTTTAAAATGTTTTATAATTTTAAGATTATAAATGTTGTACTTCTTTTTAAAATTTATTCCTAAGTATTTTGTTCTTTTTAATGTTATTATAAATTGATTGTTTTCTTATATTTCCAGATTGTTTGTTCTTAATATGAAAACAAAATTGATTTCCATATTGACTATGTGTCCTTGCATCCTTGCTGAGTTTATTAGTTCTAATCGTTTTTGTTTTTATTGTTGTATCTTTTAGTAGATTTCCTAGGATTTTCTATAGGTAAGACTATGTCATCTGCAAACAGAGACAATTTTAGTTCTTTCTTTCTTCCTTCCTCCTTTCTTCCTTCCCTCCTTCCTTTCTTTTTTTTCGTAGAACCTCCAACACAATGTTGAATGGAAGTGCCAAGAGCATAAATTCTTGTCTTTTTCTGACTGTAAGGGAAAATAGTCTTTCAGCACTACATACTATGTTTGCTGTTGGTTTGTTATAAATGTCCATTATCAAGTTGAAAATGTTGCTTCTCTTCCTAGTTTCTAGAGTGCTTTTATTATGAAGAGGCATTGGGTTTTGTCAGACTATTTTTCTGTTCCTCTTCATATTTAAAGGATGTTTTTGTTGGCTATAGAATTATTGGTTGGCACTAATTTCTTTCAACATTTTGAATATATTCTTTCATTTTTCTGGCTTAATTTTTTGTATTGAGGTATCACATGTCAGCCTAAAATTAACAAATGCTCCTGGGAAGAGGGAGACTTTTCATCAAATCATAACATAGTCCATACTTTATTCCTTTAAAACAGGACTTCTTTAGCCCCCTAGCTTATTGCTCGTCATTCTACCAAAGCAATTTTTAATTTAATTGGGCCAGGCTTAAGCTTCTTCAAACTTATATAGTGACCATACATTTCTTTCAGTGGCTTTTAGAAGAAAAAGTTCACACCTCAGTAAAATAAAGCATAGGAGAATAATGGTAAAAGGTTAAGTTCCTCTAAGATAGAAGGACAGTACTGCGGCCAACTGGTGCAGACCCTATTTTATAGGACCACAATCAATTGGGGATCCTAGTATCTTCTGTTAAGTGGTCCTCTCCCATGAAAGACCATTTAAAATAATATTTGGGCCTGATTAAAAATGAAACTTCTAGGAACACTAATTGAGTTGACAGACAAAGCTACCTATACTTCTTATGAATTTATTTATTGTTTTTTTTTTTTTTCTTTTTTTTTTTAGATGGAGTCTCACTCTTGTTGCCCAGGCTGGAGTGCAGTGGCGCGATCTCGGCTCACCACAACCTCCGCTTCCCAGGTTCAAGTGATTCTCCTGCCTCAGTCTCCTGAATAGCTGGGATTGCAGGCATGCGCCAACCATGCCTGACTAATTTTGTATTTTTAGTAGAGACGGGGTTTCTCCATGTTGCTCAGGCTGGCCTCAAACTCCTGACCTCAGGTGATCTGCCTGCCTCAGCCTCCCAAAGTACTGGGATTACAGGCATGAGCCACCATGCCCAGACTATGAATTTATTTATTTATCTTCTTTTTTGTTTTTTGTTTTTTCTTTTTTGAGATGGAGTCTCGCTCTGTTGCCAGGCTGGAGTGCAGTGGCGCAATCTCAGCTCACTGCAACCTCCGACTCCCTGGTTCAAGCGATTTTCCTGCCTCAGTCTCCCAAATAACTGGGACTACAGGCACACGCCACCACGCCCAGCTAATTTTTATAATTTTAGTACAGGCAGGGTTTCACCATGTTGGCCAGGATGGTCTCGATCTCCTGACCTCGTGATGCGCCTGCCTCAGCCTCCCAAAGTGCTAGGATTACAGGCACGAGACACTGCGCCCAGCCTATTCATTTATCTTCTAACACAACCTTCAGATGCTCAAACTGCTTCATGTAAAACTTTTAGCATGCTTATGAATTCCCATAATGCCCCAATTAAATCCCCTAATTCTTGGTAGTACCAAAAATGTTTCAGCATTTCTAATATTCCTGCTTGTGATTGCTTTGTGAGAAGAAGAAATTTGGGGCCTAGTCTGTCAGTCTCTCAGTTTTATGAGCTATAGTCAGCACAATATCATTTATCTTAAAGTGGTAAAGAAAACCACAGCAGTACTCCAGGGAGTGTGATTTCTTCGCCAGCCCTTGAAGCACAACTTTTAGTGAGTGCCTCTCGGCACACCTATGCATGCCTGCCCTTATTAGATCAAAACTGTGCATACTCTTAGACCTCTGAGCTCCAGATGGCTCACAGTGATCCTGCCACCAGCTTTAATATGGAAGTGTGAAGTATAGCTATTTCATATCTCAACTTTTATTACACTCAGTAGCTGGATGTAGTTCCCATCTCATTGACTTTTATTTAGAAATATAAACAAATTAGTTATCTCTTATTTACAACAGCAGTGCTAGTAAATCCAACGACTAGCCTTGAATGAATGTCTTAAAGAAGCAGCAGAATTCGATTTTAAAAAGATAAAAAGAAGTAAAAGGATTGGGATTGTGGCAAGATAAAATAGAAATGGAAATTCCCTTAAAGAACATGCTATAGGAATTGAAAATCTCTGGTAACAGTTTTTAAGTGTTATACCTAAGGAAATAGGATGGTATAACTAAAGAAATGCTAATATATCCCTTCCCTACAGATTCTCTTTTGGCTTTCATGTTGTAAGGAACTTGGATTTCCCAAGGAATTAGAATATACCAGCAAAGATCAAGTGCTTATATAAGAAAGCTCAGTATTGTGGTTTTGTACCCCATTTACAGCAAGTACACAGATCCCTAAATCCTGTGTTCTGTGGGTGAATAATACCCTTGGCTTTAGTTTATTTTCTTTTCTTATTCTCAGCATTGACCTTGACTTCCTTCTATATATTTTATTTGCATCTATTATTTTTATTGTTATCTTGCTGTATTTGTGCAAGCCACCTCAAATCCTTTTTGGAACAAACTTAGTGATGCATAGATGGACATATAAAAATAACAGTTAACAACTTACTATGTTTACTGTACACTCTATAGTTTTGTGAGGGGATAAATAACCTGCACAGTGAGTGTGGATAAAGCCAGAGAAACACTATTTTGGTAAGATTATTTTGACTCTATAGTTTCCCTTTGACTCATGCCGAGGCAATATGTCTTAGAGATTTCTCTCTTATTGGACACTTGAATATCAATGGGATAGGAGGAAGTTAGAGATAAAATTTCAACCTCTCTTCTGATGCCAACCTGGTACTATTTAAGTCTCATGCCATCTAAGGCCTGCATTTCACATGTCCCCTTCCAACCCCCAAATATCTCTCTCATAAGGGGGCTTACTCAATGTACAAAGGATGCCTAGATAATTTGTATGCCCTTTAAGGATTAAATGGATCATTCATTCATTTCTTATGCATCAATTCAGAGTCTGTTGTCTATGGGGTATGGCATTCTATTAGAAAATCTTGTCTCAGCCTTTAAGAAACTTAAGTCATATATTAATAAACACATAACAATCCGCAACTTAAAAATCAGTGTGGATATAATGACACCTCTTTTGGCTGGACACTGAAATCTAGTCTTTGACTCTGATTTGCTACGTTGTCTAATGGCAGATACTCATTCGAATTCATTCCCACTTATCCAGTGATTTATCTTGCCACATGATGATTCCTAGGCCCTGCTCAAAATTTAGTTCAAAGTTCCAGCTCTTCCTCTCTGCAAACACTCCCAGCCTCACCGTGAGGTAACACCTTGTGCAGCGATCTGTAGCAAACATTTCCATCCCTACCTTTAAGTTTTATAGGAACATGTGGAAACATCTTCTGCAAGTTCTTCGGAAAATGAAGGAAAATAGGAGAGAGGGATCACTCCAGGGCCTCTCTTGGGCTGGATATTCTAGATGCCACATATGTACAAACATGTATTAAGAAAGAAAGTCTACCCTCCTGCTTTGGAAATTATCTGTCTGGCTATCGTAGCCCAAGTCTATCCAATATTTGAATTTGTTCCCCTTCTAGTTCTGATTTTATATGGCTATGTGGGTAGACCAATTTTGGGGGACCAGTTTGTTTGATCGTTGCGTTTTCAGGATAAATAAGACATTGTTGGACCAGGCACAGTGGCTCACGCTTGTAATCCCAGCACTTAGGGAGGCTGAGGCAGAAAGATTGCTTGAGCCCAGGAGTTTGAGACAAGCCTGGACAACATGGTGAAACCACGTCTTTACAAAAAATACAAAAATTAGCTGGGTATGGTGGTGTGCACCTGTAGTCCCAGCTACTCAGAAGACTGAGAGGTGGGAGGATTGCTTGAGCCTGGAAGGTCAAGGCTGCAGTGAGCCATGATTGTGCCACTGAACTCCAGCCTGGGTGACAAAGCAAGACCCTGTCTCAGAGAAAAGAAAGAAAAGAAAAGAAAAAAGGAAGGAAGGAAGGAAATACATTATTATCCTGGTTTCAAATATTAGTCTCAAGGATATCATGTGCAAGAGTCACATCCATTAATCCAATCATTTCTAGGCCAAGGCCAGGCATGGTGGTTCACGCCTATAATCCCAGCATTTTGGGAGGCCAAAGTGGGTGGGTCTCTTGAAGTCAGAAGTTTGAGACCAGCCAGGCCAACATGGCAAAACCCTTTCTCTACTAAAAATAGAAAAATTAGCCAAGCGTGGTGGTACATGCCTGTATTCCCGGCTACTCGGGAGGCTGAGGCAGGAGAATCGCTTGAACCCAGGAGGCAGAGGTCCCAGTGAGCCGAGATTGCACCACTGCACTCCAACCTGGGCAAGAAAGTGAGACTCAGTCTCAAAATAAATATATACATAAATAAAAATAAAAATTAGTTCAAGTTCCTGAGTCTGCAAAGTAGAGTAGACCCTGGGCTCGGGTGAATTTATATTCTTTTTTTTTTTTTTTTTTTTTTTTTGAGACGGAGTCTTGCTGTGTCGCCCAGGCTGGATTGCAGTGGCGCGATCTCAGCTCACTGCAAGCTCCGCCTCCCAGGTTCACGCCATTCTCCTGCCTCAGCCTCCCGAGTAGCTGGGACCACAGGCACCCGCCACCACGACCGGCACATTTTTTTTTTTTGTATTTTTAGTAGAGACGGGGTTTCACCGTGTTAGCCAGGATGGTCTCGATCTCCTGACCTCGTGATCCACCCGCCTCGGCCCCGCAAAGTGCTGGGATTATAGGCGTGAGCCACTGCGCCCAGCCAGGTGAATTTATATTCTAAAGCTATTTATATTAGCTTGAAGCAGGCAGGGACTGTGTTTAGCTCACTCATTATTCTTTATTTTAAAGTTCCTGATCCACAGTAGACATCTGATGTATCTGAATAAAAGAAAATTCTCCTTTCTCAGGCTTCTTAGAAGTCACTCTACTGACTCTCCTGGTGATATCAATCACATCACACAAGAAGTTCCTTTGAACTTCTTGGTAAGTTGTATTATACCCATTCTATAGATGGAAAAACCAAGATTTAAATTAATTAAATATCTTTTCTATTATAAAAAATTTAATAGAATGACTTTGAAACCTAGCTGTATACAATTTCAAAGCCCATGCCCTTTCCATTACATCATGGTGCTCATCAGAATAGAGATTACAGCTAGCTAGAGCTTGAACCTGGGAGTTCAAGCTTCTTGGAAAAGACATAATTTGAACTGGGTTTTTAAGGTTGTGTAGTACTTCAGCCTACAAACAGGATACACAGTATCAGCAAAATATGAAGGAGCAAGAGATTGCATGCTATATTAGGAAAATATTAAGTAATAAAGTTCAACTTGAGTGTATAAGCTATAAGTAATCAACTGGATGGAGGATGACCCCCAAAAAGTTTGACAGATCTTTAAATTCTTGAATGCCAGATGGAGCAATTTTAACATTCTTCTATAGATAATCAGAAGCAAACACAGGTTTTCAAAGAACATATGAAACATGATTAAAGCCATGCTTTAGAGTGATGATTCAAGTTGACATGTTCCTTAATTGGAAGTAAAGAGACGATTTAAGAAGCTATTGAAAATAGTGCATGTGATTATAGTAAGGGTAGGACAGTGGGAAAGGAGAGGGACAATTCAAAGAAGCCCTGAGCTTCAAGGCCAAGGTAGGTAGGGAATGGAGCATTAACAGAAATGGAAGAGTTAAATTGAGAATGTAGGTCAATCATACTTTTGGTTTTGTATACATTACATTGGCATTGCTTGTAGTATATCCATATGTAGATGGACAGCAGGAAGTTGGAATGCCTGCCTGTAGTTTGAAAAGTCTCCTCTAGAGTCATCTGTTGGGGATTTTTCTGCAGAGAGACAATAATTGAAATCATAGAGCAAATGAGATTGTCAGAGGCAAGGGTATGAAAAGTAAAGACTTGAACAAACCTCAGGCAGGAACATTCAGGGGGCAGAAGGAGGAAGAAGAAGCCTCAAAGTAGACAGAGAAGGCGGGGTTGGAGAGGTAGGTGGCTATTACTTCCCTCAAGGGGTTATTTCTGCTACTTTCAAGACTGAGGACTACTGTCTTAGTTAATGACAGAAGACGATGAAAATAGCTAGGAGGAACTAAGCTGGTAAATATGGATTAGGCTAAGGTAAATTTGATGAGCCGAATATAATTTTTTTGTGACCATTGACTTTTAAAACCTTTTTTTACAAAGGTTTTAAACCTTTGTAAAAGGTTACTTCAAACCTGGTTTATTTTTCCAGCCTTCCCCCTGCCTCCTTTTTGAATAAAAGGAGGATGGTAAAGTCTAGGCAATACTGGCAGACAATGGGTTTCTAGGAAATCGTGACTAGAAAACATTTAGGAATACCATTCTAAGTTAACTTTCAGACTTGCTTCAAATGTGAATTGAACTATCAGCAACTGAAGTTATAGAACACTGAACTGAAAATAAAGTCAATTAATTGTATAACTTTATCTCAACTATTAAGGTGCTCTTTTAGTTTTCTAATATTTTGTCTTTGAAATACTAATCCTTCATTGCCCTCTGGTTTCAATTTTTAATAAGTTAGATAATATCATTTTACTTTTAAAATTCCAATTTAATATAAGTAACATTTGCTTCTCCATCCTTTCATAATGCTAAACACACAAAAAATTTTGCTATCTTTGGATATTTTTGGTTGATAAGCATTCGGCATATTTTTGTTGTTTCAGTATATGAGACTTTTGTAAAAAGAAAACAAAAGGTAAATGAATAAAATAACTTCATTGCTGAAGACCTAAATTTGCTTGCCCAGTCTTTATGAGATCGTGTGATTTCATAGCTCTCTGAATATTTTCTGCTAATCTAGGTATGTTTAGTAAAGAGAGGCTTTGTAAAATTTCTTCTTAATTACAGAAATAATTTTTGCCTTTTTTACAATTTCAACCTTTATTTTATTTATTATTATTATTATTATTATTATTTTGAGACAAGAGTCTTGCTCTGTCTCCCAGGCTGGAGTGTAGTGGCGTGATCTCGGCTCACTGCAACCTCTGGCTCCCAGGTTCAAGTGATTCCCGTGCCTCAACCTCCCAAGTAGCTGGGATTACAGGCACATGACACCACGCCCGGCTTATTTTTTGTTATTTTTAATAGAGAAGGGGTTTCACTATGTTGGCTAGGCTGGTTTTGAACTCCTGATCTTAAGTGATCCGCCCACCTCAGCCTCTCAATGTGCTGGAATTACAGGCATAAGCCACCACGCCACACTCAACCTTTATTTTAGAATCGGGGTACATGGCCGGGCACGGTGGCTCACTCCTGTAATCTCAGCACTTTGGGAGGCCGAGGCGGAAGGATCATGAGGACAGGAGATCGAGACCATCCTGGCTAATGGTGAAACCCCGTCTCTACTAAAAGTACAAAAAAAATTAGCCGGCGTGGTGGCGGGCTCCTGTAGTCCCAGCTACTCGGGAGGCTGAGGCAAGAGAATGGCGTGAACCAGGGAGGCGGAGCTTGCAGTGAGCCGAGATCGCACCACTGCACTCCAGCCTGGGCGACAGAGCAAGACTCCGTCTCAAAAAAAAAAAAGAGAATCAGGGGGTACATGTGCAGGTTTGTTACGTGTGTACATCGTATAATGCTGAGGTTTGGGGTATGATTGATCTTGTCACCCAGCTACTGAGCATAGCACACAACAGTTAGTTTTTCGGCCCTTGCTCTCCTGCCTCCCTCCCCACTGTAGTAGTTACCGGTGTCTATTGTTGCCATATTTATGTCCATGAGTACCTAATGTTTAGCTCCCACTTATAAATGAGAACATACCATGTTTGTTTTCCTTTCCTGAGTTAATTCACTTAGAACAGTGGCCTCCAGCTGCATCCATGTTGCCACAAAGAACATGGTTTTGTTCTTTTATAGAAACAAATTTTTAACTAACTTTTATTATTAATTTCAATTGATATGAGAAACCCTGAAAATAATCTGCATAAATGTGTAGAATATTTGGAAGGTGTCTGTAATTTCCATGTTTATTTGTTGTCATTGAAGCACATTGGTTGGCAAAAATAAGAAAAGCAATCCATGTCATAGTAAATATTATGTTAGGAGAAGGCAAACATAATATAAAGTTTAAAAAGACTGGAAACGATAGCAATTTAATAGAGTGGCCTCTAAAATAAAATAATTTGTTATAGTGCAAGATGAAACTATCAAGCCTCCAATTTATAAGTATTTCTTGCCTAAAAAATAGAAAAGAAATTAAGCTTTACTTATCATTAATATAGATATTTACACTGGCACCTTCACACCCTCTGTATATTAGCAAAGTTCAGTTCATACCAAGTGTTTAAGTTATACCCAGGGCATATTATAAGAGTCGATGCTGTTTGAGAACTACTCTAGCACTCTTGGGTTCGCTTTCACTGTTTTGCTATGGATTGTGATTTCCCTGTCCCATTAAGTCACTTTTAAACCTTATTATTTTCAATATTGTAACGTTTAAATACTTTGTAATGAGGAAGACAATGACCACGAAATTGTTGTGTTCTACTGGCTATCTTCCCAAAGTACTTGAAGTGGTTGTTGAAATAAAAAATTGAGTTTACATTGCGAATTAGTTAAGTGCTCCAAATTTGCTGAACTTTGCTGCATTTACAGATAGGCCTCCGTAGAATGCTACCTGGTAGATACTTTTTAAAGACAGTTTAAAATTGATTCCATCAAGATAAAATTGGTATTTTATCAATGAGTGATTCATCAACTGTCTTTTTGAAAGAAACTCACAAAAGGAAAAAGCATTTTGAAAATGAGTCTTTAGAAATATTTCTATTGTTATGTGATTTTGCTTCATTTTAGCAGCAGCTGTAAATATGTCACCTATAAGTACTCTAATAATTGCTTCTTAATTAAAAAGACACAAACAAAAGAAAAATTCTTAAGCCAAGCACACTAACGGGTGCCTGTAGTCCCAATACCTCAGGAGGCTGAGGTGGGAGGACCGCTTAGTCCCAGGAGTTTGAGTCCAGCCTGGGAAACTTAGCAAGACCTCCTCACTAAAAACAAAACCCAAACCAGCAACAAAAAACTTGGTAACATTTTATACCTGTTTACAAATTTTCTAAATAAAGAATTTCAGTGGGTCATGAACTCATTGCTAAAAATGTAACAATTCAACAACTTTGATTAGGTGTCAAAAACAAGTATTTAAGAAGACACCGCGCTGATGAATTTCAACAAAACATTTGCATAATTTTTAGATAGGATCGAAAAATTAGTATCATGATTTTTTAAGTGCCACCTTTCCTGTACTCTTTCTATTAGAAATACAAATCTTTGTGAAGTATAATTTTCAGCCAAGTTTAAGAAGCTGAACTAAACTCTTAGGTTACAAAATATTAAAGCAAGACTTTCACACAATTTCAGCATATGCAATTATATAACTTTCACTAAAAAAAAAAATTTTATTAAGAGCAAAGATTTTATATATCATTAACTTGAAAATTATATAAACATTATTTTCCCCTTTTAATCTAGTCTTTAAAATATTCTGCTTATATATCTATAATTATTGTTAAAATAAAAACTTCAGCTGAATTAAATTTAAAAGAGTTTAATTGAGCAATGAACAATTTGCAAATCGGGCAGCCTCCAGAAGCATACCAGATTCAGAGGGACTCCAGGGGTGCCTTGTGGTCAGAACAGATTTATAGACAAAAAAAGTAAAGTGACGTACAGGAATTGAAAGTGAGGTACAGAAACAGCTCAATTGTTACAGGCTGTCATTTTGCGTTATTTGAACACAGTTTGAACACTCAGCAGGGTATAAGTGGTTGAAGTATGGCTGCTGGGATTGGCCAAGACTCGTCTATTGTTAGAAGCACATACTTCTAAGTTAGGCTTTCAGTCTTGTCCACCTATTAAGTTAGGTTGCAGTTCATCCAAAAGGACTCAAATATAGAAGTACAGAGTCCTTCTCAGGCCATACTTAGTTTGCTTTAACACTATGCCTATGTCATACCATGTATAATACAATGGTACAGTAGTCTATTATTCAAAAAGTTGAGTCCATTAATTTAATAAGCTAAAACAAGCAAAATAAAATGTATTTCTTTCAGAATAATAATTCTATTGAAGAGTACACAGTACGTTAATGTCTGTTATTATATAAGCAGTAACATGGGTGGTATCATGACTTCCCTATGGGTCCTTTTGCTTCCTCAGTCCCTTCCTCCATAAAAATATTTAAATTATATTTTATAAATGCTTTGGTATAAAGGTGAATATATTATTTAATTAAAAGTTACTTTTTTATTATTAAAATAATTAAGTCACTTTATGTACCCCTAAAAGTATCGTAGGCCCAAAGTGCTGTGTCTACTGAGCCATATGAATATGTTGGCCCTGGGACCAACACCGCAAGAGACGACATGGAGCTTCTAAAGGGCACTCCATTTTACCCATCCTCACATTTAGGTTTGTTTCATAACTAGTATTCTGTTTGTTACAAAAATAGCCACACATGAGGACCAGGTGTACTTTGAGAAAGGGCTAATGAGTCACAGAATATGTGTTTTCTCCAAATAATCCCTCAAAGACATGAAGCCTTCCTGTTTGAAAGATGGTGGTTTCCTCAAAACAGCAGGCAGGACAAGAAAAGGGAGAAAACACGCACCTGAAGCCACCAGCTAGGAACAGGTGGACACGGAGGCAGACTGTACACAGGTCCTGCCAGAATCAATAAAATAGGACGTCAGTGCTCCAATCTTCAACAGAATTAAAACCCAAGCTCCTTGCCATGGCCTACAGCCTGGCCCCATGCCATTCTATCCTGTCTCATCTGCCCCCTCATTTTGCCTTCGTCATGCTGGCCTTCCTCCTGTTCCTCAAATATAAACATACTAAGCTCACTGGAGCCTATAGGCCTTTGCAGGGACATTCTTTCCCCACATTGAGGAAAAGCTATCTCCTTTGTGTCACTTAGGCCTTTGATACATGTTACTTCCCCATAGAGTTTTTCCTCCACAACCCTTCCCTCCCTGGTACATCACCCTGTTTTATTTTCTTCATAGAATTCACTGCTGCCTGAAGCCATCATGAACATTTACTCAACTGCATATTGCCTATCTCCCCAAATTGAATGTATGCTCTATGGTTGTGGAGAGCAAGTCTATCTTGGATCCTTGGAGCTCCTCGGTGCCTAGAACAGCACCTGGCATTCAAGAAATGCTTATCCAATGAGTAACTATGCTCAACTGAACATCTCCCTCCCAATCCTTTCCTCCTCTACTTCCACTCCTTCTACTTCCGCTCAAGTTCAGTTCATGGCCCTGACTCGAGCATATGACCTTTCATTTTCAGAACATCAAATCTAATTCAGCACCTATTTTAACATAATATATTTGAAAATAGCAATTTTGACAGGGTACAATATATTGTTGTACAATCAGGAAGCTGAGAAAAATCTACCTACACATCTTAAATCTTTATACTTACTGGTACCAATGCACTTCACATGAGTATGCATCACATTATTAACAAACTGAAACATTGTTACATAAAACCTCTTTGTGCTACATCCAGAACTTGGGTGACAGTTTGGGTGAAATGATACAATACATACATTGTACCCAGTGATCATGCATGTTTTTCTCAAAAGTGGAGGCAATAGTAGAGAATATAGTACTTGATATTTAAAATATGAACAGTAGTTAACATTCCCAGGGCCTCTTTCTACAGCCACACAGAGCTACTTCCAAGCAGGAAAGTTTCTGAAGTGCCTCACTGCATACTTTCATTCTCTATGGAGCAGTTGTGGTAAGCCTATTGTTAAATGGTCACTAATTGGTAATACTCAACTAAAAAACAAAACTGTGGAAGACAATTTTTAAGTCCCCCCTGCCTCCAGAGACTGATTCTTCAGCTGCTAGACTTTCTGCTAAAACCACTTCAATTTTCCACTCTCCCTGCTCACACTTCATTACCCATCCTTCTCCACACACACTCACAGACCAGCCAACCAAGAGGAATTTACTTACTGCTGGTGGTGTGTTCAGTACTGTGCCAGAGCTTTGAGGATAAGGAGGTAAAGTGTTCAAAAAAAAATCATTTCTGTTCTTGGAGAGTTATAGTCCAGAAAAGAGACAAAATTGCTAGGCATACAAAAATATTGAATCCCGGAGGACAAAATACCACCACAGGAAGCAGACGCAGAGCTCATTCTCCAAGTAAGAGAGAAGGGCATTTCAGGCAAATGGGTAAAGACATAAAGAAGGAATGAATATGGCTTGTTTGTGGACTTTGAGAAGACTTGGTTAAAATGAAGTCTATGTTGGGAAAAAGTGAGAAATGAGGTTGGTTAGCAAATCAGAACATATCATCAAGATGTGGAATATTAGGCAAAAGTTTTTAGATTTGTTTGAGCAGAAAAGTTGGTATTATATTTACTCTCATCTTTTTTCCTATGTCCCATTTTGTAGAGAAAATAAAAGACTTCTTTTTGTTGAATAACCCCTTCCTGGAAATCTTCAAAACCCTTTGAAGGTGTGTTAAGAATAGTGACTGAAACCTGAAGCTGAAATTTTTAGCATTGATATGTTTTTTCAATGTTCTTCTGCTATTTTAAAACTTAAATAATTTGGTCTGGAGGAATGAGAGAAATGATCTTTAATGAGATGTGACTTTTTATGACAATGAATGGATTTTTTATTTCAGCTCATCTTAGGACACAGTTGCTTTCTCAACTATTATAGCAGCTTTTGGTTTGTCTCAGAACCTGGAATAAGAATATTGTATGCAGCTGGGTAATACACAGCCTAACTTTTAATACTTTTTAAAAACTTAATGGTTATTTCTAAATTATTATCAAAAGAAAGAAGAAAACTGACATTTGCAGAGCATGTTTTATGGACCGGTATATTAATTAGGATAGGTTAAGATAAATTGCTGTGAAAAATTTACTCTCAAATCCTGGTGGCTTAACAAAACAAGGCTTTGTTTTTATCATGTGGAAAGGACCCCTTTGGCAGAGGTTCTATTCCACATAGTTGCTGGGGGATCCTAGATGACACAAATGTCATCATCTGCAGCTCTACCGTGTAGAACACATGGTCTCCTCGGTCCCTGCAAGGGGACAAGAGTATGAAAAATCACATGCTGGCCCTTCTGTGCTTTCACACTTTGGCCAGGACTGGTCACAAGCCTCCCCCTAACTGCAAGCAGGATTCTGGGAAGTGTATTCTTCCATTTCCATCTGGGAAATGTCTTCCATGTATCCAGGACAGGGAGGAAGGCCAGATTTGAGTGGGCACAAGTAAGGTCTACCATGATCAGACATTGAGACAATGTACTTCCTATTTCTTTTAATCACCACAGAGCTTTAAGGAGTAATGTTATCCTCATTTTGCAGATGAAAAAAACCAAAGGAGAGGTAAGGTAGAACGAGGTTTGGGTTTGAATTTAGTTCCGGTGAATACTAGTTGTAGGCCAAATAAGCTATCAGTTCACCCCGTGATCACTTTCCGAGCCTCTTGTTGGTGTTAGGAGCTCCTCCTTTGTCTTATAGCAATCTGTGCTACCCCATCATCATCACAGTTACTGTATTAGAACTGATTTTATAACGGTAACTTTCTTGAGGAAAAAGGGATTTTCTTTTTCAGTTTTACCTCTTGTGCCTAGTCCAGTAACTGGTACCTGGTAAGTCCTTAATGTTTATTGAGGTAATAAACTCAAATACTTACCTTTCTGGTCATCTCTTGGAGTAAGAGATCAGAAGATGGTGGAGATGTTGATAATGACACAAAGTACCTTGCTATATTCCAAAGAGGCATAGCCACAAACATGTACTTTTAAAAATTCTTGGGTTTCAAAAAATCCATAATAAGATTATTAATATGACATGGTGGCAAACAACATATAAAACTCACAGGTATGTTTACTTACTATGGCATTAGTTTCACAGGACTGCGATAACAAAGTACCACAAATTGGGTACTTAGAAAAACAATAGAAATGTTTTGTCTCACAGTTCTGGGGGCTAGACGTTTGAATCAAGTTGTTGGCAAGGTTGGTTCCTTTGAGGAATTTGAGGGAGAATCTGTTTCATACCTCGCCTCTGGCTTCTGATGATGCTGAGAGTCCTTGGTGGTCCTTGGCTTGTAGATGCTTCTGTTCAATCTCTGCTTCAGTCTTCACATGGCATTCTCGTATGTATTTTTCTCTTTTCTTCTTCTTATAATGGCACCAGTCATATTGTATTAAGGCCCACCCTAATGACCTCAATGTATCTTGATTACATCTGCAAAGACCTTATTTCAAAATAAGGTCACATTCACAGGTATTGGGGTTAAGTCTTCAATATACCTTTTTAGGGGAGACATTCAACCCATAACAACTGTGAAGAGTATTTTTAAAATATTTGCCCCAATATAGGTAAGATCAGTAGATTTCAAATGAAAATGCAAATCTTTACTTCTCTGTAAAAATCAGAAGATCTTGAGAGGATGTGCATTCCCACATAGCATCAATCCCCTGGAACTATGAATAGCTACCCCTTTACCTGGGCCCTATGCTCTCCAGTTTGCCACACTTCCTACTGAACCCCCATGTCTCCCTAGCACCAAGGCTAAGTTTCAACGGTAGTATTAAAACGCTAATGCCAGAATTCTTATACCCAGCCTGCTTCACTACACTGTATTACCTCTCTGGCCCTGAGGATTCATGATTTTGAAACTCCCATTATATAAAGGAAATCAGCTCTACAAATAGAGACAAAAGTTTACTAAATTCATTTTACCATATAGTACTTCTTTTATACTTCCAATATTATTCACTACCAAAAATAATTTATTTATGACAAATCATTTCAGAATAATTTATTTAAAGAGTCTGGAATATAATCAAATAGAACTCATGAGAAATGAAAAGGTACTGTGAAAAGAGAAGATATGGTCAATAATCACTTTTGTACAAAGGCAGCTTAAATGATGCTAGCAATAATTAAGAAGAAGAGATAGAAAATCAATTGTATTATATGAACCACCACAGGCAAGATTAGAAGATACTGTATTCAAAATCATTTTAATGTGGTCAAAACATAGTAGAAAATTTACGATTATAACCATTTTTAAGTGTGCAGTTCAGTGGTACTAAGTACATTCAGAATGTTGTACAAATATCACCATCCTCCATCTCCAGAACTCTTTTCATCTTACAAAACTGCAACCTTATGCCCATTAAACAATAACTATCTATTTCTCCCTCCCTCTAGTCCCTGGCAATCACCATTCTATTATCTGTTTCTAAAAGTTTGACTGTTTTAGATACTTCATATAAGTGGGATCATATGGCATTTGTCTTTTCATGACTAGCTTATTTCAGTCAACATAATGTCCTCCATGTTGTATATCTCAACAGGGTTATTCCTTCTTTCTTCAGGCTTAATGATATGGTTTGGATCTGTGTCCCCACACAAATCTTATCTTGTAGCTTCTATAGTTCCCACGTGTTGTGGGAGGGAACCGGTGGGAGATAATTGAATCATGGGGTAGGTCTCTTCCGTGCTGTTTTTGTGGTAGAGAGTAAGTCTCATGAGATCTGATGGTTCTAAAAAGGAGAGTTTCCCTGCACAAGCTCTCTCTTTGCCTGCCACAATTCATGTAAGACGTGACTTGCTCCTCCTTGCCTTCCACCATATTTGTGAGGCCTCCCCAGCCATGTGGAACTGTAAGTCCATTAAACCTCTTTTTCTGCCCAGTTTTTGGTATGTCTTTATCAGCAGCATGAAAATGGATTAATACACTGAATATGTTTTTTAAAATCCATTCATCTGTTGGCAGACATTAATGTTGCTTCCACTTCTTGGATATTGTGAATAATGCTGCAATGAATGTCAGTACACAAATATGTTTCTGAGTTCCTGTTTTCAATACTTTTGTGTATGTACCTAGAAGTGGGATTGCTGGGTCATGTGATAATTCTATTTTTAATTTTTTGAGAAATCTCTGTACTGTTTACATTCTCACCAATAGTGTACAAGTGTTCTAGTTTCTCCATGGCCTCACCAACACTTGTTATTTTCTGATTATTTTGACAGTGGCCATCTTAACTGGTGTGAGGTGATATCTTACTGTGGATTTGATTTGCATTTCCCTAATGATTACTGATGTTTAGCATATTCTCATATGCTTGTTGGCTATTTCTACATCTTCTTTGGAGAAATATCTATTCAAATCTTTTGCCCATTTTTTTAATTGGGTTGCTTTTCTTTTTCTTGTTGAGTTTTAGTAGTTTTTTATGCATTCTGGATATTTACCCCTTATAAGATATATAGTTGGCAAATATTTTCTCCTATTTCATAAGTTACCTTTTCACTCTGTTGATTGTTTTATTTGCTGTGCAGAAGTTTTCAAGTTACATTAGTCCGATTTGTCTGTTTTTGCTATTGTTGCTTGTGCTTTCAGTGTCAAATCCAAGAAATCATTGCCAAATCCGATGCCATGAAGATTTTTTCCTGTGTTTTCTTTTAGGAGTTTTATAGTTTCAGATCTTACATTTAGGTCTTTAATCCATTTTAAGTTTTGTATATGGCATAAGGTAAGGGTTGAATTTCATTCTTTTGGATATAGATACACGGTTTTCCCAACATCATTTGCTGAAGAGACTGTCTTTTCTCTCTTATATAGCCTTGGTGCCTTTGTAGAAGATCATTTCATCATTGTCGTTTGAGATTCCATATGAATTTTAGGATTCTTTTTTTCTATTTCTACAAAAAATATGCCATTAGGATTTTGACAGTGATTGCATTGAATTCATTGATTGATCTGGGTAGGGTAGATATTTTAACAATATTGTTTTGCAACCCACAAACATGATGCATTTCCATTTGTTTGTGTCTTTGTTGATTTCTTTCAGCAACGTTTTATAGTTTTCAGTGTACAAGATTTTTGCCTCTTGGCTTCAGCCTATTCCTAAGTATTCTTTTTGATACTATTGAAAATCATATTTTTTCTTAAATTGTTTTCAGGTTGTTTATTGTTAATATATAGAAATGCAACTGATTTTTGCATGTTGATTTTGTATTCTTCAACTTTGCTGAATATGTTTATTAGTTCCAATAGGTTTTCTTATAGGATCATTAGGGTGTTCTACATAAGACATCATGTCATCTGTAAACACAGATAATTGTATTTAGTCCTTTTGTGTTTGGATTCTGTTTATATCTTTTTCCTGTCTGATTGCTCTGGCTAGGTATTCCAGTGCTATGTTGAAGGGAAGTGACAAGAGTGGGTATTCTTGCCTTGCTTCTGATCTTAGAGGAAAAGTTTTCAGTTTTTCACCATTGGCATGATGTTGGCTGTAGGCTTTTCACATATGGCCTTTATTATGTGGATGTCATTCCCTTTTTATTTTCCTTTTGTGTTGAGTGTTTTTATGATGAAAGTTTTTGGAGTTTTGCAAAATGCCTTTTCTGCATCAATTGAGATGATCACATGGTTTTTGTCCATCATTCTGTTAATGTAGTGTATAACATTGATTGATTTTCATATGTTGAACCATCCTCACGTTCCAGGAATAAATTCCACTTAGTCATGATGTATAATCCTTCTAATGTGTTATGGATTTGGTTTGCTAGTGTTTTGTTGAGGGATTTTGCATCAAGAGGCAGTGTTCCCCCACTTCCATTTTTCTGAAGAGTTTGAGAAGATTAGTTTGTCAATTTTGTTGGTCTTTTCAAAGAATGAGCTCAGTTCTGCTGACTTTTTTCTCTTCTGTATTTTATTAATCTCTGCTCTACCCTTTATTATTTCTTTCCTTTAGATAACTGTAGGTTTAGTTAGATCTTCTTTTTCTAGTTACTTAAGGTGTAAATTTAGGTTGGTGATTTGAGATCTTTCTTCTCTTGTAAAGCAGGTGTTCCTGCTGAGAAATCCACTTATAATCTTATGGAAGTTCCCCTGTATGTGATGAGTTACTTTTCTCTTGCTGCTTTTAAGACTCTCTTTTTGTCTTTGTCTTTTGACTTTATAATGTGTCTTAGTGTGGGCCTTTTTACATTCATCAACATTATAGTTCCTTGAGCTTTTTGAATTTGGACAACAATTTTCTTTCTCAGATTTGGGAATTATTTCTTCAGATAAGCTCTCTGCCCCATTCTCTCTCTTCTTCTTCTGAAACTTTTATAATGTATATATTGCTCTGCTTGATGGTGTCTTATAAGTTCCTTAGGCTTTCAACACTTTTCTTTGTTCTTTTGTTGTTGTTATTCTCTTGATAATTTCAAGTGACCTTTGAAATTTCAATGTCTTTGAAGTCATTGATTCCTTCTTCTGCTTGATCAAGTCTACTTTCATCTGTTCTAGTGAATTTTTCAATTCAGTTATTTTATTTGTCAGCTCCAGAATTTGTTTGGTTCTGTTTTTACTAGGTTTTTAAAAAATCTATTTAATGATACTCTCAATTTGTTCATGCATCATTTTTCTGATTTTGTTTAGTTTTCTATCTTCTCTAAAAGCACATTGAGCTTCTTTAAGACGATTATTTTAAATTCTTTGTTAGCTACTTTCACAGATCTTGTTGTTTCTTTAGGATTGGTTTTGGGAAATTGGCTTTATTCTTTTGAATTGGCCCTGTTTTCTTATTTGTTTGTATGCCTTACGTTTTATTGTGATTTTTGCATTTAAAACGCAGCCACTTCTCCCAATCTTTGTGCACTGGTTTTGTACGGGGAAGACCTTCATAAATCAGCCTGCATAGAGATTCTAGTGGCCTCACAAGCCTTTTATGGGAATGTATCTTCCCTGAATTTGTGCATGTAATTTTATAGTGAGAGGTTTGCCAGTTTATTTTTCAGGAACTTGTCATCTCTTGCTCTCTCTGATGTCTGTCTGTAGTACTGCAGTTTCTCTGGTGCTGCCACAATTCACTGAGCTGCATTTTGTTCTCAGGCATCCAAAGCATCCCAGTTCCCTGTTAATGCTCCAAGTTAGGAGAGATAGAAACCAATCTCTCAGGCTGTGCCCTCCTCCCACCCCAAAAGCTGAAACTTGGACATACATTCCAATCTTCTTCTTTCCCCCAAGGGAGAAGCTGTACATTGGGGCTTTTCATTCAGATTATGAACTGTAACAGCTTAGGAGGAGCTTGCTTCTCCTTCCCATTTCAATGGGGCTATTCTTGACTTTGTGTTTGCCTGGTGTACTTCAACTTTCTAACTGAATTCTACCATTGTCATAAAGGCTTTTTGAGCTGTGTATTGTTGTTAAGTCAGTGTTTCTGTTGGGGAGCAAGGTCTAGGCACCTTCCTCTGCCATCTTGCGGGCATTATTCCTAGTACTATTAAAAGTCATAACACCCAACTTTAAGGAATACACAAAGAATTTACAAATGAGAAAATGAAGTCACTCAAAGGACTCATGAAATGATGCTAAAATGTTAATTTTTTTCAAAATTGTTGTTTAAATTTATTATAAAATATGAAGTAGCCACTCTATGCAGCATTCAAAGAAAATGTACTTAATAATAGGGAAGCAATAATAGATCTTTAAACCTAGAGTGGCCCTGGAAATATGTCCCTCAGTCATTAAATTTTCAATGTTCAAATTCATTTTGTCTTCACTTTTTACCTCCTCCAACAAATCAGAAACTGTTTCTCCTAGTATAACCATTATCTTGAGTAAAAACAACATTACCAGTCACCAGAGCAATACATTTTCCTGTCTCTCTCCCCTTTTACCCTCAGCCACATATGATCAGTGATTTGGGTCTGTCATTTGCTTTTTCTTTTTTGTTTTTGTTTTTCTTTTTTTCTTTCTTTTCTTTTCTTTTTTTTTTTTTTGAGACAGGGTCTTGCTCTGTTGTTACTCAGGCTGGAGGGCAGTGGCATGATCTTAGCTCATTGTAACCTTGAACTCCTGGGCTCCGGTGATCCTTCTGCCTCAGTCTCCCAAGTAGTCAGGTCTACAGACACGTGGCACCACACTCGGCTAATTTTATGTAGAGATAGGGTCTTGCTATGTTGCCTGGGCTGATCTTGAACTCCCGGCCTTAAGTGATCCTCCTATCTCAGCCTCCCAAAGCACTGGAATTACATACATGAGCCACTGAACCTGGCCATGGCCTTGTCACTTTTTACCTTACAAATATATTGGGAGAAATGTATTTCCTTTTTCTTTTTATCCTCCCTGTTTTCCCCTTCATTACGCCCTCTCCACTACACCTTTTAGAAAACTCAGCTATGAATAATCACATGAATACATTAAAGTAATTCAGGCCTTCATTACCTCCTAAGTGAACTGTTGCTCTTCCTGGAAACTGGTCTCCCTGTACATGACTCCCCAGTGTGGGATTATTTTTCTACACTCACACCATGGCAATTCATACCTCTGTGTTCTACATAAAATAGTGCCTCTACTCAAAGACATTTAAATGCCTTCCTTTGCATCTTTTGTTACTCATCCTTCAACTCCGTCTCACTTCCTCTTTGGATGCTACATAGTTCAGTTAGTTTCTTTTCTTATGTGCTCTGATAGCATATTTCTGTTTATATTTTATTACACTCACTTCTCAAACTGTGATTCACTGATCAGCAGTATCCATAGCCTGGAAGCTTGTGTGAAATGAGGAATCCCAGGTCCCACTCCAGACCTAGTGAACTACAATCTGCATTTTAAGGAGATCCTCAGGTGGTTCCTATACACATAAAAATTTGAGAAAGGCTTTTATTGACCATATCATGTGAGGTTTGGATGTCTGCCTTTCACACTAAATGCTGCATTTCTCTAGACAACAACCATTTATTTCATTTTTTAATTATTTAATACAGCGTCAGTTTATGCTAACCACTAAATGTATATTAAATAAGTGAAAGAGAAAATGGAAACAGATGGTTTAGTGGTCACCTAAGTTGGAGTGACAAAGCCAGGATTCTATCGACATTTATGCTATGCCACTTACAAAATGTCTTTCCTTTCCATTTCTGAACCTCCAAGATGATGGATGACACACTTATAGTCACAAGGCTATTTTAAGTGGCAAAGAGGACTCTAGAACACTAGAACACTAGTTTTTTTCTTGACACTTAGTTGAAGATCTTCCCATTGTGTCATTTGGCCTCTATCTGTCAGAAGAACAAATGGGAAACACATTAATTGAACTTCTGTCCTCACAATGCAAGTCTCAAAGAGCATCTGCCATGATGAATGAAAATATGTTTGTAGTTCACAGTGTGCTTCAATTCATTAGTACTGTATTAAAGTCCAGTAAGCCAGGATCAGTGAACATCTTTATGCCAAAGTTAAGGCAGATGCCCTAACTGAAAAACAAAAAGGAAAACAAAAACATAAGAAATAATTAGGAATATAATTAATCAATTTACCAATTTGATTTTCTCTATCTGGTGCAATAATTTTCTTGTAGCATTAATTATATTTTATAGTACATTCATTTAAATATGTGATACATAATGATTACAAATTTCCATTTTGAATAAGACATACTTATACCCCAAATGATTCTTTATTTATGTATTCCAAGTATGCTTGAATATTTTGGGCAGAAAACATACATGATGTTTTATAATTGCCACCAATATATCTTGCTTTTCTTTGTTTCAGTTTTGAAATAATTATCATGCCATAAGTGGCCTATTTACTCATTATTCCTTTATTTATGGGATATGCACTATGTTCCAGGCACTGTGATATGCTATACCATCAGGAAATTCTACCTCTAAGAATCTTATGGGGAAGTCGGGGAGATAGCCAAAGAATCAAGTAGTTTACAATGAACTTTCACAAAGGGGTAAACAGCACTTACTTACTATGGTCTGAAATTCATATGTTGAAATCCTAACCCAAGGTATTAGAAGGTGAAGTCTTTGGGAGGTGATTAGGTCATGAGGACAGAGCCGCCATGAATGGGATTAGTGCCCTTTTAATAGAGGCTCCAGAGGTACCCTCGCCCCTAGCAACAAGGCACCATCTATGAACTAGAAAGTAAGCCTCCACAAGACACTGAATCTGCCAGTGCCTTTATCTTGGACTTCCTAGCCTCCAGAGCTGTGAGAAATAAATTTCTGTTGTTTGTTAGTCACCCAGTTTATGGTGTTTTGTTATTGCAGCCTGAATGGACTAAGACAGTACTAAAGGGCATCTAGTAAGAAATAGGACCAGGCCCAAGTTTGGAGAACAGAAAAGCTTTTGCAACGATAACTATGAAGCAAGGTCTCAAAGAATGAGTAGAATTTAATACGACAAATTATGTAGAATAGGATGTTCTAGGCAGAAGAAGAGAGCTGCATGTGTAAAGCCCTAAGCCAAGAGAAAGGATGAAAGTTTCAAGATAACTACAAGTAGTTCAGTAAGGGTGGAGCAGAGCTTTGCTGGTGCCAGGGAAAGAATGGTATGGAGAATGATAAGTTAAAGCCAGACAAGAAAGCAGGGTCAAGATCATGAGGGGTGCTGAATGTCCCACAAAGGAATTTGGGCATCATTTTAAATAATAAGAGTAATATGTAATGCATTTCTAGTGCTTACTATAGGCCCTGCACTGTTCAAAACTCATCTCACTTAGTTTTCACAACCACCATATGCTCCAGGTACTCTTACTACTCCCAATTTTTCAATAATAAAACATACTCTGAGAGCCACTGCAAGTGAAATTTTCTCTGAAGATTTGAGCTTGGTTTGGCATTGGCTGCCAAAAGATGAAGCCAGGGAGATTCCCTGTAGGTATTTTCCTTGGGAACCATCACAGATCCACTGTGAAGAGGAAAGCCAGCCAGTTCTGGAGTGTCATCACCTTTTGCTCCAAGAATATTTGCAATCTTTCCCAAAGGAGGGAGAAAAGATTCTGTATTGGCTTAAAAGATTCTGTATTGGCTTAAAAAGGCTGAATCATTCTCAGAGGTGAGATCTAGGCTACTGAAGGAATGACTCAGAGGAGGTGAATTAAACAGAAAGTTCCCAAATTTCCTCATAGTAAACCTTGGAACCTAGTCTCTCATGAAAAGGTTTCTGTACCAAGAACCTACATCCTTGGGAAAGGTGTTTCCTGAGTTTGCTGTCTGCTAGTTTATACACTATCTCTAGACAATCAAGCTGTGCTGTAGTTCAGAAAGCAAAATGAGATGATGTCAAAAAAAAATTCTCACATTTCTGCTCACACAATGGAAAATTAGATGCAGAAGCACTACATTTAACCAACTTTGTTCAATAATCTTTAGTTACACCTGTTTTATATACACACACAAAACAAGCCATTGGAACATCAAAATGTTAGCCCACTTGGTTCATTAGGAATTTCATGATATTCGTGCAGTGGGTACTGCCAAGTCCTGGGCATATGGCTCCACCATGTGGATGAGACTCTGCAAATAATACTGACAATATTTTCTTTTCTTTTTTTTAAGACAGAGTCTTGCTCTGTTGCCCAGGACGGAGTGCAATGGCCCAATAATGGCTCACTGCAGCCTTGACAGCCCAAGCTCAGGTGATCGTCCCACCCCAGCCTCCTGAGTAGCTAGGACCGCAGGCATGCACCACCATGCCTGGCTAATTTTTAAATATTTATTTATTTATTTATTGTAGGAACAGTGTCTCCCTGTTGCCCAGGTTGGTCTCCAACTCCTGGTCTCAAGTGATCCTCTCACTTCAGCCTTCCAAAATGCTGGGATTTTAGGTATGAGCCACCATGTCCGGCTGACAATAATTTTTAAAAAAGAATTTAAAGTTATAATAAAAATCAGAGATCATAGGTCAAACCCTTATTTTATAAATGAAAAGAGTTAAAGCAATTATATGAACTAATTCACTCTTAATTCACCCATTCAATCATTTTAATTATTGAATAATGAGATTAATATGTTCAGTGGGTATTTGCTTTATTTTTGTCTACATATAATCTAAGCCCCTTTTCTACTTGGGAGGAATTTTGTTGTGTAAATGTGGTGGGGCAAAACCCCACTTCCCTCTAGGGAACTGGAAAGAACATTTAACCTCTCTTCTCACCCCATGAACTAAGATATAGGCATGTCTCTTAGTAAACCAACAGGATATTCAATGCAGGAATGTTGGATCTGTAGTAAGTGACATATTGGGATAGTTAGAGGTTGTTCTGGAGGAGGCAGTAGAACTTGACTAGGTCAAGTAGTCATAGTAGTGGTAGCTGTTCATGCCAGCAGCAATGGTGAGGACCTAGTGGTGGCACTGCTAGTGACAATGTCCTATCAAGCTGTTACTGAGTTATAAGTTTAGATACATTTTCTCTTCCCATTCTCTAAGGCCCATTTCCTGAGTGTGGTTATTTAGCCTTCCTATGGACTGTCTGAGCCAACCTATATTCTTCCAGTGTAGTTCTTTTCTGGTTAGTAAAGCCAGAGTCTGTTTTTGTTGTGCAGCAAAAGACCCTCATTTAAACAGAAATTGTTACCAGTCGCTAGTTACAGCACAGAGCCTCAGTGAAATGGGCAGAATCTAGGGTTTGTATCTGACCTTGTTGAGGCTGAAGGAATTTTAAATCCTAATCATTTTAGGGATGGAATTTAGATCTGCCTCATCCTAGCATGGAAAAGTGAAACAGCTAATTAAATTATTTCCTGTGGTCACCTGGAACAAATCCTACTACCCTGTAGTTGTCTCATGCTGTGTGGTTGCCAAGACAGGCTGCGTGTAGGTGCCCCAGTCACCAGTCCTAGTCTTTGAGTCAGACCAGTTTAGGTACTAGGTATGTGAATGAACAAGCTTTCAGATGCTTCCAGCCCACAGTCATTGAGTCATCCCCAGGCTTCGAGACTTCCTAACTGAGGTCACAGACATCATGGAGCAAAGATAAATTGTCTCCCACTCCAATTCCTTACCTACAGAATCCATGATTAGAATAAAGTGATTGTTTTAAGACACAAAGCTGCGGGTTAATTTTTTATGCAACAACAATAACTAGAATAGGAACCTACACCAATTCAGCTGTTAAGGCACTGGTTAGACAGCCAGGCACTTGAAAATAGTGAACTCGGAGCATTGTGGAGGAAGTTTAGGGAAAGGGTATGCTGAAGGGGTATGACCCTTTATAGTGAGCCCAGAATGAGAATATATTTCTTGGAAAGTTATATATTCACCACAAAGCCTCTAGTGTGAATAAGGTGACCCACTCAGTAGACATAGGTCACCCTTCTTTCTCAGAAAATTCCAGAGGACTCAAGAACCACATGTTCGTCATGGAAGGAATGAAGGTTATTCATGGTTTCAACAACATGGAGTTCTTACCAATGGTAATATGGCTACGGTCTTTACAAATGCTCCATTTTTTTTTTTTTTTTGCAGTTGCAAGATTTGATAGAATGAAATAGAGTGAAAACAGAGCTCCCATACAAAGGGAGGGGACCCAAAGGGGGTTGCCGTTGCCGGCTTGAATGCCTGGGTTTATATCCCGATCATTGTCCCTCCCGCTGTGCTCTCAGGCAACAGGTGATTGGCTATTTCTTTACCTCCTGTTGTTGCCTAATTAGCATTTTAGTGAGTTCTCCTTACTATCTGATTGGTCATGTGTGAGTTAAGTTGTAAGCCCCGTGTTTAAAGATGGAAGCGGTCACCTTCCCAGCTAGGCTTAGGGATTCTTAGTCGGCCTAAGAAATCCAGCTAGTCCTGTCTCTCAGTCCCCCCTCTCAACAGGAAAACCCAAGTGCTGTTGGGGAGGTTTCTATTTCTCCTGCTGAGCATTGGGGCTTGGTTTCCTGGAGGGGATTACCCCATACTAGGGGTCCTTCTATAAGCATTTCTAATGGAGGGTCCTGCCTTGTGGCTCTTTTGGCTTCAATATCTGCTTGATGGTTCCCTTCTATTTCCCTTTCCCTTCCTTTCTGATGACCCCAGCAGTGTAAGACTGCCACCTCTTTAGGTTTCTGTACAGCCAATAATAATCTCCTAATGGCTTCCTGATGTTTGATAGGTGTTCCCTCGAAATTAAGAATTCCCTTTCTCTCCATATTGCTGCATGGGCATGGAGGACTAGGTAAGCATACCTAGAGTCTGTATATATATTTACTCTTTTTCCTTCTAATTCTAGTGCCTGAGTGAGGGCTATTAGTTCTGCCAGCTAAGCACTAGTCCCTGGAGTGAGGGGATTACTTTAAAGTATTCCATTATCACTGACCACTGCATACCCCGCTTTTTGAAGTCCTTTTTCTACAAAGGAACTTCCATCAGTATACAAGTTGAGGTCAGGATCAGTTAAGGGAAACACTAAAAGGTCCCCTCGAGTGGCATAGGTTTGAGCAATTACTTGTTGACAGTTATGTTCTATCTTTTCTTCATTGTCTGGAAGAAATGTGGCTGGGTTAAGAGTTGCCCAAGTGCGCAGTCGCAGCACTGGCCCTTCAAGTAACAGAGCCTGATGTTTAAGTAAATGGTTGTCTGACAGCTACAAGTCTCCTTTAGCAGTGAGTATGCCGTTCACATCATGAGATGTCCACACAGTAAGATCTCTTCCCTGTATTATTTTAACTCCATTTTCTAATAGCAGTAGACCATCATAAGTCCTTATAAGCATTATACCTAGAAGGACCAAAGAACTATTTGGTGTCAGGTTGTCCGGAGTGGGCAACTGCCATCTTTTAGGGAATAAGGAGTGAGTAGCAGAAATCTTTCCTTCTTGCAATAAATATTTATTCTCAATTTTTTTTTCTTTTATTGATCATTTTTCTCTGTCCTTGCTCTATCTATAGATTGTCTACCGTATGCAAGGGCATGGTATCCCACACAAAATTGCTTCAGTTTAAAGGAAATTATAGAGAAACAAATCAATGAGCTGATGTTCAAGGGATTTGTGGGTATTGCATACTCCATGAAAACTCAGATGAGCTTCATTCAGAGTCAATAGCTTGCAAATTTGAGGTACTGTCCTGCAGAATATGGTTTATGTTCTGAATAAGTGACTACCACATGGCATTCTTTTACCCCCTTAGCTAAAATATATGCGTCTGGAGTCCTAGGACTGGAAACTGGGATGCAAGCCTTTGAGATTACACTTATTGACACATTCTAATTGTCTGCTTTCTGTCCTTTTGATTTTGGACTCTGATAGCTTAGCACCAAGAAAAGGGGAATTCTCTACCAAGAGACACAGTAATATTGCACTGATTTGGAAATTAAGGCTGTACGAGTTTGGAGTTTTAATGCCGTAAGTAAACAGGGAAATAAAAAGATTGTCACTGTTGTTAATGTGTTATTGTGTTTTCTTGTTCCTCTTGGGGGAAAGTAGAGTTATTGCTATACTTGGGGATTGGGAGAAAGTGTCAACGAAATTATACTGCAACCTGATTCAGGAGGGCCACGAGGGGTTCAGATCCCTCACTCTGACCCAGTGAGATTCAAACTGAAGGCAAAGGAAGTGAAGTAGAGGAGGAGACTCATAAAGTTCCACTGAGGCCTCAGCTGAAAAACAAGCCCAGTAGTACACTACCTATGTTCCTTTTGGTGTATTATACTCATACTGCGTTGCTTTGTTATTAATGGTTTCTGTCAATTTGTAACCAAGAGTTGACTGGTACAGTTTCCTAATTGGTTGTTGACTCATTTTTCTGGAAAACGATACAAAAAGCAGCAGACATCTAATTTTAAGTTCATATGTAACTGGAATCATATGAATTTGCATCCATTTTAACTAAATTACATTACATAAAGCAATCATAGCTCTTGAATAATACTACATTTTAAGTAAGTGTGCATATAAAACATTACAAAATGGGTTTGATTGAAACATTTAATCAAATAGTGATTTAAACCCTAATGGGACTCTCATTTCCTGGATTTTATAGTTATAGAGACTGTACCTGTGAAGTTATTGATTTTAGATAGTATTTTTCTGATTCAAAACATTTATTTCTCAGCTTAACATAAAATCTTTCATGTGCCAAACATAAAAATTACATTTCAACTAGTTTCTACCGTGAAATTGAACTCCTTTCTTAAATATTCTTTATAATAAAAGTAATGGAGTTTGGGAGGAGAACATTACTCTTTAGTATATTACATTCAGTACCTTATTATTGGGGGAAAGAGTGTCAAAGTTTAAGAATTAATCATTATTGGAGACTCTGTAACTCGTTATGATATTTATATATTAAGAAATAAATATTGTGAGTTTAAAAAAATGATAACCAGCTATGGGATGGAAATAAGCATTTTATGAGTATTAAAATTATTTGCCACATGACAGGAAAATGAATCCTTGAAGGATACAAGCTTTGGCTCATACAAAGAAGAAACTATAATGATTTGGGGTTGAAGTCTTTCACAATAAATTAATAGTTATGTAAGAATAGTATTTTACTTTGTTTATAGAGCAATTTATCATAGAAAAGTGTTTAATTAAGACTGTAAAATGATTTACCACTGACATTTTAAGCATTTCCAAACATTTCCACATAAATTAAACATGATGTAATTGAGTGGTAGATTAAGCAATGTTCCACTGTTGATTCATGTGGAAATCACAGAAGTTCACTGATTACTATCTTTCCAGTGTGTATTAATGTAGATGTCATAGGTATTTTCATGAGAATCACACTTCAATGTGCCATTTTAAATATTGAAATAGAGTTTTCAAAATGTCATAATCTTTTGCAGATCCATAAACTGTTTGGAATTTAATTTATAAGTAAGTACTATAGTATTAGGATTACTTCAAGTAAAGCCATATATTTAACTTAAGGCATATTTGATTATTTGTGTTTTTCAACAAATAAGTTATTTCTTGTTAAGAAGTAATGTTTTTTATGGTTATTCACTTTTGATTCTAGCATAAAAATAATTTTGGCAATAGGCTGTTTCTTAATTCTGCTCTTTTGAGCTTCCTAATAATCACACAAATTATTCACTCTTGTTTTTAAATTCATATCCAGATATGCATCAAAAGGAACTTAAGGCAGGTTACTGATATTGTTTTTAATATAGAGAAATTCAAAATGTTTTGAATTGAGAGTATTTTTAAACAAGGTAAAGGAAAAATAAGTATGGAAAAGTTAGATGGAGCCAGAAGTCGAGTTAACATCTAAAAAACATACACTTGCTAGTGATGAGCTGCAAATTTGGCTTCAGGCTCTCCAGCAGCCAGATATTCCTTAAATAGCTTGGGTCTGTCTTCTCACAGAAGCCAAAAACTTGTCTGAATGACCTTGAGGCTACTCAGCCTTGCTTAGTAAAGCATAAGATTACAAGTAGACCTTGCTTCACACAAGAGATTTGTTACCAAGAAACTGTGTGGAAATGGAAATTTTGCACATGGAATCATATTATAAATGCACTAATGAAGGGATCATAAATGGCTCCTTTCAAAGAAAACCTACAAGTACTCCCTGTGTAACATGGAACTAATAAACTTACTTCTGTTATGCATTTAGCATTTTTAATGTTGGATTTTCTGAAGAGCCAGTGATATCGTTTCAATATATGTCCCTGCCAAATCTCATGTTGAAATGTAATGCCTAGTGTTGGAGGTGGGGCCTAGTGGGAGATGTTTGGATCATGGGAGTGGCTTTCTCATTAACGGTTTACCATTATCCCTTTGGTGCTGGGTTAACATTATCCCTTTGGTGCTGTCCTCGTCATAGTGACTGAACTCTTGGGAGATCTGGTTGACTAAAAGTGTGTGACAACTCCCCTCACATTCTCTCTCTTGCTCCTGTTCTGGCCACGTGACATGCCTGCCCCCATCTTGCCTTCCGCCATAAGTCAAAGCTCCCTGAGACCTCCCCAGAAGTTAAGCAGATGCTGGCACCATGTTTGTACAGCCTGCAGAATGATGAGTCAATTAAATCTCTTTTCTTTATAAATTACCCTGCCTTGGGTATTTCTTTATAGCAATGCAAGAACAGCCTAATACAGTCAGTATAATATCATGGCAACATCCTTTCATCTCAGTTTCATGGTAGTAGACATATTAAATGTATGCATTGGGTTTTTCAGGGCAGGGTGTTAGTCAATATGTAAAAACTTCTAATTTCCATTTTGTTTTGTTGTATCATGTTTTATTGCCTTCGTTTAATATTCTGAGGGCATAGGGCAATCTGCACATTTAAATTTCTTTCTTCAATGCACATATATTTGAAAATGTAAATAAAGGTAGCTATAGCTATAATCCAACATATCCCTAATATTCACCAGTTATTGTCTACCACAATAAATTCTAAATATTGAGCCATGAATCATTTAAAATATCTTTATTTTTTAAAGTCCTTTTTGAATGCTTGTTCACTGTTGGTAGGAATGTAAATTAGTTTAGCCACTGTGGAAAGCAGTTTGGAGGTTTCTCAAGTATTTAAAAATAGAACTACAATTCACCCCAGCACTCCCATTACTGCATATGTACCCAAAGGAAAATAAATTGTTCTACCAACAACTATGCAACAGAATTCACCACAGCAAAGACATGGAATCAACCTGGGTGCTCATTGATGCTGGACTGGATAAAGAATATGTGGTACATATACACCATGGAATACTTCACAGCCATAAAAAAGAATGAAATCAGGCCCTTTGCAGAAACATGGATGCAGCTGGAGGCCATTATCCTAAGCAAATTAGCACAGGAACAGAAAATCAAATATTGCATGTTTTCACTTATAAGTGGAGCAAAATCTTGGGTCCACATAGACATAAGGATGGGAACAATAGATACTGGGAACACCAAATTAGAGAAGTGAGAAAGCAAGGACTAAAAAACTTCCTATTGGGTACTATGTTCACTATTTGCGTGACAAGATAAATGGAAGCCCAAACTTCACACAATATACCATTGTAACAGATCTGCATATGTACCCTCTGATCTAAAATAAAATTGAAATTAAAAATAAATGAAAATAAGCTTTAAAATCCTTTTTTTGCTTTTACTAAAATGTATAATCTTATACTTAAAAATAAAAACAATCAGAGTTATTGGAGACTTTATACCTAGAAGAGGCTTCACAGATGAAGTGACAGCTTCCCATTTTGCAGAAAAGCCTATAATGCAGAGAGGGTAAGGTTTTGCTTCCTGTTCTATCCCACTGAGTATTGTTAAATGAAGTCCTATATATTTGCACACTATTCTCTGATGACACTGCTCAAGCAGTCACCTATGATGGTTAAAGTATAGATAAGCACTAACATGTCATCTATGAAAACAAGGGAGTCATCCCATGGTGTTACATTACCATTTGGAGAGCCATAATTTTCTTTCCTAATAGCTAGTATTTTCAGATGTTAAAAGACACAAATCAAAGAATAGAGTCACATTAGAGTCATTGCCTATATTTGAGACTTCATGACAAAATGAAAAGTTCAATATTATATTTCTTACATTGAAAAGTATTTTAGGGCAATGATCTACTTGGGAAAGAAAGTATTTCCATATGAATAACTCAAAAAATAAATCACCAGCCACACAAAATGAGGGATAATCAATCATTGCAGACAAAGTCAATGAATACCTGGCTAGTTTACTCCAACATGATTAAAATATATAAGTACTATTCAACTGTAAGACTAAACTGTATAAACTAAGTGACAAAACTTTTAATAACAGGTGAGGAAGAATGGTTAATTTCTTCATAAGGCATCTATTTATAGTGAATAAATAAAAAGAAATTAAAAGCATTTTCTCTATTTACAACAGAGCATTTGAATACAAGATGAGAATAACGAGAAGATGTTCTTAGTGACACAAAACCATGGTCATTTAGTTCTCCTGATAAATTATTTAACCAAATAAAGTGCTGTTTAAGAGCTGGCATTGAGTTAACCTTTATGTCCAAAACTGAAAAATGAAAGTGTGGCTAGTTAGCCAGGGTGCCTTTAAAAAAATACACAAAACAGGGTGAAAGAAAAAGTACATGAGAGAATCAACAAATAGAAATGAAAGGTTAAATGTTCATATCAAGATGGCAGATAAAGGAAAACAAAAGTGGGCCGGGCACAGTGGCTCACACCTGTAATCCCAGAACTTTGGGAGGCCAAGGTGAGCAGATCACTTGAGGTCAGGAGTTCGAGACCAGCCTGGCCAACATGGCAAAATGCCATCTCTACTAAAAATACAAAAATTAGCCAGGTATGGTGGCGGGCGCCTGTAATTCCAGCTACTCAGGAGGCTGAGACATGAGAATCGTTTGAACCCAGGGACGGAGGTTGCAGTGAGCCGAAATCGCACCACTGCACTCCAGACTGGGGTGACAGAGCAAGATTCTGTGTCAAAAAAAAAAAAAAAAAAAAAAAGAAAAAAGGAAGAAAGAATGGATAGCTACTGAAAAGGGAGCCTGAAATTCATGTTGATGGTCAGGAAAAACAGTAACAGGAAAGAGTAACGTAAGTGTCTACTGTAGTTTTAAAAAAAAAAAAAGACATGGCATAATTTTTGAAGTGAAATCTTACTTCAAAAAGATTGAAAACCCTACCCCAGAAATTTATTATCAATCTTTTCTAAAATGGCTAATTTGGAAAGAAAAAAATTACATAGTTGATATTCCTGTTTTAACACCATTGCTGCTATTTATTCAATATTACCTACCATAAGCTGGATGGTAGCTATTTTTTAATTAAATTAATTCAAATGTTGTTTGAGAAATGCAAAATAATTAATAAATGAGCTAAATAAAGGGAGGAAGAGTATGTGGGTTTTTTGGCATTAGAAGAGTATGTCAGTTTTCCTCTTCTCACCTCCAGCAACCATAACTATTTAACCAAACACATAAAAAACTGCAGACCTTACCATTTGCCTTCAAGGAGAATGGGTACGTTTCAGGTTTACAGATGCATTATCCATCCTAGTGAGAAAACAGATTGAGAGTGCTAGTGTTCTACTTTAGAATGATGATAGTTAACAATAGTATATTATATAGTTTCAAATAGCTAGAATAATATTGAATGTTCCTAACAAAAATAAATAAATGTTTGAGATGATGTGTGATACATATAATTAAGCTGATCACTATATAGTTTATGTATTGAAACATCACTATGTACCCCATAGATATGTATAATTATTATATGTCAATTAGAAAATAAAATAAAACTTTAAACATGAAGTATAGTTATACCTCAGAGATACTGCAGGTTCCATTCTAGACCACTGCAATATAATAAATATTGCAATTAAGCAAGTCACACAAATTTTTTGGTTGCCCAGTACATATAAAAGTTATGGACACACTATACTATAGTCTAGTAATTGTGCAATAACATTATGTCTAAAAAAAATGTACATACCTTAAAAATACTATATTGCTAAAAAATGCTAACGATCATCTGAATCTTCAGTAAGTCGTAATGTTTTTGCTAGTAGAAGGTCTTGCCTCAATGCTGATGGCTGCTGATAAATCAAGATGGTGTTTGCTGGAGGCTGAGGTGGTTCTGGTAATTTCTTAAAATAATATACCAGTGAAGCTTGCCACACTAACAAACTCTTCCTTTCACAAAAGATTTATCTGTAGCATGCAATGCTGTTTGATAACATTTTACCCACAGTAGGACTTCTTTCAAAATTTGAGTCAGTCTTCTCAAAACCTGCTGATGCTTTTTCAACTAAGTTTGTGTAATATCTAAATCCTTTGTTGTCATTTCCATCTCAAGAAAACACTTTCTTTGCTCTTCCATAAGAAGCAACTCCTCAACTGTTCAAGTTTTCTCATGAGACTGTGGCAATCCAGTCACCTCTTCAGGCTCCACTTCTAATTCTAGCTCTCTTGTTATTTCTACCACATCTGCTGTGATTTCCTCTACTGGAGTCTTGAACCCTTCCAAGTCATCCATGAGGGTTGGAATCAACTTCTTCCAAACTCTTGTTAATGTTGCTGTTTTTACTTCTTCCCATGAATCACAAATGTTCTTAATGGCATCTAGAATGGTGAATCTTTTCCAGAAGGTTTTTAATTTACTTTCCCCGGATCCATCAGAAGAATAACTATGTAAGGTATAGCCCCACAAAATGTATTTCTTAAATAATAAGATATTTATTTAATATTATATGTTAAACATTAATCTCTTTATAGATCTTCAACAGAGGTCCTGGGTGACTAGGAGCATTATCAATGAACAGTAATATTTTGAAATGGATCTTTTTTTCTAAGCAATTGATGTCAACAGTGGGCTTAAAATATTCAGTAATCCGTGCTGTAAACAGAGGTGCTGTCATCCATGCTTTGGTGTTTTGAGCACAGGCACAGTAGATATAGCATAATTATGAAGGAAGCTCATATTTTTTGGAATGCTAAATGAGCATTGGTTTCAACTTAAAGTCACCAGTTCCATTAGCCCCTAACAAGAGAGTCAGCCTGTTCATTGAAGCTTTGAAGCCATGCATTGACTTATCTCTAGCTATAAAAGTCCTAGATAACATTTTCTTCCAAGAGAAGGCTGTTTTGTCTATGTTAAAAATCTGTTATTGAGTGTAGCCCCGCCTTCATCAATGATCAAATCTAGATCTTCTGCATAGCTTGCTGCAGCTTCTACATCAGCACTTGCTGCTTCACTTTACATTTTTCTGTTACAGAGACAGCTTCTTTCGTTAAACCTTGTGAACTAACCTCTGCTAGCTTCACATTTTTCTTCTGTAGCTTCATCTCTCTCAGCCTTCATAGAATTGATGAGAGAGTTAGGATGTTGCTCTGGATTAGGTTTTGGCTCAAGGGTATGTTGTGGCTGCTTTGATCTTCTAGCCAGACCACTAAACTGTCTCCATATCAGCAATAAGGCTGCTTTGCTTTCTTATCATTCGTGTGTTCACTGGAGTAGCACTTTTCATTTCCTTTAAGATCTTTTCATTTGCATTCACAACTTGGCTGTTTGGTATAATAAGCCTGTCTCGGCTTTCTTTTTTTTTTTTTTTTTTTGAGATGGAGTCTCACTCTATCGCCCAGGCTGGAGGGCAGTGGCGTGAGCTCAGCTCACTGCAAGCTCTGTTATTTTCCAGTTCATGATTGTCCTGCCTCAGCCTCCCAAGTAGCTGGGACTACAGGCATGCACCACCACTCCCTGCTAACTTTTGTATTTTTTGTAGAGGCGGGGTTTCACCATGTTGGCCAGGCTGGTCATGAACTCCGGACCTCAGGTGATCTACCCGCCTTGGCCTCCCAAAGTGCTGAGATTACAGGTGTGAGCCACCACGCCCAGCCTGTCTCGGCTTTTGACATGCCTTCCTCACTAAACTTAATCATTCCTAGCTTTTGATTCAAAGTGAGAGCCTTTAACTCTTTCTTTCACTTGAACACTTAGAGGCCACTGTAGGGTTATTAATTGGCCTAGTTTCAATATGTTGCGTCTCAGGAAATAGGGAGGCCTGAGGAGACAAGAGAGATCGGGGAATGGCTGGTTGTTGGAGCAGTCAGAACACATACAACATTTCTCAGTTGTTTGCTGTCTTACATTTTACAATTACAAAAGTGTGACACAAGGACATGAAGTGAGCACATGCTGTTGGAAAAATCGCACTAATCAAATTACCTGATGCAGGGTTGCCACTAACCTTCAATTTGTAAAAAATCCAATGCTTGTGAAGTGCAATTAAGCAAAGCACAGTGAAATGAGGTATGCCTGTATATTTAGTGCCCTGCTTTTTAACTTTTCCTTTTTCTCTGTTATTTTCCCGTTCATGATTATAATTATTTGAAGGAGCAAAACATTCTGTGGATGTTTATTTATCTACTTGTCTATTGTTGAACCATCAGTTTGCTCCTTGGGTTTCATTTATAATTAACACTTCATTTGAGTTCTGCCTGAATTTATATACTTTCTTCTTTTTAATTATTGCCTTAGGATAAATTCCCAGGAATGGGAGAACCTGTGCCAAGTGGTATGAACGGTATGAACATTTACAGTACATTTACAGTACACTTCATAAGTGTTGCTAAATTGTTTTCTAACAGGAATGTACCAATTTATCCTGTCCTTAGCAATAGCTGAACATAGTAGTTTTTCCCCCAAAAGTTGACAGCAATTATTGTTTATCATTTGTTCGTCTTGTGTTTTTAGATGCTTTTGTTCTCTTTTTTTCCTCATTATCCAAAAGGGAAGAGTTGATGAACTCAGAGAGCATAGGATTTTTAACTTAGTTTGGAATGAATGAGGAATCTTGTTTTCATTCAGTAGCCTTTGTTACATCCACTGAATGAAATACTGTGCAGGAATAAATAAGGACAAACATGAATGCTACCTGGTAATATAAAAAAACACATTCTGATTGCTTCTCAGCCTTTTGGCTGAGATCAAGTGTAAAAACACATTCTGGAATTCAATTCAAAGGAAAAGGAAGACTTATAGGGTTTGGCTTGTCCACTTATGTTTCCAAACCAATGCCATATGAGAGACAACTGTGTATACTCAGCCTTGTTTTATGCCAAAGACTTTCTTGCAACATGGTCTGTTTCCAAGAGTAATACACATCTATTTTTCCAAGAACACTGCTTGCTGCCCAACCACTTCTAGCTACCCACAAAGTTCAGAAGAAATGGACTGAATGTGAAGCCCTGTAACTTTGCTGGATGTACCCAATTGGGAACACTGCAAAACATTCTTTCTAAAAGGATAGACCATCTAATTCTTTTCTTGGTACATATCTATCTGGTTCAATTGATTCCATTCACATCCCAGTTTTGCCACTTCACTGTGAAAATCTGCACGTGGCTTAACCTTTGACTCAGTTTACTCATCTGTAAATGGGAATAATAATAATGTTTCTCATAGGTCTGTTGTAAGGATTAAATAAGTTATGATATTACAGTATCTGGGATCACATAGTAAAGCATTAAGTAAATTGTCTTTTTGTTGTTATTGTTACGTGAGAAACCTGACTTTCTGTATTGCACCAACTCCAAATGCCCAAGTCAAAATAGCTTGCTAGTGACTGTCATTGCCGCTCCTTGAACTGTTATTTTTCCATTGAAAATATAATACAGATAATAAAGATCATCATAACAGCAGCTGACATGATTGAAAGCTTATTCTGTACCACATTCAGTATTGAGTGTTTTATATGCATTTTCTTATTAATCTTGACAAGCACTCTATAAAGTTGGTACCAGTTTTCAGATGCAGTGACAGATGCTTAGAGAACCTAAATAACTTGCAAAGACTGACCAGTAAGTGGAAGACTTTGAACTTGAAAGCAGTCCTTCCCATCAAAATATATGTAGAAAAAGAGAAAAAAAAGTACATAAATATTATCAGTGGTTGTTTCTGGATCATAAAATTAGGAGTGATGTTTTAATTATCTCTACATCTATCTTTTATATGTATAAGAACATATTTCTCTGATAATAAGTTTTTTCAATCTATTCCAAATAATGAAGATAATAGCATTTCTAGCTAACAATGAATAATAGCAATCTTATTGCTCACTCGTGTGAATTAAAAAGTAGTCTATCTTTGAATCAGTCTCTTTATCCTTTGCACAAAGAAGTTCTGTTATGGCTTTCTAAAAATGAATACAGTGTTTTAGAACCTGAATTCCATCTACTTTTACTTAGCAAAAATGTAACATGTGCAGATTTTTAAAAATTCAAGTTAAAATCCAACATCAGTTTTAAGTTGGGATGAGAAGGCCTCCTTGCCTTTGCCCCTGATGTCCCTGTGGGAAATTTCCCCCCACGAGCCTGCATGGTGATCAGCAACAGAGAAGAGAGGCCACATGGAAGCAGAAACCAAGGCTAGTGACACGCTCAGAAGAGGAAAGTTTGTCCCACACTCAATTACTTCTCAGAACTCATGAGGAATGGAGAAGAAAGAAAAGCAATGGTGGCAGATCAGATTCATGGTCAATTGACATTTATTCTAGTGCCTGCCAAGTCCTGGGTGCTCTCACCAGTATTATCTCATTTCATTCTTCAAGAACAATGTAAAATAGGCGTTATTAGTCTCACTTCACAGGTAAGGGCAATGAAGTCCAGGCATCAAGCAGTATTCTGAAACCCATAGAGATGATAAAACAGTAGACAAGGGATTAGAACTCTGGTTTGCAAACCTCTTACTCCTTTCTGTATATAATGCTGCCAACACCTTCATCACTCCCAATTCTCAGAAGTAAAGGGCATGCAGTAATCTATTATTAGAACCATTATATATGATAAAGTATCTATAAATTAGAATACTATAACAAAAAATAATTAGTAAATAAAGAAGTATGGTTCTACTTGCACACCAGTTCTACACTTCCTTTTTTGTTTTTTTGTTTTTTTTAAATGTAAGAACGTATTCTTTGATGACATGTTTCTTCTCAGGATAGTGTTTGCTAAGTCTGTGGTCCTTGCTATGAAGTGCAAGGCAAAATTTCATTTAGCGGTTCATAACAGATTTTATGTGCAAAAACAAATAGACTCATAATATTACTTTAACTAGAACCACAATCCACAACAGACTTGCTAATTATTCTCTCCTCTGAGGTCTCTGGAAAGGTGATAACCAGTTCCATGACCCATGCCTAAGGCTCTCATCATCTTTGACATTTCTGTCAATTTATTATTTTCGATATCTGTCAACATAGAGATTAAACAGAGGAGAATGTGGACTCATATTGCTTCCAGAGCTTTATGAGGATAAGGACATTTAGACAATGGAATCGGTTACTGAAGCACGTTATGAAGATTTTTTTTTTTTTCCAAGAGGCTGAGCTGTCATTTACTTGGAATGGCTTAGGACAGTTCTGACTGGAGGCAGGACTATGGACTCATTAACCTCCTAGCCCTGTAACTATGTCAATCTCAATTCTCACCACAGTTTCAATCAGATACGGCTGCCTCTAGTTTCATTCTGGTTGGTTTAGTGTGGTTGTGTGTGCTCATGCAATTTTCTGTATTGCAGGGGAAAGAAAGTATCTTCAATGTGTCTATATCTGTGCATGAGGCAGTGTGTATGGTGAGTCTTTCCTTACCGAAAGTCTCAGCATAAAATGTATTGATAGAGGTGTACGCTGGTATATAGGAAAGTACCCTGTGACAAATATAGATGATTCTTTTTATTTCTCTTTGCATATAGATGAACACACAGCTGCAGTGCTCTCAGGAGGCCTAGGAGTTGACTTAGTCCAAAGGAATGACTGTGCTATTTTTGCACTTTCCCTCACATTATTTCTCAAGGCTTGAGGGAATTTAAATGTGACTTACTTGGCAATGACAAGTGTCTGTCCCTTCAGTGCCTCCTGAATGAGATCATTTACACAAATCACTTCACCATAGCTCATCGTATTTTTCATAGACAAATAGTATCACTTAAATAGAATCTAGATTTCAAGAAAGGAGAGGGTTTTTTTCTTCTTCCCTTAAAAATGACTTTGTAAAAAATGTCACTATGAAATTCACAATATTGGTGTGACGATTCATTATAATATATGTTTTCTGGAAGAGACAGGGATATTTCAGAACACCTTAGTATTACAGATAAAAGACTTGAGGCTCTGAGAAGTGAAGTAACTTGGATAAGGTCTCCTAGTAAATTGGTACATCCCCAGGCCCATAACCCAGATTTCTGGTTTCCTGGTCCAGACTGCACCCTCCCTGCATTGTGTAACTGGAGCCCCACACACTCTTGAATAAAACTGATTCTAGCAAAAACAACAATAATTTAAAAATTGCCTTCAATTAAATGTTACTGAACTTTTCTCATGAAATATAATTTTGGAAAAAGCAATTGTCTTTATAAGTATACATAATTCATGTCTGTTATTCCTTGATTCTTATGAGAATTTTCTTATTACTGAAATAGTGAAATTTGTCTGTTCTCTTGTTAAAATCTATTAAAATGGAAAAAAGTAATAATCAAAGCTTAAAATACATAATAAATATAAAATCAGAGAACGTGACCAGACTTATTCACCTCTACGGAAAGAATAAGAAAGGCACAACGGAGACGGGGGCATTAGTTAGAGGCATAGTACTTTATATTGCGAGTACTTGGTGAATGTTTTTAAGCTCGATCAGTAAGGCTGGGCGCGGTGGCTAGGCCAGGCGCAGTGGCTCACACATGTAATCCCAGCACTTTGGGAGGCTGAGGCGGGCACATCACTTGAGATCAGGAGCTTAAGACCACCCTGGCCAACATGGTGAAACCTCATCTCCACTAAAAATACAAAAATTAGCCGGGTGTGGTGGCGCATGTTTGTAATCTTAGCTACTAGGGAGGTTGAGGCATGAGAATCACTTGAACCCAGGAGCGGAGGTTGTAGTGAGCTGAGATCGGGCCACTGCACTGCAGCCTGGGTGACAGAGACTCTGTTTCAAAAAAATAAAAATAAAAATAAATAAATAAATAAATAAATAAATAAATAAATAAACTCAGTGAATTCACTTCACAGGAATTTCCAAGTTTCTAAGCCACTTTTACAAGTACTATGAAAGAGTTCTGTGCTTATATATTTGTGTATTGTTTATGGCAGAATATGTTTAAATGGAAATGAAAACAACTTTGGGCAAATTAAACCTAACCAAATTTTTAAAAAATACCTCTTTAGAAACTTGAGAGAATTCTACAATTACATCAAGAATGAAGCTGGCTATTGTCATATTATTATGCTATAAATACTATTGAGTACCTCTATTATAAGATTTGTAGGAAGGTAGAATTGGTATTTCTAATGGTCTATGCCTCATTTAGTCAAGCTAAAATATAAAATTTACTTTTTGTTTTTTGTTGTTGTTGTTGTTTGTTTTGAGACAGAGGCTCGTTCTGTCACCAGTCTGGAGTGCAGTGGCGCAATCTTGGCTCATTGCAACCTCCACCTCCCAGATTCAAGTGATTCTCCTGCCTCAGCCTCCCGAGTAGCTGGAACTATAGGCACGCACCACCAGACCCAGCTAATTTTTTATATTTTTAGTTGAGATAGGGTTTCACTGTTTTGGCCAGGATGGGCTCTATCTCTTGACCTCGTGATCTGCCCACCTCGACCTCCCAAAGTGCTGGGATTACAGGCGTGAACCACTGCGCCCAGCCAAAATTTACTGTCTTATTCATGCATTCTTTCAACAAACATTTATTGTATGCCTAATATGACAGGCAATATAGAAGAATGAGGACTCTAGAGTCAAAATGCCTGGGTTCATGTTCTGGCTTTCTGTTTACTAGATATGTAATCTTGGATAACTTGTTCCTCAGCTTCCTCATTTATAAGATGGAGGTAATAATAATACCTACTGTTATTTTTTATTAAATGATTAACATCAATGAAGCATTTAGATGAAGATATGGTAAGGGCAAAAGCTCCTGTTGTTATGATGTGTTATGGATTGGGGATAGAGTGCAAACAAGATAGATATGGAGTGTACCCTCATGGGAAAAATTGGGTAAACAGATTTTCAACTACAATTATGTTAAGTGCTAAAAGAAGGTATAGCATGAATAATATAACATACTTCTAACATCTCTTTAAACATTCATGCGTAATTTTCTTCTGCTATTGCAACGAAGGGAAGCCACACAGTACACTGCTATTCCACATGTTGGTAACTGAGATTTGAAATCTTTGTTATTTCTACACTGAATCATACCCTTTTAAATGAAGCAAGTGAAATTTCATATCTGTGACATTGTGTTGGGCAGGCATCCTTGGAATAATTCATTTCTCCATTTTATTCTTATTTCTTTATGACCACTTAAAAGTTTCAAGAAAACAATCTTAATTTCATTGTGCTACATTCCTTAAGGCACAAATCTTTGTGATGCTTCAGGGACCTTTGTCTTGATAAAGACAAGTACTTCAGAAAAAAAAAAAAATGAGGAGACCAACAGCCAGTGTTTGTTGACGATGAGCTCAGTTGTTCTTCACATTGTGCAACAGATGGCATTGACAGACTGATGGTTGGGAAGGAGGAAACCAATTTCAAATACACCGTTGTCTCATACCACAGCACCATGTCATAATTACATATTGATTTCCTTTCTTCTAATCCCACTGTCAGCCTTCTACAAGTGAGCCGATTTGGATAATCTGAAAAAATATTAACCAGATATCTCTCAACACACTTGTCATTTTGGCCCCATCTCAGATATCAAAGAGGCTTGAGGCACAGATTTTAAATTTATATTTAAATAAATATAGGCTTGTTCTGCAGACAGCTCATCTAGACAAGAATTTAAAAAAGAAAAGAAAGCTGCCAAAGAATCTTCAAGAAGTCAAACTCATTTCTCTGAGATTTTTCTTAAAAAAATAAAACAAAATGATTTTTTAGGATTCCCCAAATGAGGACGGGACAAAAAGTGAGCCAAAAGTCCCAAGGTTGCTAAAAATGACTTACTTTATCTTTGGCATGTGTATTAAATGTCTTATCTTAAATTTTAGACAAGGTTTTTGAGGTCTCTTCTAAAATACAGGGGTAATAAAAATGTTTTATTGCTTTTCTTTTCTTCCACAATGACATGGGTATTCTTTATGGTAGGAGAATAGAAAACTTGGGACTCACCCTTTAAATTGAAAGACAGATAACATAAGCACTGGCCACCTGCTGCCAAGCAAGGTGCGGTCCAGTACTGCTGTGGTTATATGGTGAACTGTGACAGCATTTCCATGGTGTGGTACTTGAGTGCACTAAAAATAGGCAACCGTGAACTATACTGCAGTTGAAGGACAAGATAAAAATAGGAAAGAAACCTGAAAAATAATTGTATAAATAGAGTACAGGGATTAACAACTCAACCCACAGGATTGAATTCCCTAATAAGTTTTGCTATTTTTATTGAATGCAGTAAATAAACTAACATTTAAATATTTAAGAGAAATGTTTAGTATAGAAGTGTTTTCTGAATTTAAGAATGGTTGACATTCAAGCAGAGATAATGTATACCATAATTTCGAATAGAAGTTCTTTAATTTTTTTAGCTGGGATGTGCCTTTATATCTTTTAATGGTACTCCTTTCACTAAACACACACATATAAACACACACACACACAACTTGGATAATATCTGTCAGCTATAAAAAATATAACTGATCTTGTAGATGTAGCTAAAACCTGACCTTTATTTGCAGAGTCTCAGCTTTGGTCTTGTATTCAATTCCCAGAAAACAGTAAGGACTGGGAAGAGCCCAAGAAATGAAGGCATTCTATATCATTTGGCATAAATGTAGCCAATATAGAGATGGCATCAAATGGTTAAATATTCTTCATATTTCCTTAAAATGAAATATTTAAAATGCTGGTTTCAATAATTCTGGGATGGAAAATCTGTACCAGATTACCAACTCTTGGCTTCATATTTCAGTCCTCTCTCATTTTGCCTTCTGTATTTCCACCAAAAATGCCATCGATTCTTAACTCTGCTTCTTTCCCCCCCCCCCCCCCCCCCCCTTTCTCTGCCACGAGTCTAGAGCCAGAATCCCATCAAAATCAGACTTGGATTTTGGCAAAGGATCATTAACTTCTGAATTTCTGGCCACTTCCAGCAGATTAATTTTATGATTATGTCACCTTTCTGCTCAAAACTTCATAGGATTACTTAGATGAATTCTACACTCTCTAAACCTGCTATTCATTTTTAACAGTAATACATTAATTATGCATTTATTTTATTCAACCAATTTATATAATAAACATCTCTAAATCCACTGTCCAATTTATATCATAGAATAAACATCACTGATAACTTACCTATGTGTCCCTTGCCTAACCTAATCCTATCCCCCTTTCTCCCTCTCACAGGTAACCAATCTCCTAAATTTAATGTTTATCAAGCCTCCTTTTAAAAAACTCTTAGCAAACATATGTACATCTAATTTAATTTTATAAAAAGGTTATAATTTTATATGTTGCCTTCTGTGGCTTTCTTCAAAATTTTTGTCCTTGACATTTGCTTACTATTATTTATCTGTGCCCATTGGAACTTGGGCTGTTTCTTTCTTTTTCTTTCTTTCTTTTTTTTTTTTTTTTTTTTTGCTATTACCAAAGCATCCAAAGCATACTGCAAACATTCTTAACATGTCTTCTGGAAAATGTACCTACTTTGGTTTCTCTTGGGTAACTGTCTAAGAGTGAAACTGTTGAGTTTTAGGTTGTACCAGCAAAGGTACTGGTAGGAACAAGATCAAATTGTGTAATTGAGGAAAGTTTAAAAAAAGAACTATTATGGGACAACAAAACATGCTAGGACTAGCAAGGGCAAGGATCCTTAAACATCCCTAGCCCTAACAAGGCACAAACAGGGAGCTATTACTTAATCTCAAAAGGGTAGCTGCAGCTTTAAAAGATTACTCAACAGAGCTCTAGCTTTCAGTAGAATTCAGTTAACAAACTGGCAGAGAAAGAGTTGATCTCACTAAGAACCTTGACCTGACTCTCTACCCTTCTCTCAAATGCCTTGCCATGGTCTCTCATTGGCTGAACCAAATCAGAAGGCAGAATGCAAGGAAACCATTCATGATCCCCTTCCAAGAACACAGTGCAGGGTGGAGAGGGCTAAGATCTAGATCTAGAGAGATAAATGGATATATGCAAATGTTAGATATTATAGAATTCCCTCTTATTTTTCAAAGTGTTGGTACTAATTGATACCCCCACCAACAGTGGATAAGATCATACTGGGCCATATCCTCTCCAACACTTAGTATTATTAGACTTCTGAATTTTTGTCAATAGACTCAAATTGTTATCTCCTTGTGGTCTTGATTTGCATTCCCTCAGTGAACTGCTAACACTGAGCTATTCTTCGTGTTTACTAGTTAGACACATTAACTCTTCTGTAAAATTTCCAGTCATATATTATGGAAATTAAGTTTATGCTGAAATTTACAGAGAAGAGCAAAGAGCAAGAATAGCCAAGACATTTCTGAAGGAGAAGAAAAATGAGCAACTTTTCTTCAAGATATAAAGGCTTATTATAAAGTTATAGTAATTAAGACAGTAATATTGGTGCAGTATACACATCTTGACCAATGGAACAGGAAAATAAAAGCCCCAAAATAGACTTAGGAATTTAGGGATCATCAAAAATGATGGAGATAATATGTCAGATCACTGAAGAAAGGCATGGTTATTTAACTAATACAGTTAAAAAATTTGACTATTCATATAGGGAGCAAGAAGAAAAATGGATTGCTATCTGAAACCATACAAAAAACTTCAGATGAATTCAGACCTTAAATTTAAGAAGCAAAGCCTTAAAACTTTCAGAATAAAATACCAATGAATGCCCCTGTCTGACCTCAGGGTAGAAAAGGATTCCTTAAACATAATACAAAAAATCTTAACCATAACAGAAAATATTGATGCATTCAATTATGTTAATAAGAAATTTTCATTAAGACAATTTAAATAAACAATAAGCCACAAACATGAAGAGAGTATTTAAATTCATGTAACTAATAATGAGCTAGTATCAAGAATATATAAAGCACTTCTGAAAAAAGGCAAATGACCTAGTGGAAAAAGGGACAACTTACATTTCTAGCATAGTTTTCTTTTATGACCGTGTTTTATGAACCATCACTAGTCTATAATTCTTGGAGGACTAAAATTGTCTTAGCTATCTTTGTTTCTTTATGACCCAGCACAGTGCCTGTTGGAAAGAAAATGGTCAACGCATGTTCATCAAATAAAGGAACAAACTTGTCACCCCAGAATAATGCAGACTGTTAATAAAACTCACCATATGCATGCCCTCAGAGTCTTTCCTCTTATATTCACATTACCAACTCCTATCCACCCAGTTTTGGAAGTCCAGATCACCAGTCCCTTTACATCATGTCTTCGCAGCCTCTAGCATTTAGCAAATATTTCTCTGGGACATCTCATGCACTGTTGGATTATGTTTCTCCACATTTCTATGTCTGTCTCCTCTGACTTTGATTCTAGACTTCTCAAGAAGGCCATACTTCTCTAAAGCACAGTGCCTAGTAAAATTCTAGAAGGTGTCCCATATTTATAGGGGATGCGGTGCAACACCTCGTACAAATTACCAGCCATCCATCAGGTTTCAAAATGGCAGAATAAGTGGTCTTGGAGAAATACTGGTCACTTTCATTATGATTTTTCTCAGGTTTAGGCAACTGAGATAAGGTTACAAAGATTAGAAATGTAATTTATGAGGTACTCATTGCAAAGGAAAAAAAAAATTTTTGAAGATTGTTCAAGTACACAGTTACAATTGGAATAAGGCAGCAGAGTATAGCAGAAAAAAATGGGGCCATGGTATCAAATACGTCTTCAACCCCAGCACCACCCTAGGGTGCTCTGAACTTCATGAGTAAAATGTGATAAAAATCTGCCTCAAGGGACATGTAGCAGAGTAAATGGTAGAGAAGTGGTATTTAAATTTCATTTTCCCTATTTCTCCCATCCCTCTTAAAAATAATGCCATGTTCCAAGAACAGAAAACCAAACACCGCATAAATGGGAGTTGAACAATGAGAACACATGGACACAGGGAAGGGAACATCATACACCAGGCCTCTCGGGGGGTGGGGGCGGGGGCTAGAGGAGGGATATCATTAAGAGAAATATCTAATGTAGATGATGGGTTGATGGGTGCAGCAAACTACCATGGCACATGTATACTGATGTAACAAACCTGCATGTTCTGCACATGTATCCCAGAACTTAAAATATAAATAATAATAATAATACTGTGCTCCATTAGATCTTGCAGTGTATGGTGTTTTTTAGTTAAAACTGAATCATAACACCCTTAATTAACTTTGCTAATAGTGAGATGCTTTTGCCAAATTCCTACTTGCCTCCAATCATCTATCCTGACTTGACTAACATTCTTAATGGGTGGAGGGAGAACAAATGGCCACAAATTAAATGTCTTTATCCATATGAATAGAGTGCAATCGGTCACTGTAACAGGAGTATCTCAATAATTTATTTACTGACTTTATAATTTCAAACATGCAGACAAGTTAAAAATCATGTACAATATAACCCACATACCCACCACCTAGATTTAACAATTGTAACCGTCATAATAATAATGTAGACAGTAATGATGACATTACCAAAATTTCCTAAGTATATTATTTTCTGATCCCTTGAAGGTATCCAAAACCCACCAACAGAAATCATCCAAAAAGTTTCTTCACTATGAACCCTTCAGTGAACTTTTCCCCATTCATAACATGGGGGCATCGCTGAGGAAGAACTAACAAGGAGCATACAGGGTGAGTTACTCTTTTCCATAATGACGCCTCTTGGTTTCTTGACTTAGGGAGTCCTGGGCCTGCTCACTTCTATTACTCATATGGCAGATTCTGCTTCTTCCTTCTTTGTACACTTTCAGGTTTTCAATGAAATAGCACAGTTGCCAGATTTAGCTAAGAAAAATACAGGATGCCTAGTTAGCTTGAACATCAGATAAACAATATAAAAATATAAGTATATCCCAAATATTGTATGGGATATACTTATACTTAAAAAAAATTTGTTGTTTATCCGAAGTTCAAATTTAACTGGGCATTCTGTATTTTATCTTACAATCCTGTGAAATAGACAAATTTAATGACCTTCTGAAGGGGGTCTAGATGACTTTGACAGCTGGGCTCTCATGCTTCTAGGTCTGAAGACAAAATGAGAGAAAACTATAGAGAAAGGGAGAGAATATACTTTTGCACCACGACTAAGAAAAAAAATACTTAGAATTGCTTTTAACTGGTTGGGAGCTAGACAGAAAGTCTGAGGTGTATTTGTGTTGGATTTAGTAAGTCATCTGTGAGATTCTGGAGGAAACAGCGTGTGGAACTGAACAGACTGAATGAATTTATGATTAGGGTTAGAGTCATATGTGTATGGTTTGTTTAACAGGGTGTATTGCACCTATTGCCACATTAATGCTGTATATAAACCAACCACAAACCTTGGTGGTATTGCTGGGGTAAGCATTTATTGCTTACACATCAGAGTAAGCTGGGGGCCTGGCTCTTAGATGATCTAGGCTGGCCTCAGTTGGGAGCTCTGCTCCCTGCATCTCTCATCCTTTTCTTAGGACCATTCAGCTGTTTCAGAGATGTCTTTCTCACAGCAACATTTCAAATACAGTGAAAGCAAGCAGAAACACATGAACCTTTGAGGGCTGGTCTTAGAACTGGCACAGTGTCATTTTCACTTCATTCTGTTACTCTCAAAACCTGCTCCTATGGGTGGGAGAGGGGGCTCTGCCTCTTTAATGAGAGGAGGTGCAAAGTCACACAGCAAAAGGTATGGATGCAAGAGAAGGAAAGAACTGAGGCCATCACTGCTACCACAGCAAAAGGTATGGATGCAAGAGAGAGAAAGAATTGAGGCCATCACTATGCCTATCGCTATTGCAAGGCGTGGGCTGGAAACTAAGAATAAACTGGGGAGCAAAAAAGTTGCTTCTTTTTGAAAACTATACATTTGTTTGCAACTGTAGCATTTTTTTTCTTCTCCAAGAAAAGTAATTAGCAAGACTTACAAATGATTTTTTCCAGTTTGTGAAGCAGAGATGCCAACAGATCTCTACAAATTACCAGAATGTTCCACAACTCTTCTCAAAATACCTGTCAAAAAAGTTCTGAGCACATGGTGGCATTTTTTCCTTGTTGTAAACACAATGTATCTATATGAAGAGTCTAACATATTAAGGATGGAAATTTGCAGGAAAGTGGTAACATTTAAGAGAAAAGGAAAACCAACTGAAGATTCAGAACAAATAACTTCCTATTCTGGTATCCCTTGAAATCTAGCACCAGTTTCTTCATCATTTGCTACATTTAGTTATGGGGAAGAACAAATTAGTAATTGGATGTGGGACTCTGAGACTCCTCTGCTTCTGTGACCTTTGTAAAGTAGCAATCTTTGCACACCTTTTAAATATGTGGATCAAATAAAAATCTTGTTGTCAACTCTGAAATAGCAAATAAATAGGAGCTATTTTTACATCTAAAACCTCAGAAACCACTTTGACCCTGGAAATCTTCACTATGACCTCTAATTGCAAGTTCTTTCCTTTCAAGTCAGTTATCAAAATCAGTAGATTTTAAAAATGATGAGTTTGATTCTTAGTTCTTTGATACTTATTTTCTCTACTGGTAGTGGGTACAAAGTAAACTGGAATTAGACACATACATAATTGTATCAATTGGGACGCTTTGGGTTTTAAGCACTTATAAGTAACTAAGTCTCAGGACAAAGATTGGTCTCATTTCAAGGACTTGGATAAGATGGCAGAGTGTGTATGCTGTTGCCAGTGCCTAGTGGCCAAGGCCAGATCTGGCAGTTCATGAAGAGGTGAAATCGGAAGAAGGGTCACTCCTCAAAGAATAGGGAGTATATTAAGCAAATAATACCTGTTCACTAATAGTATTGACATCAGGTAACTTTAAAAGATGAATTGCCTGCCGTTTTTAAAATACGGTTCATTTTTATTCATATTAATTCATTTTTCAGAAGAGAAAATGAAGCATAGAGAAATTTGCCCAAGATCCCATGACTCATAAGTGGCAGACTTGTGATCTGAACCCCAATCTCTTCACTCCAGCCAACATTATGTACCACAGCAAGAAACAATAGAATGGCTAACAGAAATACGATCGATCTGTATGTGTAAAAAGAAAAGCTCTTCCAGAACACTGCTGGTATAAAAGGCAAGTTGTTACATAGTATTAGAGTGTGACCTCCTTTCATGTTAACACACACACACACACACAAAAGCCCCCAACAAACCTGCACACATGTACTTCATATAAATACATCTATATAGGGCTTCATATCAAAATATTAACAGCTATCTTTGGAGAGGGGAGTGGGATGCTGGGGACGAAAAAGAATGTATTTTATACTCTATCATATATATGTAATCTGAATTATAATTTTAATATTATATAAATAAATAACTTGATTGGGGGAAAGAAGGAAAAGCAAAATGCCTAGATGCTAAAAATTATACATGAAAATCAAAAGTTGGTTCTAGACCATTCCTGTATCTTCCTTGTGCTGTTATTTTAGGATATGATGAGTGAAAACTACTTGTCACAAATTTCTTTCCCCATTGACAGGACAGCACACGTTCTCCTAAAATGGTGTCGATAAGGCAACTTTTCAGAACATACATGTATTAATGGTTTATATACATAGCCCCCTAAGTGTGACCTTTAAATGTGACCTTTAAAACATTATTTTATTATAATTATAAACTACAAGTATACTAGAATCTAGAATATAATAAGCACTTGTTTTCAAACAGCAGTTTATAAAATACTACAAACACAATTGATGCCTCTTAAAATCTCAATTCAGTCTTTCTTGGTTCCCACAGGTAACCACCAGCAAATTTTTTCCCTACATATACAGCCATATAGTATCATTTTTTATATTTATACTTTATGTAACTAATTTCATAAAACACGACTTGTTCCACCACTCACTCTTGTCACTTGTTTTTTGAGATGTATTCATGCTGACATATATAGCTCTAGCTTGTTCATTTGGACTGCTGTGTGGAAGTCTATCATATGAATATATGCATTACTAAAGCTGAGCACGGGTTAGGACCCCTTTCTGCTGTTTTACACAAGGCTGCCGTGAACATTTTTGCAGATGTCTCCTTATGCACGTGCATAAGTACTTATTTAAGGTAACATGGTAAGGAATCTTTAATTTTACTAGATATTGCAGAACTGGTAGTTATGCCAGTGTATTTTCCCACCAACAGTAGAGTTCCCACTGTTTGATGTTCCTGACAACACTTGCTATTTTGAAACTTATGTTTTTGCTAATTTGATGTGGTACCTTTCCATGTTTTTAACTTGTATTTCCCTGATTATCAGTGAAGAGTATTTTTTTTCCATGTTTGTTGGCCTTTTGAATTTCCTCTTGTAAGAATAATGTGCTGATATTTCTATTAGGTAGACTTATCATGAGTTGTAGGAACTTTCATTTCTTCATAAATTAAGCCTTTCTTATATATTAATATATTGAAAACATCTTACATGTTGCTTGTCTTTAAGTCTTCAATCCAACTCAAAATATATGAAGGTTTAAATTAGGGATCCAAATTTATATTTTTATAAGTAGATAATTATGCCAACACAATTTTTTTTTAAAAATTCACTCCTTTCTCTACTTGCTTATAACAACATAACTTAAGTATTTATATAGGAGGGTCTCTCCAACTGATTCAAGGAAAACAGCAGCAACATTTAGCATTTAAGATGGCCATGCCATGTATCAGGAACTATGCTAAACATTTTAAATGCTTAGACCATGCATTTTGGAGTCAGAATGCCAGGGCTTAAATGTACACTAGGGATCCCTGATAAATGGTAAATCTTACAAATTTCTTGTTTGTTCACTGGCTAATAGAAATGTATGCATCAGATAAGGGAAATAAATATGCTGGTTGACACAAACTATATATTTTAAAAAGCACCCCAAATATACAACTTGCTTTTATTAAATTGAAAAAAAAATCCCCAAGAGGCAGATATCCCAGTAGTTTTAGTGAAAACAAATTTAATATCATCTTGTTTGAACAAAGCTTTCAGAATAAGTGAGCAATTAAATTCTTAAAGTAGGGACAGAACACCAACAGGCTCTAGACTCCGGAAGAGCTGTAAGCCGACAAATTGGCATTGTTTTGCTTAACAGTTTTAGCTTCAATGTAAATATATATTATTACTTAGAATATTAGCATCTGAACTATATAATGACTATTTTATCATTTTACTTGAATTAAAACCAGAATTTCTGGAACTTCCAAATAGTCTTTAAAGTTTTTCAATATAAACATAAACTAACCCCTATTCCTCTCTACATATCAAATGTGAAATAACTGTCACAATATATCAGCATTTTCACAGAAAGATGTTTAAGGCTTCTGGCACATAAAATGTGTAATTTCTGTGTGACAATGTCATAATTATATACAGAAAATATTTAAAATTCTTGTAGAATTTAAGTTCTAAAGATGAAAAAAACAAGAGTTCCATGTTAATAAAATATTAAAATACTATGAGCTTCCCATAAAATTGACAGTGATTTGTCATTACATAAAGAATACACAAGGCAAGTCTTTCACACTAAGTGATTCATCATTGAAAATAATTATTGAACTGAATATACTTATTTGGTATCACTAGTTTTCTAAATCATTCTTTCAGCCCAAAACAGGCTTTCATATAACTTATAAATATTTCCAATTGCTACACTGAGGCAGCAAATGTCATATCTATGTTTGTCCTAGTTGTATGTCATACAAGTCTATGAATCTTATACTTTTGTCTAAGTCACCATTGTAGAGAATGTGCTGGTAAGTGAAATCAATACAAAGGGATTATTTTTCATTTGTAAAAAATGAAAATCATTTACACCTTGTTTTAAAGTTCTAAAGCAGCATATTCAACTCTTAAGGCAAAAAAAGATAAAAAAATTACTATAAATTATAAATTCTGGTAACTTTTCTTCTGGCATTAAAAGCCACAGCACAAATTCTAATATTTTAATAGATAATATATTAGTGTACATCTGAATATACATTTGCCAAAATGTTCCATTAGTATGAAGTTGGTCTGAAGTGGAAGTGAAGTGCAGTGGTGTGGCAGGGTAACATTTAACGGCCGTCCTGGGCATCAGGGGACATGGAATGGCTGAGTCTTGACCTTCCATTCACAGATATTGTATTTGATGGAATGGTAACCTAAGAGAAAGAAACACACTTTGCACCCATCAATTTAAAATGGGATAGCTGTCTAATTTTCAATTTTCAACAGTTACCACATTTTAACTTCTGCTTAATTGTAAATGATAAGTATTTATTATTCAATAAATTATAATCAAGAATAAATGTTCATTCTACCATAAAATGTAAAAAAAGAGAGTCGTTATTTTCACAACAAATAAGATAAATAATCCATTAACACATCTTAATCTGTACAGAATTACCAAATCAACACAAAGGACAAGAGCACAAACAGACTGCAAACCAAGCTGTTAAAGAGCATTTTTAGCTAGATTAATTCTGTAATTCTGGCTCCCCAAAACTGCCTCTGAGAATGTAGAAAGATAAAGTGAATTCCACAAAGCAATGAATTTTACAAGTTTTGTACTGATGGTATAAATTAACGTGAAATCCCCCTCCCAATGGCCCCCTATTTATTCAAAACAAAAAAACTAGCCCTTGGTTTTAAAAATGCTTTCATATAAAGGATTTAAAAATTAAAATCTGTGACTGTTAAGCCAAATGACTGAAGACTGAAAAGGAGGTTTTTTTTTTTCCCCTAGTAAGTAAACTCCTAAGTTTCAAAATTCTATGGCAAAGTCTTCTATTCACAAACTATAAGTGAATAAAAACACTAAAACAAGAATTTTCTACATAGTGTGAAATTCCAGCTTTTGAAAAATGTAGTCATCTGTATTCTGAATAGTAAATATCTATATTTTGAAACATCATACTTGCAATATAATGAACATATTTTAAGACAGTTTAGATTATAATTTGACTAATTTAGATTCATAACCAAACACTATCATTTTCTCACAAGAAGACAACTGGAGTACAAATGGCCACAGATTTTCCTATTAACCGAGTAAATTGGTTAAAAGGAAAATTAAATTGGCAAATTTAGTTTGGACTTGGCTTCCTTGTGCTTCACTTTTTGCCTTTTACTAAATAAAGATTTAGTAAAGATTGGTCATCTAAACTAATGAGTTTTCTCGATTGTCTGATGAATCCAGGATGGAGCAGAGTGATTGACGCTACACACCTAAAAGAATATGGTAAGAAGAGTTGCCACCAGCAGAAGGGAAAACTCATCTGCACTCTCTTTAGTATGCCTGTGAGATTTCTTTCCAAGTATAGCCAACAAATGACAGGTAATGACTTTCTTTCTTTCTTTCTTTTTTTTTTTTTTTGGAGAGGAAGTAGAATTTATTGGTGAGTATTAAGAGGGGAAGCACAGTGAAAGCCCTCATGAGTGCAGGGCCTGGCACTTGTCCACAGGGCCACGACTGGGGATGTACTTGACCCCACAGCCATCTGGGATGAGCCACTTCTCAGCCACCGTGTCTTCAAATTCATCGACATTGAACTTGGTGAAGCCCCATTTCTTTGAGAAGTGGATCGTCTGGCAGCCAGAGAACTTGAACTTGGCCCTGTGCAGGGCCTCAATCACATGCTCCTTGTTCTGCAGCTTGGTGCGGACGGACATGGTAACTTGGCCAATGTGACCCCTGGCCACAGTGCCCTGGGGCTTTCCAAAGGCACCTCGCATGCCTGTTTGAAGCCTACATTGGGGTAGTGCAAGGTCAGAGACATGAACATACATCTGAAAGGCCTATTATCAAGGTCCCTTAGAGCAACCTATATAGGAAACAGGCTGCATACACCACCAAGGAAGCTGCTGTTTGCAGCCATTGCACACTGGGCCCCCATAAGGAAAGGAACTCAGTACACTTAATTGACTGCAGAGGTAATGACTTCCATTGTGGAACCTTGGTCCTAAATGTTTCTGTGTACAGGATAATTATTTTGTAATCCTTGCCAAAATTGCAGTTCTCATAATTCTTTGTGAAGGAGAAAATTTGTTTTAGGCATTTAGAAAACGTATCGATGGCTCTAAATGTCTCCACGTAAAAGATGCTCATTGTACCACCATATACAGAATCCACTTAAATGTCCACAAATAATGAACAAATAAGCTATGTCACATTCATAAAGTCAAATACTACGTAATCTTTAAAAGAATAGTATATGTATATATATAAACAATTTTAAAAAGCTTCAAAGAGACATTTGTTTATGAATGGATTTGCAGAGGATTCCATTTTGTAAATTAAATACATTTACATACTACAGAAGTGGGCTAGAAGCTTACAGAGCAACCTATCAAGAATGGTTATTTTTGAAGAGAAATGACATCTTCTTTATTATTTAAAAACTTGTTTACTAAACTTTTAAACACAAGAAGCCATCAATAGAATACTAGTTTACGCATTCTGAGGGCAGAGATCTTACTGATTTTAATGCCAGTTTATACCTACTTTATATTTATTTTAGTGCCTGGGACAGTGTAGTGCTCAATGAATATTTCTTAAATGGAATATGGTAACTTGTTACAAACATTCATAAACAAAAAAGAAGGTATCACTTGAATGTTTTTGAATGAGGAACATATTACACTTATAATACAGATACTTAAAAAACAACATTTAAGAATTTACTGATGTGAATATCTACTAGTTGATTGTCTACTCTTGAAGTTTAAAGCATTTTTAGGAATTTCACATAGCTTTCTTTTTTCCATAAGGAATGTAACTATAACAATTTCTATCATTTACATTTACTTTAAAAACGTAGAAATCGCTGCCAACCTGAAACTCTTTGGTTGTTCAAATTTAAACTAAGGAAATATGAATTAAAAAAACTAATTAAATAAACAATACAAGCCAGCAAGATTCTGTGTGACTTACCCAGTTTTTTCCTTCCCTCTACCTTCTGTTGAACCAAAGATAAATCTTACATTTGAAAAACCCTTAATACATAGTGATAAATATCAAAATATCATTCACTATTTTCAGACCTTACTTGTAATAGGGTAATAACTTGATTTTTAGTAAATCAGAGACCATCAAGTACTGAAAGCCAAAGTTGTTCTTATGTCAACACAGGCCAAGGGTAATGAATTAATCTGTCTTACTCTTTGTAAATAATTTGCTGATTAATAAACCTTAACATCACACAATTTATAACATACCGAGCTTGATTTATTAATGCTTTACTTGAAGAAAATACTGATCTCTGTGACTACATGTGGGTTGAGTAGGGGTAAGGTATGCAAAAAATCCCTTCTGAAACATGAAAAAAAACATGGCATATTTATGACTACATTTACACTAGAGCAATCAGCTAGATAATTGTTCTGTTGTGAAACAACCATTATAATGAAGGTTAATTGCCTGCGTATGAACCAGAGCCATAAGACAAGTGGGTACCTGGAGTTAAACTGAACATTTGGGTGCCAAGATATAGAGAAACACAGAGCCAACTTTCTGATGAACAATCTAAACCTACTATCAAAATCACTGGAGATTTTATTTGGCAATATAATTGTTGTTCTATAAAACAAATGTCAGAATTTAAAAGAAACTAGAAGAAATCTTCAGTACAGAACAGAAACATAAGACTTAAGCAAAGATCACAAGAAATTAAGAGCCTGCCTGTGCCCATTTTTACTTCCTTTTGCAATTTTTTGAAATAGAATATATGTATAGAAAAATTCACTAAATGTAAATACGCAGCCCAGTGAAAAACAAATGTGCATACAATGCACCACTCATGTCAAGAGAAAAAATACCTCCACGTTCCCTATTAATCTTCTTTTAAAATTGTGGTATTTTCTTCAGCATAGATTTTAGCCTTATTTTGAATATTTTTATTGCATTACAATAAATAACATTTATCTGGATTACTTAGCTTTTTGATTCCCCCTTAAATTGTGTGCATGGCCTACATCAATAAGCCCTCACCAACCCCTCTTTTTTCCCTCTGGAAGTAAGCGCTATCATAAGTTTTGTAATTACTTCCTTGCTTTTAAAAATAACTGCCACTTATGCATGCATCACTAAATAATGTAAATTAGTTTTGTATGCTGTCAAACTTTATGCATATATATCTGTGTATTTTTGTGCACATTGTTGCATTTTACTATATTTTGTCCATTTGATGGCTATAGGACAGTCCATTCTTTGAATATACTGCTATTAATTCTACTAATTGGATATTAGGGTTATATTTATTTGGAGTTTTTACAAATAATATTCCCTGAACTTTCTTATGTGTGAGAGTCCCGGTACACAATAACAACATTTTTAGGGTACGTAACTAGAAGTGAAAAATGCTCATCATGAAGTTTGTATATTGTGAACTTTACTAGATACTATGTCCATTTTTAGTGAAATGAGATGGATTATAGATGAGATTTTTATTTTAAAAAAATTAGGATCTGGCACTATGCTCAGAGCTATCAATAAGGTTCCACTGAAAGACAGAAAATTTTAGATTCAATGGAACCTAAAGTAATTAGTTTTAAACAGGAAACAATTATAGGATAATCATTTATTGCCCGCTTTTTATGTTGATTCATATTCAGCTCATTCTAGAAGCAATGAGAGTTTTCTGTGTGAAAGGACTGCCAAGTCAGGGTCCATAACACACCAAGTATATAGCTGCTGGCCTGTATAATTCTGTTGGCCTAAAAGGCATTTCCAACTTAATGCAGTTTTCTGCAATTAGTTCATTGAAACTGATGAATATCTTCACTGACCTAGTATAAAGGCATCGCAATCAGTTTCTGTGTAGTAACTTCGTTCTCCCATGGGCCTGATATACAACTGTATCTCAGGACCAGGCTGTGAATGCACAGAAGACAGAGGCTTCATTTTATTCATTTTCGTGTTCTCAGTATCTAGTACAATATTTGTTACTTATGTGCTTTAAAAATGCTTGCCAAATTTATTGAACTGAGAAACCAGTAGTGCTTGGTTTGAAACTCATCCTTAATTTACAAGATCAGAAAAAGAAAAGTTTTCGTGAGGTTGTGTAATTTATTAACAAGGCCATTTATCCTCCTCTAAAAATATAAATTTGTCATGACCGATGAAAAACCAATTTCAATATTAAAAGCTATACCAAATTGTTATGCTGCCTGGCACCTAAAATCTGACTCTACAAATAATTTACAAAATTCAAATCTAATCCACTGTAGTATTCCCTCCTGTTTCCTCCACTCCTGACAGCACCCAGTATTCTGCCTTATCTCCATGTTTGCCCAGACAGGGTGCCAAGTCCTCTGGGAGGAATGGCTGTCACTCATACCTCCTCACATACACACCAAGGAAGTTGGCTTATGCAGTCAAGTTTGGCCAATGATGATATGATTGAAAGGCCCGGAAAGCCTTTCCCCATTTCTTTTCCTATCTTTGTAGCATTCCTGTTCCTTTGCAGATTTAATTTCTGTTGAGCTCAATGTTTTGCTCAACAAGTCTCTTACTATTTTCTAAATGGCTTTTAAAATGATCACAGAAGGAATTCACAAAATGAAATGCCTCGGGAGTTAATGGAATAATAAGTACTTTCCTTGTCTTAGATGCGGAGGTGCTTCCAACCAGGATAATTAAGGGGAGAAGACAACAGAGGTTTAGGGAGAGGGCTCTCTCTGGGGAGTCTAAGTGCTGATGCCTTGTTCAAAGCTTCACCACATCTTCTTCTCAGTGGATGAAGGGAACCCAAGGAGGAAATTCACCTGAAAAGAATTCCCTGTGACACTTGGGTGTTTTTCCTGAGAAAAAGCAGACTTCCTCTTTTTTTCTTCTTCTACCCCACAGTAAGGAGGAGCTAGACAACTTTGGCAGGACATTACTAAGATTTGAACTTCTGCATTATCTATCATCTACATTCTCTAGATATTCTGCACTTTTTTTTGGTTTAACCTATAAAACTCTTCCCTAAGCCTCATACATGGTAGTAACTAATCATGGCAAGAGCTATGACTACAAACTTGTAGGTTCCTATCACTAATGTACCTTTTTTGGAACAGGAAGGTGTTTTCCAAACAGTCTTTCTCGAGGTGCTAACATAATCTCTTAAAATCAGAGTCTAGGGTATTCTCTATATAGTTATGTAAGAATGAACAAAATTCATGTTCTGCACCTGGCCCATGTTGTGGAAAATAGACCTGACATATTTTTCAAGTACGTGTAAGACTCTGGAACTCTTTCAGCTTATACTTCAAAGACATAGAAGAGTAACTTTGGGAACCCTATTTAGATTTACATGCTAGAAAATTTTTTCCCTAAGTATTAGTTTGACAATGGTGACAATAAACCCACTGTCACCCATCTGATAAAGAAGACTTACCCTTTTCAATTTGGCAGCAGCCTCTCCCGAACGGATTGCAGTCAGCAAACTCTGTCGCATCTGTTCTGGGTCAGAGCTTTGGAATGTTAAAGAACTTTGTCTCATAACAGTGAATGATGGGCAATCAGTTGGAGTTGGTATTTGGGAATTCTGTTCATTATGTGCAGAGTTATTTTCCTACAAAAATAAATGTGAAATATTTATATGAATGCCAAGAAAAGAATGGGCCATTTTTTGCAAAACATTTTCATCATCAATAGTTCTTTAACAATCACCATTTGCCACACTGGTGTTTCAGACACAGCTCTGTTTCCTCACCCACTGAATTATCTCTGCTGCCAGAGCTAAGCTGGAAGATGAGGGCATTATTCTCTCTTGAACTCAGGAAGCCAAAGAAGAAAAGTGGTACCACTCTTTGCTTCATAAATACAGTGGTAATTTTATTGTTCTTGAGTTAAATACTGCTGACTTCACTCATACACAGAACTGGTTAGAAAAGCCAAATTAAGATTTTAAAAAATACTGCAAACTAAAAAATGACCCATTTTCATGGTTTCAACATACCAGGCTATGAAATTACTATTTTTAAATGAGCAAAACAGTCAAATAGACAATGTCATATTTGTTGAATCTAATATATCTTCTAATAAAGGAATACTAATTACTATGCTACACTTAGTAGCTTATTTTGTGTTTCTGGAAGTCACATGGACTAAGTGCTAACCATGTTTTATTTTTTGCCATGATAATCAATATATAAAAATTAGGAACTTCCAAACTGAAGACTAAAAAATTTAATTATGCTTCTCAGGAAGGAATATTTAGTAACTGATGTAAGTGGCATATATTATCAAGTAATCTTAAATGTCTTTTTCAAACTGCCAAATACGTATCTTTACCAAAAAATGAGCCAAACAGGGCTCAGGCAATGACTTAAAAGCTTTATTATCTAAACCAAGCTTCCATTGTTTAGGAATGGTATTCTATTCCAAGAAAAATCACAGGCTTTGTGCCCAAGTAAAGAATTAATCTTAGTATCATACTTCTATTCCTGATGCTATATCAAAGTAATAAACATAAATGTAAAATACATGAAACATATTAACATAAATGTTGTTATACAATTATGGAAAAATATTTACTTGGCAATATGGTTAACATTCTTTTGCTCTAGGAATGTTTGAAAAAGTAATATTAAATACTTCTGGAACTGTCACACAAATATGAATGTATTCTTTAAACACTATCAGAGTAAGAGTACACAAAGTATTTCTTTAAAATTGCATGAGGATTATCATAAATCATGCTGTGAATTTCATCTTCTCCTTTGACTCTATTATCTGAAGCTAGCAAAATACAGCATTTAGTTGACCAAACACTAAGTCAACGACATTCCTTTATAGTAAATATTTAAGGTTAGATAGTGGTTAGATAACAGTTTGGTCAACATACATATTATAGTTGAAAGTTGACACTGAATTAACAAAATGGGGAATTAAGAAAATTAAAACTCTGCTTTCAATGTATTTATATGTGAAAATGTACAATATATGCAAGCTGAAGTTGAGTGTATATGATGGAAATCACATAGCTGAGAGATGCTCAGTTATTTTGTCTAGTCTCTCATACTATTATTTTTCCATTTCATTAAGACTATTTCCTTTACTATTACATAGTAATGTAAAATTGGAGAATAAACCAGAAGATTTAGACAAGTTAAAAACAAATTAAGATAACACAGGAAAATAGAACCATAAACTAGTAGATATATCATACAAATGATATGAGCAAAGAAACTTTAAAACATTTGCTAATGACACAATTATATAATGATGACCTTACAGTAATACCTAAACAAGTTATATAAGTTATAATTGTGAGCAAATAATCAGATTTTATGTATCACCACTCTCTTCACTACAATAGCTTAATTTCAGATTAATATGAGTTCAGAGTTAAGTAGCACACAAACATACCAACATGCTTGTTAACCCCCATTAAACCATGTCATTAAATTTGAATACTTATTTTTAAAAAGGCTACAGTTACCTTATCAGACACACCAAGCTGTGGGATGTCCACAAATTTATTTACAGAATAAGTCTCCCCTTCCTCTGTGTTGGCTGGAGGTTGGACCAATGCACTGGCACTAGGTGACTCGGTGCGCTCTTTACTGAAAGACTGTGACCTTTTCACTACAGCAAGAGCAAATGGTGAAGGACCAGAACTTGAGTATGGTCGTGGGGCACCAAAAGTTTTCAAAGTCTTCAGATTTTGTGTGGATACCTGACTAGCAGGAATTGTCACAGGTTTTGGAGCTATGGGAGGAGGGGAGGCTTCAGCAGGAGCCTGACCGATGACATCGTCATCAGTTTTTTCAACAAGGGGTTGTGGAACAGAGTGAGGCATTTTACTTAAGGGGGAAAGAGTCTGCTCCGGAGAAGGCAGCATATCCCTTTCTGCCTCTTTATTTGTCAGTTCTTTTGGAGCAGGATTAGGGGCAGCATGGACACTCTTGGCAGCTGCAGATGTCACATAGTGACCCGATACTCTCTTCTGCATCTGCAAAAAAAAAGAGCTGGGTTTGGCTTGGGCATTTGAAGCCCGAGATTTAAATTTTGATTCCAAAATATTGTTTATTTCTTCCAAATTTGGTGCAAAAGGAGCTGTGCCAGTGTCTCTTGTCATTTTGGGAGCAGGTTTCAGAGGACTAACCATGGCACCATCAGGTGAGCTCACAGAACTGGGCACTTGATGCTCTGTTCTCAGGGTAGGCTTCGGTTTAAGGTTTGGCAGTGGCTCTTTTGGGCTTTCAGAAATAGCAGAATCTTCTGCTTGGATGGCAGTTTCTTTCACATTCTCATGAGTGTGCTTTTTCCCTAAAGCATGCATGTCCTGATCATCTTTATACTCTATGGTTTCTGATTGCCAGTCTTTTGATATTTCCAAGGATTTGGGAGGCACTATTTTATAAGTAGTCATGCCAATTTTGGGTATATACTCTCGTGTAATTTCATTTGAAGGTTTTGGCTTGGGATTGTAGTCCTGTCTGTAAAGTGGGTAATTCTTTAGGTAAGAAGCAGTTGAATTTTTGTCAATCCTATCTATAGGAGGCAAAAGATCATCATTACCATGTGCACAAATTGGATCTTTTACAGTAAGCGGATCTTCTGAATGTATAATTAGGGTGCCTTGACTCCTGAATTCCCTTGAGGTATTTACAGAATCTTGTGAACTTAAGCATGAGTGTTGAGTTGATATGTTGTTATTTGAAGTTTGCACACATTCTTCAACTTTGGAGTCAGACAAATTATGATCTTGGTGTTTCCCATCAAAACTGTTACAAGAAGGGGTTGTCTGAATTGCTGCATCTTGCATTTTTGTCTTTTCTGCACTGGGTTGATTCAGTTTTTGATCTGGTACTGATGAAGCTGCTAGATGGTTTTCCTTGTAACTTATAGCAGTATCAGTTTCATGTGCCTCAGAGTTTGATGGTCTCTCAACTTCCATATCAATGTTGTTATTTTTGGCAACACCTCCTACATTGATTTCTGTTTTCTTCACTCCATTTTTCATATTGTCTTCTGTGTTCTCTGGATAGACAATTATTTCATTTTGAACTACTGAGAGAAAAAAACGATCAAGTTAAATATATGAAAAAAGTAGAAAACCTCAAGTTTTTAATGCCTACTTTCTCCAACCTGAAATAGTTTGGTTTGAATTCTACAGATAATTTTCAACTCACTGACTATATAAAGGTAGGTAGTAGCATACAGAGAAAACAGTACGTGCTTTGGATTCATACAGACTGAAGTTTGGAATCCCTGGCTTAACTAGTGTGGCCACAACATGTTAATTAACCCCTTTGAGCCTCAGTTTGCTCACACATAAAAAGGTGAAAATATTTATATTATATGTGTATCATTTAGATAGCATGCTCATTAGTATATTGACCAGAATAAACACTCCATAGAAGGTAAATAAAAATAAGTTTTTACTTCTTAGAAGATGTCATTCAGTCATTGTTCATGACAAAAAATAGAAACTGACAAATTCAAAAACTGTATTTTTCCTCTATTTTGACTGTCTTTTCTATAGCCCCTAGCATATTTATATTTTCATACCTAACATTAAAAGGAAAAGAATCCCAGCAAATGCAGTTTTAATGAAGACCTTAACAGAGAACATTAAGATTTATAGTAAAAACAGAATCTCAGTTGATTGTCTTGTTAACTAGGTATCTTTGCTGAAGGCTGTTAGAGGACTTTATTTTTAGTTATAACATGGGTGATTTCAATGACATGAAATCAGTCATAATGGTTTTGATTTTTCTCTGTTGGAAATAGGCATCCTTATTCTACAGTCAGAGTCAAAATCAAAGTAGAGAAAATAACCTTCCTCTCCCTTGCACTACTTTTCCTCTTGATTCTAATTCAGACCTCCTGAAAAGAAAACTCATTTGCCAGTGTCTAGGTTAACAGAGCAACAGCTTCCAGTCAACAACATGACGGCAAAGCACTGGCAGGAGGCATGTGGAAGGAAACAGGGTTTGGAGTCTGCACCATGTGCCCAGTACTGAATTAAGTCATTCCTCTGCTCCTCTATTCAAATGCCCTGAAGAATCATGCTTCCTGCACTATCACTGTGCTTATCCTCAAAACCCTAGTGGCCTTTTCACATATGGCAATAGTTTGCACAGCACAAGTTAAACGTGAGCCTTGGGGGTCAAACTGTGAAATTATGTCAAGTTATTTCTCTATAGTTTTATCGCACCCACTTTTACCTATAAGAATGAGATGAAGTACACTGCCTAAAATGTAATAAGCTATATTATATAGTTTCTCTCTTAAAAAAAGAAAAAGAAAAAAGATATGCATGCAGAAAAATATCATGTTAGGTAAATTTGTATACAATTTAAAAACATATCTTCATACTTTTAAACTCTGCCTGATTGCACAGTTATTTGGTTGTGGCAGTTAATATTCTATATTGTGTTGCAAGATTCCTATATTAAACATGTAATTTTAAAATGGAACTCATTTTTATTCTTCCCAGATAAAATGCAACTGAGTATCAGAATACGTACCATCTACTTAGGTGAATTCTTTTCTCAATGACCAATTATTATCAACTATTTTGATTTACAAAATTAAGGACCCATGCTCTTAGGAACCACAGAAGAGGCACATTTCTGCCTCTGCTCTCAATTTACTTGGTTCATAAGTATTTTTCAATGTTCATATGAAAAACACTATTTTGAACACTGTTATAAGCATGAAAGAATTTAAGAAACAATCTCTGGCAGCAGGAAATGAGTCTAAATGTATTTCCTTCTTTCTTTCTTATTTCTAATTTTCCACTGAGTATATGTATTTCCCAGAAATATTTTCCAAAAGAAAGTAAATCAATGTAAACATATATTTTAAATTGAATCCCCGTTTAAAAACCCTAATTTATTGGTTTTAGAATTATAAGTCTCTGTTTTTCATATTTTTGGTAGGTTACACCTACTTTACCATTGTCTAACTCTGAATTTCTTCTCAACATTTCATGATTATTTCCAGTGATTGGCAGTCCCGGAAACCCAGAATCCATCCTCATATACAACTGACAATGATGTTAACCAAGTGTTTATAAATGGCTAGATCATTTTCCAAGAATGGCCAGTAGAGGGAGAAGGTATCTTTTATACTATAGTGACCCTCTACTCAAAAGTGACACTGACATTGACAAACTTACAAGAAGGTGATTTAGATAAGGGTAGGTAAAAAGGAAAACAGAATAAAACTACTTTAAGAATAATAGACATTATTTACTTTAAAAAACAACTAGAGTTGACAAAGGTCATAGCAAAACAAACCATATGCAAATCAAAGTACTACGTAAATGTACTTGTGACTCTGGCACTAACTTGACAACAAAAGTCTTAACAAAAATGATTCAACTTGACTATTGTTTTAAAGAGAAAGAAGCAGCTTTTAAATCATAATTTCTCAATAGGAATGCTATTGCCATCACAGTACATGCTGTGAAAAACTGAATCAAGTGGAAAAGAATGAAAAAATTATTTGCTTTTAGACCTTCTCAGTATATCTCACAATGGTATTGAATGTGGGAGAAAATGAATCAGTAGCATACATACTCAAGTTAACGAACACATACCACACACATACAATTATATATATATATATATATATATATATATATACGTAATCATATATATAAGTATGACATTGCGATTATCTATGTCTTATTCAAATATGAATACTACATCCTAAGTTTTCTAAATATCTTAACCTAGTTTTCTAGATTAACATAATAGATTGGACTATGAGAATTCATAAGCCACTTCCTTCTTAACCCCTTAAAACACCATTGAGTATTTTTTGAATTTTCTATTTGCATAGGATTGTTTTTCTGAAATTCAATACTAAGTACATATTTTATGAGTATCTCAGGATTCTGCTAGGTGCCATGAGTAGTGCAAAGTATCAAATGTAATTTATCTGATCCAAGACTGCCTAATTCAGTTGAGGAATCATATAGAACCACAAAGCTTCTAATAATCAAGTAAAAACATGAAATGATATGATTTGGATAAAAATTGAATGGGTAAAATAGATGAAAAATTGTCTTTCAGACAAAGACAACATGAATATATGCCTTATGATATAGAAATGAGCAAATGACATCATGAGAAAAAATAAGTTGTGCTAATATGAGGATGGGAACTGGGAAACAGTGGTAAATAAGGTTATATTATTAGATGATTTGGGCCCTGAAAAATCAGGCAGAAAAGTTTCATCCAAGGAAGTTAGATGGAAAAAAAGAGAAACAGATCGCAAATAGATGCACAGAAGAAACATTTTTAAGATCCAAAGTCTAAATTAGATAATTTCTATGTTTTAACAACAAAAGTAGTACACATGGTAGTTAAGGGCACACTCTAGAGCAATATTGCCCCAGTTTAAATCCTAGGTTCACCACTTACCGTAGTAGTTGTGAGACCTCAGTTGAGTTATTTAATATCTCTGTGGCACAATCATCTGTAAAATGGAACTAAAAATAATAGTACCCATAATATCCATAAATGAGGTAGGTATTCAGTGAGTTACAGGAGATTAAATGAGTTAATACATATAAAGTGTTAAGAACTGTCCTTGGCACATAATAAAAGTAAGAAAGTGTTGGCTATTAATTTATATAACTCACCATTCTCTTGGTTTGGGCCCAACGACTTCAAGTTTCTTATACTGTCAACTACCTTCTTTCCATTGCTTGTATCATATACTACACTGTGTGGTTCTCTGGAAGATATGACATTGTATGTTATATGTTAATACTATGGAAACACACACATACACACACACACACAGACACACACACACACACACAATGAGAAAACAGGCAATAATTTCCAAAGACAGATGGACTAAAATAATCATTTATTTCTGCCAAACATTGGAAATTTAATAGCAGAAAAAAATATAACTGAGAAGAAATGCTGCTATGAAACATTAGATTTCATGTGGTGGTCCCATTAAAAAGAAAGAAGCTTAGTAAAATAGACACTTTTCCAGAATAGTGGTTTTATTTTGTTATTATCAGTTATTTGCCTTTTAAAGAAAAAAGAAATTAAATGAAACATTTTAGTTTTTCATCTGGCAAGGTCAACTATATAAATCAGAATGTAGATTGACCTCACTGATTTTTTTTTCCTTTGGTGATAGAATAGTTTAATAAGGAGACAATCTCATGCAAATTATAATAAACGTCTGACATATATGGTTTATTTTGCTTGGTTGATTTCATCTTTATCCATGTTGTTGCATTTCAAACCTAAGTGGACTAGACTATAGCTGTCTGTTTCTAGAATAAAGTGGAAAGTACATTCTCTGTTTCATAAAGTTGACTGCAAAGATAATACTCATGATTTAACATCATACTCTAAGATGCAGAATTGTTTTCATATACCAGTGAAAACCCACCAGGAATACTTGGTAAAAATTGAAAATTAAATATTACACATAGGTCACATAGGTAACAGGCAAAACACCCACACAAAGAAAAATTTTCATTTTTGAATCACACAAGTAAACTATTTCTCATGGTTTATCTGACACAGGGATATTAGAACTGTCACATTTGATTTTCTTTGAATGTAATTACATGCAAATAAGTACTTCATTAATAAACATTCTTATATAATGGTAAAAAGGATAAAGTCAAAACCAAAGGGCTGACTATATTTATGTTTAAAATATCAGATCTATATTTCAGAAGACTAGTATTAATTAAACTAACGGCCACCAACACTCCAGCACAGAGACTACTTACTGTCCATCTGTGCTTTTAGTTTCTTGTTTTTCTTCCATGGAGTTTTGTGAGAACTCTCCACTACCATTGCCAAGGGCTGAGTCTGGATCATTTTTCAGTGTATTTATTATATCAGTAGATACAAAAGGAATATCTGGTGACTTCGGAGAAATATTTTCAGCTTCAACTTTAGGCACTTCACTCAGTTCTTCCTTTTCATCTATCTCTTCAAGGCTATAATCAGAGCTTATTCCAGCTACAAAGAAATGCAGATATAATCCTAAATATTAATTTGCCCCATTCATCATATGCAATTCTGGCAAGGAAGGAATTTTGAAAAATAATAATTAGCTGGACTCTTTTAAATTCTGCCTCAAAAATAATAGTGAAGTTCTTTCTCCTGGTGAGCAGTCATGTTAACATAAAACCAGATTATCTCAGACTCATAATTCTCAAAACAATTTGCTGTCACTCTAGGTTTTATTCATGGTAGAGACAAGAGGTTATTTAATCTCATAAACTTCAAGTTAAATATTTCATTTAAGAAATGTCTTACAATTGAATGGTTTTTACACTCATCCAGCAACTCAATAATGCAAATTAAAGGCAAATTAATAATTTTAAAAGTGAAAATGAAAAGCACATGAGATTTTTGTATTGTCTACAAGGGCACTCATAAAATTTGACTCAATAGTTATTAGTACCAACTATACTTGAGAATTACCTGAGCCCCCTTTAAAAATATTGAGGCTCACACCCTACTCCACAAAATCAGAATCTCTGAAGGGTGGGGCAAGGGACTTTTAAGACTACTTAGATGATTCTACTATGCAACCTCAGTTAAAAGCCACTGACCTAGATGCTTAATTTTTGAAAATACAAATAGAGCAAGTATTGGACAATGAAAATTAAGTTTTATTCCTATCCAGTTTGATTCTCAGAGGCAACTTGCTTTAACAGTTTTTCCCGTATGTCCTGAGAAAGTGTAATATACATACATAGGCTGATAACCATACTCATGTTTCCTTTTGTTAGTTTATTTAATATAAATGGAAGCATACTGTAGCCACCTAGCTTTTTTCTCCACTTACAATATCTTAAATATCATCCATATTAATATATATGTTTACACATAAATATTTTCAATAGCTGTGGTTAACATTTCATTGTATAAAAAATGTATTTTATCACCAAAAACCAGTAGCCAGCAGGGTAAAAGAGAAGGAGGCATCCTGAGCAGTTAATGTTCATGCTTATTGTCAAGATTAGCCATGGAAGTACATGAAGCCAGAGTGAGGTTCTGGATTTTTGCTAAATATAATTAAACATTTCCATATACACCACAGTATCTGAAAGAAATTTAATTTTATCCCACGGCTGGGGATGCGGTGGGAGGGGGGGCTGGGTGGGGAGGTGGTATAGCATCCAATTATAGTAATCAGCACATTCAGAAAATTTAATTTAAATTTTTAACATAATTCAATATTTAAAGTACTTAAAATATATTTTAAAAATTTTATCTCTAAGTATATAGACAGAAAAGTGTGCTATTTGTGCTCTTTGAGAAATAAACATGAGAAATTTTAATGGTATTTTTATCATTAATAAAAATAGATTACTCAATAAAAAATATTTAAAAATTTTGATTTAAGTGAATATTCAAATGTACATATTTTGGCAAATGATGCTTTATTATGATGTGAAATAGAAATAATGGGTCTACAATAGCATATTGTATCTATGTGTTAAGAACATATTTATATAATTTGAAAACTCTAGGCTGGGCGTGGTGGCTCACGCCTGTAATCCCAGCACTTTGGGAGGCCGAGGCGGGCGGATCACGAGGTCAGGAGATCGAGACCATCCTGGCTAACATAGTGAAACCCCGTCTCTACTAAAAATACAAAAAAATTAGCCGGGTGTGGTGGTGGGCGCCTGTAGTCCCAGCTACTCAGCAGGCTGAGGCGGGAGAATGGCGTGAACCCAGGAGGTGGAGCTTGCAGTGAGCCGAGATCACGCCACTGCACTCCAGCCTGGGCAACAGTGAGACTCCTCAAAAAAAAAAAAAAATAATAAATAATAATAATAATAATAATTTGAAAACTCTGTATTGAAAAAAATGAAAGGCCATGATGGTTTAGATACAAATGTGTTTTTTAATTTTTATTATAAGGTCTTGCTTTGTCACCCAGGCTGGAGTTCAGTGGCATGATCATAGCTCACTGCTGTCTCAAAATTCAGGGCTCAAGCAATCCTCCACCTCAGCCTCATGAGTAGCTGGGATTTTAAGTGTGAGCCACCATGCCCAGCCTCAATTGTGTTTTCAAAGTGACCCCTCAGTATATATAAGCCAAATAGAAGAGAAGCTAAAATTCTTCAGAACCACTGATTTTATTTAACTAATCCACTCTGTTGTATTCATCTGTATGGTTGGGAAAAACAACAAACTCTACACCCAGATAAAATTTCAAGTGAAAAAGGGGAAACTTCTCTTTCTTTATAAAATATGTTTACACAAGGTTTCAACAGCTCATCAAATTTACAATCGATGATATCTTAACCTGCCTGACACAAAGCACCAGCCAGGAAAAGCCTGACCACCTACATGTCAATGATGTTATGGCTGCCTCAGGTGTCCCAGGGCACTCAAAGACAGAGGTTTCCTCCATCAGTTTGGGCGCAGTGCACTGCTCCTGACTGGAAAGCCCAGGGTGAAAGGTTTCTGCCAAAGAAGTAGAATCTGTAGAAATGGCACTTAGACAACAGAGTTAAGGCAAGCAGAGACCAAGAAGCATTTTGGAAGAAATCAGATTTGTTAGCTCACAATTATCCATGCATTAAATAAGAAGAGGTAAAAGGAAAAAAACAAATGAAGAAAAACAGATATGAAGCAAAGTTTGAATAGCATGCACTCCTTTTTATAATATTTCAGTGACTTCTAATTTCACTCAACAGTTGTAATTGTTATTATTCAATACATTTCCTTTGTGGAAAAAAATGGTGCCATTTATATTATTCTGAGTAAAAGCTGAGAAAAATCATTACTAGGTATCTGAGAGTAAGATTTAAAATCACAGAGGAGTGAAGAATTCTTACATATATATGTTAAAATTCCAAATTCTTAAATACCACTTAAAGATTAAAGATTCAAGAGTGTTCCTCCTAAATGTTTCCTGTATTTGGAATATAAATTATAAAAATCAGGCGAGTCGTATTAAGCATTTTTTATACTTACAAAATTATCCCCATGATAAAGTCCTAGCATAATCATATTCTATTTTTGGTATATTACTAGTCTATCACATTCATTGATGTCTAATAGTAACTCTAAAGATTAAAACATTTTTATCATACTTCTTAGAAAAGCTAAGTAGCTATTATTAAAAACACTGGAAAAGTATTACTATAAATTATGTAACTTGTAATGGAATTTTGTTTGGAAAGAATCCTAGAGGAGAGCCATATACTGCAACAGAAAACATTTTCATGGTAACAGATTTTTACCATTAGAGTAGGGTAACTTGTATGTTGAGTTCATACCTAGAACAGTTGCATCATGAAATTGTGCTTACACTTTCCTGTAAGTTTTCTTCTGCACACACCAAGGTACATTCCTAATTACAGTGTGTCATTACACTTGGGAAGGAGGTTAATAAATGTTAACCTGATACTGCATAAGGGAAAGCAGGAGACCACATAGAAAAAGTACTCAAGGACAATTCCAGAACTGAAATTTTGATCTCTGCCAGCTTCATACTCTAATTGGGTAGAGGGGCAGAGGGGTGGGGGCGAGAATTTATTTCATAATAAAAAAATTTGGGAAATGAGGCCAAAGAATCTGTATCTCTTTCATGTACAAAGCATCGCAAATGGATTCATTTCTCAATTATCATGGACGTCCTTTTTCAGTAATTACACCATGTAGAATAAGGGTGTCATACCTGGGCTGGATAGCTCCTCAGGAGAGTTTGCTTCTGAAGCACTGTCTGGAGGAACTCCATCTACTGGCTGTAAGGCTAAAGGAAAGAAGCAACACAACTTATAAAGTCATATTCACAAATAAAACAATTCCTTAACAGTTTAACTTAGTTATATAGTTCAGAAAGCAGTAAGCCTTGCTAGAAGCCATTTTACTATCTAGCTGTAAAACACTAAAATCCACTTAGACTCCCTTTTCTACATACAGCTAATCCTGAAATGGCAGCATCTTTCTGAATAAATTCACGGATTATGACATGCTCATCTTAGGATAATGGAGCTGTATAATTTTGACACTTTATTTGGTGATGTTTCAGATTTTTAAACGGCAGCAAAGTGAGACTAATCAAGATGTATTTAAAAAGCCTAAGTATTATTTAAAAAGCATAACTTACATACCCATATCTTTCCTACTGTCCATATTAAACAAAACACAACACAAATGTAATGTTAATGAAACAACCACATTACCAGTCACATGACTATTTTCATCACTTTGATGCGGGGGTATTTTGGAGGGTGGGGAAGGTGCTTTTCGCTTTGTCCTTCTCAAAGATGAATTCCCTGCAGACGTGCTGCTGAGCTGCAGTGAACCTGCCCTCACTCTTCCTGCTTCACAGGGACTCTGGAAAACAAAATGACCAAATAAAATCCTACATTTAGAAATCAGTAGCAAACTTTAGGAAGACACTGAACTTTACGTCAAGCACAGGATATATCCAAATGGAACATAACAGTCATTCCTTAAAAACGTTTATGAAGCACCTGCCACACGCAGAAGCTGGGCTATGGGATAGATATGTAAAGAAAAATAAAATACGGCCTCTCTCAAGAAACTTGGGCTAGAATGGGAAACTGCCACACAAACAACTAACTGTAATGTAGAGGACTCATAAGTAACAGAGTTAAAAACTAACTTTTAAAGAAAAATCTGGAGACATTAAAAGGAAGGGATGAAAAAGGGAACATTATTTGTATAGTAGTATCTGGCTTGATTAAATCTACCTCTTTACAGCTGCAGTGTTTCAGTGGGGAACACTGCAAAAATCTATATGTCTACCTGAGGCAAGGTCCTTCAAGGTCACCTACTGCAAAGAGCTACTGCTCACACTCCTAGCCCGTGACTGTCAGCAGACCCTAAGACATCCTCCTTCAGCAGAGGTCAGTGCCTCCTGACCAAATGCCATGTCATCTTTGCTCTTTGCCTTTACCAAGAATGAATGAATGAATGAATGAATGAATGAATGAATAACTATTTAAAAGAGTTGTTCAGGTGGCTCACACCTGTAATCCCAGCACTTTGGAAGGCCAAGGTGGGCAGACCACCTGAGGTAAACAGTTCGAGACCAGCCTGGCCAACGTAGTGAAAGCCCGTCTCCACTAAGCCTGGATAAAAAAATTAGCCAGGCGTGGTGGCATGTGCCTGTAATCCCAGCTACTCGGGAGGCTGAGGCAGGAGAATCGCTTGAATCCCAGAGGTGGAGGTGGCAGTGAGCCAAGATTGCGCCATTGCACTCGAGCCTGGGCGACAAGAGTGAAACTCCATCTTGAGAAAATGAATAAATAAATAAAAGAGTTGTTTGCAGTTTGTGCCTCCAATTTCTCTTATCCCACTTGAACCCTTTCAATGATACTTTTCCCAGCCTTTGATCCATTAAAATGATTCCTATCAAAGTCACCAAAGACCTTGACTATGAAGAAATCTGTGGCCACTTCTCAGAACTCACTTATGAGACCTATTAGCAACATTAAACAAAGCTAACCACCCTCCTAAAATACATTATTTTTCTTCCAGGAGACCACATTTCTTACTCTCTATAGATCCGTACTCTCTGGCTACTCAGTTTTCTGTGTCTGCTTCTCTTCATCTCCTGATCAACACTGGTGTGACAGAGAGCGTGGTCTGTGAACACATTCCATTTAGTATCTCTGCTCCCTCTCCAGAGGATCTCATCTATTCTCTTTAAGTATTATTTGCATGCCGATGAATTCCAAATCCACGTCTCTATCTTGGACCTCTGTTCTGATCTCCCCTTAATGTCTGAAGCCTCTTCAATTTAGCATGTCTAAAACTGAGATCATGATAATTCCTCTTTATCCCTCTGCCACATCCTATTCTCACAGCCTTCCCTGTCTTAGTAAAGAACAAGTCATCCTTCCATTCACCCTCATCTTGTATCTGTCACATCTCACACTGAGTCAACCCTTTTTTCCCTTCACTTAGAAGACATCCGGAATCCAGCTTAACTGCTACTATGTAGTCTGACTCATCATTAGGAAGTACCTAATTAGACTCCATCTCCACATTGTTTCCCTATAGTCCTTCAACATAGCAGCGAAAAGAATCTGCTATCTTTAAATAAGATCATAAAAAAGGATCCTATTAAAATGTAAGCCAGATTAGGTAACTTTGGTCAAAACCCACTAACAGTTCCTTTTATAAGTCCATTAACAACCTGGTGTCTAGCTTTCTCTGGACTCTCCTTTGGTAATGGAATGGCTCACTCCACTCCAGCCACACTGGCCTCTTTGCTGCTCTTCAAATGTGCCAGCAGAGTTCCTCCATCACAGGGTGGTCACCCTTACTGCTCCCTGTGCCTGGAATGCTTTTTCTTCTGATAACTCAGTATCCCTTCATTTTCTTCAGGCCATTTCTCAAAAGTCATTTTTTTTTTTTTTGAAACAGAGTCTCACTCTCCACCTAGGTTGGAGTGCAGTGGGTGACTTGGCTCACTGCAGCCTCCATCTTCCAGGTTCAAGTGATTCTCATGCCTCAGCCTCCTGAGTAGCTGGGATTTCAGGCATGCAATATGACACCTGGCTAATTTTTGTATTTTTAGTAGAGATGGGGTTTCACCATGTTGGCTAGGCTGGTCTCGAACTCCTGACCTCAAGTGATCTGCCTGCCTTGGCCTCCCAAAGTGATGGGATTACAGGCATGAGCTACCATACCCGGTCAAATGTCATCTTTTCAATGAACTCCTCCCTGACTCCCAACATTTCTTATCCCTGCTTCCTAGATTTATTTCTATGATGAGCATTTAATTGCTCTCTAACATACTATACAGTTGACTTATTTGCCTTGTACATTGTCTGCTCCCACTGGGGTTGACCACAGAGGCAGGGATTTTTTTCCCCTACTATTTCACTCACTGCTGTATGTCCAGAACCATGTCTGGCTCACAGAGGGTTCTAAGTAAATACTCCTTGAATGAATAAAAAAATGAATGATATGCTGCCATCTTCATTTGTAAATAAAAGACCTTGACATACTCAGACCAGGGGCATGTGTAAAGCTTGGGGCATTCTAGTCTTACAAGACAACGTAGGTACCTCTAAGGGAAGTGAACTAATTCATAAGATATTTTTCAGTCTTTATGCCTTGCTACACACCAAGAAAAATTTGGCAAATTTACTGTTTTGTAATTTTGTAATATATCTGCCAGAGAGAAAGGGAAGCCTGCCCCCAAAGAAAAGGGTTTGAGTTAGCCGTGCTCTTTGCCAACTGTGTTAGGTACTAAAGAGGAAGGCAGGTCACTTCAACAGGGAGAGAAACATTTAGGTCTACAGTGGCAGGAGCTTCACTGAACAAACCTCTCATAAACCCACTAACTGTGCCTCATAACAGGGGGGTGGGACAAGGTGGCACCAGGGAGATTTTACCAACAGTTGAAATGTTAAACTTCTTTCCTACTAGTTGGTAAAGAGCTGCCTCCAACCCCATCCCATTACTCTGATTCCTCCTCCAAAATTCTTCAGATTTCTCTATAATCCAGCAAGAAATGAGTTAAAGCCTGCCACCCAAACTCAGATTCTGTTTCAGAGTCACTGAAGTCAATTCTGACTAAATATTATGATCATCCTGACTGGGGTAGGCATGGGGGTGGATTCTCAATGGATGTTTGAAATAATTCAAAACAAGGGCCTGCTGCAACAAAAAGGTAAGAAAGAAATGCACCAAGGAATTGGCAGTATTTAAATATTGTTTTGAATAGAATATAAAGGTTAAATAGAAATCTTTCTACTGATAATGGCTTTGTGTTCTAAAACCTTCCCTTGATATCTTAAGAGTAACAAATTTAGGAAACATCAGAAAAAAAGGCCAAAAGTTCTCCCAAAAGAACATGGCCCTTCACTTTAAAAAAATAATTGTCTACAAATCAAAAGCAGTAGAAGATGTGATTTTATTTCTCGGATTTACTTCTGTAAAGCCCTATTAAAGCCATGCTCCACTCCTATGGCAGATCTAGTTTACCAGTAAGAATGCAATAGGTGATCAATAAGTGGCAGCTTAATGCATGAAGCAACAAGAGCATTTGATTTTCCTCCCTAGTTCCATGTTTCCCGTGTTTCAACTGATTGCTTTCATGAGGTGTATAATAAAAATGTGTTCACCTTTAGGTCACATTCCTAATCTTTGTCACTTACTGGTCTTTTCCATGATAAAAGCAGCCATGACATGAATTTCTCAATGAGAGTATCTACTTGGGAGTTAGAGCTCTTATATTTTGGTTATAATAAAGCAGAAAGTATAGAAATAAAAATGGAGGAATATATACAGACTCACAAATTTTTATGAGCCTATTCATAACTCAAAGACAGAATAACCATAGACTCATATATTTCATTATTCAGCCTAGAGGTCTTAAAATAAGCTAGCTTTTTGTAAAACAGAGTATTTATGTTTTTATGGATAAAGAATTTAAAATTTGTCAAAACAGACATATTTCAGTTTTATAAATGCTAAATTTTTTTCAACAGCATTTATGAAGATAACTGGGGGAAATGCATATTGAAAAGACAAAGCCATGGACATCAGGGGAAGCATTTATTTTACAACCCTATTCTGTGACATTCACCACCCTTACCATGTTGTGCATGGGTATCACGATGGTAAATGGATATGCATTACTAAAGCTGAAATTTGAATTAAAGAGGCTAAGAAAAAAGACATTGGCTGGGTGCCGTGGCTCACGCCTGTAATCCCAGCACTTTGGGAAGCCAAGATAGGTAGAATATCTGAGGACAGGAATTTGAGACCAGCCTGACTAACATGGTGAAACCCTGTCTCTATTAAAAATACAGAAATTAGCCGGGTATGGTGGTGTGTGCCTGTAATCCCAGCTACTTGGGAGGCTGAGGCAGAAGAATCGCTTGAACCCGGGAAGTGGAGGTGCAGTAAGCCAAGATTGCGCCACTGCACTCCAGCCTAGGCAACAAGAGTGAAACTCCATCTCAAAATAAATAAATAAATAAATAAAAATAAAAAGACATTAGAGGAAAGTGAACATGATTGTCACTAATTGATACGACGTACAATTATGTGGTCTGTCATAACTGGAACTTACGCTGTTAATAATGGTTAAAACTTATTAAAGTTGAGGACAAAATGTAAATTTAACAACTGGTATAAGTCGTGCAAAGGCAAGAGTTTTGAAGAAATAAGAATAGTGAGTTTAGATAATAACCAACAGATTAATGAAGGACAGAAATGTAAATTTTCTTTTGAAATATGAGTAATATTCATATTAGCATTCAAGGAAATAGCTTAATATATATATATTTTTTGTTGTCTTATAAGACACAGAGGCAAGAGGTTTTATGAAGACTCTTGGAAAATAATTTCAATTATTTAAGAAATTGCCGAGGGAAGTTAAGATAATAAAAATCAAATAAAAATCAAATTGTGTGTTAACTAAAACATCACTCTTAACACAAAATGGAAGAACAACTGGGACTTGAGAAAGAGATGTTCTACATCTACTAAAAAACCTTCTCTTGGGGAGGCGCGGTAAAGTCTGCAGGAAAAGAAGGGACATTTAAGTTAGGAGACTTCGATATTTCTAAGTAGACTGTAGCCACGAAAGCACATGTATACACTGGGATTTACAGAGAGTATACATATCTAACATGCAAGACTGGAGAGGCTTCAAACCCAGGAATGACTAATGCTAAAAGCAGCCCTACTAAACTGCCACAGCATGTAAGTAATATTTAAGCAATACACATCATGAATTTAGAATGCTGAAAAATTAAATTAAATTAAATAAAAGGCTGGGAAGACCACTGATCCCTAAGCAGCAGCATTCTTTTTCATTCTTTTTTTTTTTTTTTTTTTTTTTTTTTTTTTTTTTGGAGACGGAGTTTCGCTATGTTGCCCAGACTGGAGTACAGTGGTGCGATCTCAGCTCACTGCAACCTCCGCCTCCCGGGTTCAAGCAGTTCTCTGACTCAGCCTCCCGAGTAGCTGGAATTACAGGCACCCACCACCATGCCTGGCTAATTTTTTGTATTTTTGGTAGAGACGGGGTTTCACCATCTTGGCCAGGCTGATCTTGAACTCCTGACCTTGTGATCCACCTGCCTCGGCCTCCCAAAGTGTTGAGATTATACGCGTGAGCCACCGTGCCCGGCCAGCAGCAAGCAGCATTCTTAAGCTGTATTTTCTTCTGTGCACTTTAGGAGTATGCTCCAAAGACTCTCCCAATAGTTCTGCTCTTGCATTCATCAGAGCTAAACTACCCACTGTTTCTGAATGTGAATTTGTCTAGTTGGAGAGAGGCTTACAGAGAGTTTGCAAGGTAGAAGGCAGCCCACTACAATGATTCCCAAAGAAATGGGTTTTGGAGTCAATACAAGCGGTTGAACCAGGAAACATGCCATTTATTGTCTCTGTGACCTTCGGCCTCCTCATTCATGAAAAGGAAAAGTACTAGCACCTATGTCAAAAGGGGCTGGGATGCTTAAATGAAATGTTATACGTAAAATACATAGCACAGTGCCTAGCATACAATACATGCTTCATAACCATCAGCTGATATTATTACATGCAATTTGTCTGTTTTAAAGTACATGAAAGTGTTCTGCAAATAAAATAAGAATTATAGTTATACAGATGTTGGAGTAAAAAGCATAGGTAAAAGGAGGTATTTATTTGAAGATTGTACTCTCTGGTGACTGTGTTGGTAAGAGTCCTATTGGAATCAGTCTCAGTAATAATTAACCTTAAAACTCAACAGTGCCCAATGTTCAGGAACCAATGCTTAGTCTACTGTATAAACATTCATTGTGGGTCTAAAAATCTCCACCTTTAAGTCAACTCAGGTCTCTTCAACATACTTTAAAGGACTTTAATAAAAGTTAAATATTTAACACTACTTTGCTGAATCAGTGATGAATTCATGGATATGTATTATAGTACATACATTTGAAATGTCTCGTAAGCAAATTTAATGTGAAAAATTAAAGAACCATTTATAACTGTCTTCAGCTTTTACTACCAACAAACATTTACTTTGTTCAAATTATGACTACATTTTAAAAAGTGGTAGAGATTAAAATTTATTAAGTCTAAAGGCTTTACAAAATGAGAAAACACAGAGGTTTCTACTTACTAGGGGAAACTGCTTTGGTTAATCATTAGAGATGTTCAATTATTTACTTTAGTTAGAGTCACTGATAAGTCTGCTTACCATTAATGAAAACTGCACTTCTAACAGGAATGCACATCACTGAATTTTATGGTCTGTAAAAAGGAAAATACCACAAGGAGAAACAGAATCTACTAATGAAAGTGGCAAGGTCAGGTTGAAAACCATGCCAGATTGTTAATCCCCCAGAATTCACACCCAGATCAGAATTTACTGATTCAAAATCCAACTAAATTTAGCTGAAGAAAATAGAATCAAACGGCATTCAAGAGATTTACTGAAAACTTGCTCTGTACTAGTTATTAGATCACTTATTAATCATAGTTGAATTATAAAAAGTGGGTCATTGAAATTGACGTACCCTGGATTAAAGAGTTAAATGAAAGAATACATATGGAAAATAAAAACACTCAGGGGATAGAAACATAGAAGCTCGACTTCAATAATGTTAAATGTTTCTAATAGAATCTGTTGGTTCTGTTTATGATTTTCACAGGTGGAAAAGCGTGGGGTTAGTGGAGAGAATGTAAACAATCCCTTGAAATTGTCTTAAAACTCATGTTTTGTTTTTCAAGGGACAGACTCACATTATTCTTCTCCAACCTGGACATTTACAATAAACACTATTAAATAGTATAAAATATCTTATAAATTGACATTAATTTATGGTATTTGCTATTGTGTCCCAATAACTGAACTTTTCATATATCTGAGGGTCAAGTTTTAACTCTTAACTCTTGATGGAAGAATGTTAAAAAATTTTTACAACTTAGACAAGCAAGTCAATTTTAAAGTGTCATTATTATATATATTATTATTACACTATAATAAATGTAATTTAGAAGAATGAGGTCTTGTATTGAATTTGCAAAATAAGCTGTGAGTTTTTATCACAATTAAATCAGTTTTATGGTTGATGTGATAAAATTAGCTCAATCTCACAAGACACAAATAATGTATATAATGATGAGGAAACAAATCACTAAATCCCAAATAAAAGTCACCTCATAGAAGTTTTGGTGTCCACTGTTATATGTGTATCTTTTTACACCTGTATATACATAATGCACATATATACACACACACATGTGCATGCAAATTTTGACTTGTATGAAAGCATACATGCCAGTTTCTTCGTTATATTATTGTGATTTGTAAAAATAAAATGTTATCTTTTGGTGGGGTGGGGGAAGTTTATTTCTGATGTCCTGTATCTCCCTGTGCTACATCCTTTTCCTCTTTGGATGGCACTTCCTCCACACTCCTGAAAATCTAGGGCTTATGCATTCTATTTTCTTATTCTCTATATAAACCTGTTTTAAGATTCTTCACTGATGGCATAGAAAATCTTAGCCTGCCTAGGTTTTGTAGATTAAGAAAAGTCATATAACATCAAAGTGAAGGGGTATAAGGAATAGAGGTGGCATGTCAGATCCCAGACAACTATAATAACGAGAGAAGAAATAGGACAGCAGTACCAGGGCCTGGAGCTCTTACATCTACACTAGGCCAGCTATCACTATGTGGACAATTTTAATGCTGCTCCTACCAATCTGCTGAAATAAATATTATGAGAGGAAGCAATGAGGTTACAGCTAGGTTCACTTATATGTGATCTAAATACCACCACCAACAGTAACTTGTACCTTTTTGGTTAATAAAATTAAGCCCATTCAGGGGATTCTGAGCGGCCAAGCTTGCCACTAGATTTCTCTTAAAGTCATCTACTTTAAAACTCATTATTAGTCAATGGTAACATGGTTACCATGGTTAACAAACTCATTAACCTAAGCATGTCGTCATCAAATATCAAGTCTTCTACCTCTTTTTAGTAATGCAATACCTATGCAATTGTGTTAACTTTTGTGTTACAGTCAGGAGTTTGGGAAGAAAGATGTCAGTCAATGTTTTATTTTGTTATTGCACTTTAAGTTTCTGAAATCCTCAGAGGAGTAATGCCAGGATTAGACACCGTTATCTCATTAACGTTGATCAAACCAAAACAAGCACGTTCATCTGTTAGAGGCCAATTTTAAAAAATGGCAAAATAGCATAATTTTGTAATACTAGAGTTGGAAGAGACTTTGGGAAATTTAATTACACAATCTTATTCTACAGAGGAGAAAACTAAGTCATAGAGAAGTTCAGCAAAGGTGAAGGAAAAAAAATGACAACGGCAAAGAAGAAGATAATAGACCTATTAGTAGAATTCAAGAGTCTCTCTCTCAGGCCAGGTCAGGACTTCTTTCCAGCCCTTGTCTAGGCGCAATAGAAAGAAACACACACACACACACACACACATTAAAAAATCCCATGTTATCCCCCTGTAAGTTTTTTCCATTTGTCTTCCTGAGGCAATCCGTGCTTTCATCAACCCTATGATACTTTGATAAAGTATATAAACTAAGTCTTATTCGTGATAATCCTCTGCATACAGCATTTAGTAAAAGCCCAATGATGAGGGTCTAGCTCAATGGTACATCTTGGATGAAAAAAAAAAAAAAAACCAGGATGAACCACCAGAAAGCAGAGCTCAGGATCAAGTTTAAAAGACAGGGAATGGTGGTAACCATGATTCCCTGTGATCACAGTGATGAGGATAGAGGTGTTTTTAGCCACAGGGTAGGAGAATGTGAATAATCTAGAAGTTAACCAAGTTTAGGACCTATACCAGAGTGAAGCTACAGTCAATCAAACAAACTGGGGCCAACTCAGTTCATCCAGAAAGGGAATTAAGGCTGGGAGCAGGCTTATCCCAGGGACACCTTAAGGTTATCACTGTGGCTCCAGAAAAGAGGCCAGCTTCTATCTGCCCTGGCCTCTGTTAACACATGCTGGTTACCAGAGAAATGCAAATCTTCCCATGAGGTCACAAACATCACAGAGATAGAGAGGCTAAGTAAACTTCATACTGGTAAAAATAAGCCTCCTAACAGTAATTATTTTCAATACTATTTTATTAACTCAGCATGTTATTTTAGAGAGGTACGACTTTTTACATACTAATAGACAAGAATGAGAAATCCATATTAATTCCACAAATGACCTACTGCTCTTTGAATAATATATTTTTCCTTAAAGTTTAACAACTTATTAATTCCTCATAATTCATAGTTCTTTTAGGCTAGAAGTAGAACTGTCAGAAACCTAACATGTAATGGCCCAGAGGGTTGTCATAAGGATTAAATAAGTAATGTTCTTAGAGCCTTGTCTGAAACATTAGTAAGCATTATATAAGCATTCACCATTGCTTTTGTTATTGTGATTATGACCCTTTGAAAATCTGATGAAAACTACAGTGGCAAAGTGTGTATCATATCTAGGAAAGCCTTAAAAAGGGGAGCAGATTAAATATTATACTGTGTTGGTACATTTCTCTACTGAATGAAACCAGTCATATTTTTGGAAGTACAGACAGCTGTATTCTGTACAGCAAACTGCAAATGCCATGGTAACCACTGTTCCTAGGCAATTGTAGAATTATGCGTGGTGGTCCACTTTCTATATAATAAATATAAGAGGAAAATGGAGTGGAAAATAAAATATGACAACCTGTGTAAAAATCTAAATAGGAGGATGTTTCTTAAACATTGCAAATACATACTCTATTACAACAGAGGGTACAACCTTACATACTCTATGTAAAATAACTAGGATTAAAATTAAGTAAAATAGCAAAATATGTACCTGTACATTTCATAAGTATATGACAATACATCATCTTATCTGCTTATAAACCATGATATATATTAGAATATAAAATTGCATAAAAGATGAATAATGTAAAACATTTAAAAAATTAAGTCAGTTATTTTAAAACTAACACTCTAGGTATTAAATTTCACTTGCATAATACTAGATGGCAAAGAGTTTCTGTTTCTCAATAGTTGAGTGTTTGTCTGAAGCAGGATGCAAAATGAGATAAAATAAAATGCCCAGTGAAGATCATTTCTTACAGTGTTTCCAGCCACAATGTAATATCCCAAAGAAAATGATGTGCCATCCCCGTAGCCAGGAGAAAAATTGATTGCTGTTGTATATTCATCATTCCAAGCAGCAGTCACACCAAATGTGCCAAATGAAAAATTCTCCAAAAGGTTCTGTGAATTCTATGGGTCAAGATTACCAAATACTTTTCCCTGACTCTTCTTCCACTTATTCAAATGTAAAATCAGCTTATGAGGCTAATTTGTCAATAAGACCAGAACATCCTTTGGCCATTGATTTTATTAAATGTGCTCTTCATAAACTCTTGGTCAGCAGATACGGTGCAGAAACTAGATTTCTGAACTTAGATTTATCTGAGAATTCTAAGTCACTTTCAATTTAAGTCAATGTAATCGAATTTCTGACTTACCATTTCACAAATGACAATCTTATCGTAAATAACTGTGTACATTTTATATAAGAATATATGTTATATGGTTCATATAAATAAAGCATGATCTTTATGTGTCTTGTTGCACAAATGGCATTTCAAATCATCAGGAAAAATCATATTTAAAAAATGCTCAAAAACTACCAAGAAATACTGCCAGAAAATTTCTAATGGGAAAGTTTTCTTTTCAAATGAACATTTTCATAGAAGATGATATATTCACCTTCACAGGAAAAATGACATGAGACTTGAAATAATGTGAAAGGGTACAGAGAAATTTAGGGATTTGAAAGGATACTGCAGCAATAACAGTAAAATATGTGTTCTTCAAAATGTATTCTTTAGATGGAAAAAATAATTTTAGATGCAGAAATATTCTAAGAAAGCTTGGGTTAAATCATTTGCTAACTTGGATCTTTGCTATCTCGGCTAACTTTGAATAGTCTTTGGAAACTGCACAGTTAGTTTGTCAAAATTAGCTCAGCAAATCAACAGCCTTTTATGTGAGCATTTTCAGTATAAGCTCTAAAAAAACACCATCCATATACTTTAATTTGCTAATATTGAGAAATATCTTAGAAGAATGAGGCAAATTATTAAATATAGACAGCCAAAAAATATAAAATAAATGTGGTTGACAAAATTTTTCCTAAGCTACAGATTTACTGACATCAGTAAACCTTGACTAAGGCAAACATAGTTTCTGTGGCTCTTAAAAGAACAACAAAATGCATTAAAAACTCAAAATGAATAAAATTGCTAATTATAAATCCCTTTGTCATGTGTTACTGACATTTATCTCTCTAGCTTTATTTACCCGCATGAATAAGCATTTTCTACTTCTCATGCAATGTAACTATTTCCAATATTTTCTTTCTGCTTTATTAAAATGTGCTTTGGAGGAAAAAAATGGAAAAATTAGAATACTGTACTTCTGTCAAACAGCGCACCCTTGTGGTTTATTTTGTATCCTGAACAATAAAAATTAAATAAAAGTGTCTAAAATTCACATACTTACAACCAATTTGGTCATACATATTTTTCTTCCAAGTTATGTTTTCCTCAACATGCTATCATTTTCAATCACTAAAAATAGTGATATTTTACATTTTCAAATTGAAAACTAAATTGTTAAAATAGATACAAACGTTTATAGTGATAATGACCATCTTTGATTTTAAATTTAAAACAAGCAAGCAGTGAAATAAGTATGATTCACTTGTACGTTCATATGTTTTGCTGAATTTCCTGAATATTTGCATCTGGCTATATAAACCACATTTTTACTATTTTAAAATTCATTATTATTTTTTAAAGACACGGTCTCACCCTGTCACCCAGGCCGGAGTGCAGTGGTGAGATCACAGCTCATTGCAGCTTTGAATTCCTGTGCTCAAGTGATCCTCCCACCTCAGCCTCCTGAGTAGCTGGGACTGCAGGCACACACCACCATGCCTGGCTGATTTATTTTATTTTATTCTTTTTGGAGAGGCAGGGGTCTTACTTTGTGGCCCAGGCTGGTCTTGAACTCCCAGCTTTTAAGTGATCCTCCTACCTCAGCCTCCCAAAGTGCTGGGATTACAGGCATGAGCCATCAAGCCTGGGCTATAAACAATTTTAATTCAAGGATCAATTATATTTATATGCATTATGCAATGTACAGTATAGTTTAGTTGGACCTTAAGTTTTCAATATAACCTTATCTAAATTCTGGCTTTTCTATAAAAGCTTAAGAAATATATTGCTAAAAATTACATGGTCCAATTACCATAAAAGTAAATGTAAGCAATCTTTAAGTTATCCACGTACTTCTGAAAATTTACCAGATATATGAATGACATACTAAAATTTTACGATATAAGTGTGACACATTCTCATTGTATATACTATACCTGGCTATGAAAGCAGTGATTAATGTTTACTTATCAATTCTCTTGAACACCTACCATGTTACAGAATTTTGCTGGAGAACACAATTCCTGCCCTCTGGGTGGGGAGAAGAAAAAGGTAAAATTTAACAATGCTGCAAGCATTAAGCCATAATACAACCCTAAAGTTTATCTTTAGAGGATGAGGTAAGTAAGTCATGTTATACCCATCAATTTAATATTATTCAATCCTTCAAAAAGGGAAGCCCTTATGAACTGCTAAGAATATCCAGAATAAATAATTCCATACCAAGAAGTAAAGTATAACATGCATGTAGTAGATGGCCACCTGAGGAAAAAAAATAATATTTAGCAAGAATATTGGTTTAAATATGCATACATTATCTCTGGAAAGACACACAAGAAACTGTTAACAGTGGTTGCCTCTGGGCAGGAGAACTTGGTGGGGGATAGAGAAGGAGAATTTTTACTGTATTCCTCTTTTTATCTTTAGAATAACATATAAAACCTATACATAATGCAAATTAAGAGAAAATAAAAAGGGACAAGAGGGACAAATTCAGAGAAGGTAAAGATTATTCTGCGCTGGAATCTTCAGAAAACTCTCCATGAATCTGATAAAAGAACGGACATCCTTTGGATGGGTAAGTAGAAATGAAGAAGATGGAAGTGGGGCCATTCCATTCTGAAAAGATACAGAACACAGGATTTTTGCATCAGCAACAATAAGTCAAATCTTCTGGTTAGAGATAGAAGTATCCTATCCTATCAATGATGAGGCATTAAAAAGTTTAAAAGTAAAATTGTGATCATTCTGTAGAGGATCTTGAATGCCCAGAAAAATGACAACAAGCTACGCAAAATTTCTGAACTGAGAAGTGATAATTAAGAAATACAAATGCGGCAGCTTGCCACGTTGAGAATTTCAAAGACACATTAAGTACTGGTTTTCTCTTTATACTCTGTCCTGGATTTCTCTACAAAAGATGTCAGCAGAGGGAATAAAAGACATCATGAAGGGAGACTGAATGAAGGATTTGTCTCTAATTAGATGTAAAAAGAAAAAAAAATCAAAGATGAACTTGAGCTTTTCAGTCTGGTGAAAAACAATGATTCAGATCTTAAATACGTCTTCCAGGTAGTGATGAGTCAATAGCAACTGTGAATTCAAATTGCAACTGGAAGAATACCGAGACTGGAATTATGAAGTTGATGTACAGTTTCCTAGGGCTGCCCTAACAAATTACCGTGACTAGGTGGCTAAAAACAACAGAAATGTATTCTTCCACAGTTCTGAAATACAGAAATCTGAAATCAAGGTGTTGGCGGAGTCATGCTCCCTTTGAAGGCATTAGGGAGAACCCTCCCTTGCCTCTTCCAGCTTCCACTGACTCCTGCTAATGGTTCGCTGTGGCAGCATAATGCCAATTTCTGCCTGTCTTCACACGACCTTCTCTGTGTCTCTCTGCCTGTGTGTCTCCTCTTCTTATAAGGATACCTGCCACTGGATTTGAGCCCACCTCAAATCCAATATGATTTCATTTCTAGATCCTTAAGTACATCTGCAAAAATTCTATTTCTAAATAAGGTCAGAATCACAGGTTTTGGAAGGGTTAGAGCTCAGACATACCTTTTGCAAGGAACATATTCAAACCACTACAGTTGAGAACCATCAGCCCACAAACTCAAAAAAGAAGAGATGTCTTCTCTGAATAAGTGCAGAAATATAGACCAAGACCATGGATTTAGTGCCTCCAAATTTAGAAAATGAATAAAAGAAACAGTGGCAAGAAAAAAAAATAGAAGAGGGCTGAGATATAAGAAGAGGCTCAAGACCAAGGAAGAAAAAGACAAATCAAGACCAAGGGGGTAATTAACCACATCAAATATATCAAGAAGTTAGTTGCAGAGATGCCCAGGAAGGTATGAATTTTTGTGTGCACTACAGCTTTATCACTAAGAATTTTTGCAATGAATAAATAAAAAATGGTTCTTCAGCTTCTCTAGGGAAAAACAAATAAGTCTGGGTCCTACTGAACAATACATCAAAGAACTATCCAGATGTCCAGATCAAAAGAAAAAATAATTAGAAAACTGTATAAAGATGTGTAGTTTGCCAAAGGCAACATACTAAAAAAAAAAGATTACTTAACACAGGGGCAGCAACTGGTCACAGAGCAGAGGGAGAGAATCAAAAGAAATAGCTTTCAGTGAGGTCACTGGTGGCACAGCCCAGAATTTTAAGAAACAGACTATTAGAAAGACATCATAGACCTCTTGGGGAGCCAAGTACAAAGGAAGTTTACTGAAATAGATTGGATGAGGACAGCTGGAATAAAGATTTGTGAGCATGGGCTAAAGTATATTTCTATATATATTAATATATGCAAAAAGGTAGCTACTCAAGAGTATAATTTACACTCTTCTATGATACAACAACCCTAAAAATGCTACTTCTTATTGTGAATAAATTTAAAAGGGCTACAAGCACAAAATAAAGTCTTTGGGACCCTGACTTGACCCCTGCTTACCATGCTTAATTTCAATCTCTGTTTCTTGCTCATGTCCAGGCAAGCCATAGTGTTCACATTCCTGCGTCTCTGAACAGGGTTCCTTGGCCTAATGCACTCCCACACATATTTTAAGAGTGAACTCAAGAATCATCTCTCCGTGAAGATTCTCCCAACTCTCAAGCAGTTACCCTGCAAATTCTTTGTCAGTATGTGACTCTATCACTTGACAAAAACATTATCCTCCTGATTTGTGAGATTAGATGAGATTTTATACCACAAATACTAAATTAGACAAGAAAGTCTTCATAGAAATAAGAAACTTAATAGATAATTTTCCAAGTACTGAGGTTAAGCATTTTCAAAATTCATTTCTATCTCTTTGAGTTGCACGTATGATAGCCTATAAACTATATTTTAAAACTATGGTTAATTTTTTTTAAGTCAAGGAAGCATAGAAATGTGTACCAGGTGCTTGGGAAGAGTTAATTTACTTTAGCATTGCATTTACTAAGCCCCCAAGGGGGAAACAAAATCTTTCAACTAGATACAAGAAAACTTCTCAGTGTCTCAACTATCTCCAAATAAAATCTGCTCTCAAAGTTACTTAAATCATTCTTTCTGATTACCAGCAACAATATATACAGTCTCATCTTCAATCATATATACCTAAAAATTCATTTATTTTTCACATGGATAAAGCAAGGAATATGCAGATTGTTTAGTCATGAAAAGTAGTTTGCAAATGGATCTCCACAAAATGGCAAACTCAGGGAAAATTTGAGATTAAAGGTGAGTAATAATAAGAAACTTTGAGAAAAAGGTACACATAGAACTGTGCTTTGAAGATACGGGTGCATAAAGGTAACTGTGATATATTCTATATAAAAAGGCTCATTTTCTTTTTTCACTGTGGAGTATCTATGTACTCGGTAGATACCAGGCTATTCCCTGGAGAATCTGAGTCAGGTCAAGAAAATATGTGTGGTTAGAAACCCATGAACACAACTCAAAGACTGTGTTACTGTATAAAAAAGAACTATTCAAAAATAAAGACTGTATTTCCATTCCTATTACATGCACCTAGCAAGAGCCCCTAGTTAGGCCTTAGTAAACCAAGACTTTAGGTTTTCAGATTTTTTTTTGCTTGAATATGAAAGTTACTTAAAATGGACATTTATCCTTTACTGCATCACAGACCTGTACGTACATAGAAGATCTATTCCTAGTACCAATCTTAGAATGAGCTATTCATCTTATTACATATTAGTAACTGTTACTAATTACCAACTCTTATAGGACTACTTCTTACTAGTCTACCTAGAAAAGATGTTAGGTAAGAGGAAAAATAAATGGTACGCTGCCTCATCCAAAAAAACAAAATAGAAAACAAAACTACGCACCTTATCTGTCTCATCCACGCTCATGGATTTCACTATACAAGAAGCAGGCCTCTCCTGGATGTGTGCAAGGTCTTGGGGTACACTCTGAGATGCTGGCATCGGGGGCAGTGGAGCCCGCCTCTTCTTGGGTGCATCCGACGGCAGGGTGTTGGAAATATATGGTTTGGAAATGGTATTGGACCTTGTAAAAGTCGGGCGGTGCTTATTTACTAGAGGGGTTGCAGGGGCACTTGCAGTCTAGTAAAGAATGACAAAGACAAAATCTAGTAATTTCAAGATATTAGTAAAAAGCATTAGTAATTCAAAATAATTGAAGAATCTTACAAAATGCAATGTAAGAAAATACTTACTTGGTCCCGCTTTTTCTTACTGCGTTGAAAAAAACTGAAAAACCCTTTATTTTCTTTCTCCTTCATAATATCTAGGTTTTGTGATATTTGGCAGGACTCTAAAATAGAAGAAAAGCATCTTACTTTTGTATGTGAGGTTGACTGTTCACTTCCAAGATTTCTTTCTCTTACTGCCCCTTTGCAAACTTATCTAATGCTAAAAGCTACTAATTATAGTCTACAAACAAGCACCTTAAATCTTATTAAGTTCTCAAAGCAACAAGCAAATATTGTTCCTATTTCACAGCAGAGGAAACTGAAGCTTCAAAAACTAAGATACATAATCAAGGCCAACACTCAGGAAATGACAGAGCTACGACACAAACTCAATTTTTTTGACTCAGAGTCTGTGTTCTGCTTTTGAAGTATAGAAGCAAAATAGAAAGGACACTTCAAATTACACAAGATATGAAATCGCTACCACACAGTTTGTTCCTTTATTTTGATTATACTTTTGTCTCACAGCTAAACAACTATGAAATATCTTATTCTACAAAATGTGAGTCATTATAATTGCTCAGTACTTTGTTAAATGTTTCATAAAAGTTATTTCTTTAATAGGGTGGGTCTCAACTGGGACCAATTTTGTCCCCCAGAGGACATTTGACAAAGTCTGGGGACAATTTGATTGCCACCATTGGCAATGGGGTTAGGAGACTGTGCTGTCTGCATTTACTGGGTAGAGGCCAGTGAGGATTCCAAACAGTACATTGCAAAAGACAGTCCATAATGACAGAATTATCTTGTCTCAAATGTTAATAGTGGTGAAAATTAGGAAGCCCTACTTTAGTTAGAAGGGCAAATGTCAAACCTCAAGGTTGTATACATAATATTTACATAAAATTTTCCAAAACACATCTCCTAATATCAACTGAAGGGCCTACAAACAATGACACAGCCAGTAGTGCTGAGCCTCCCTGGCCCAAATTGGCTATAAATTCAATTTCCCATTAAAAGAAACCATGATTACTTGAGAATGGTTGATTCTCTGTTGGTATCAAAGAATCTACAAGATAAGCTTGGGACATCTAGCCATACTAGAAAGAATGCTATCAAAGTCTACCAGGTTGTGTTAAAAGGACTCAGGAACCAACTTGAGACGGTTTCTACTGGTAAAAATAAGGATAATTTGGACATCATAAAAGTAACCCAATAAACTGAAACATGTCACATGTGTTTAATTTCATACGTTCATAATGATACTAAAAAAAAAAACCTCTTTGTTCAGCTTTGTGTTATGCTAGAGAACCAGTCCATTATTTTAAAAACTGATGAAAGGAAATCATCCAACTTTTATTATACCTTTTTCTTTTATTTATTTATTTATTGAGACAGTCTTTTTTTGAATCTCACTCTGTCGCCCAGGCTGGAGTGCAGTGGCGTGATCTTGGCTCACTGCAACCTCTGAGTCCTCGGTTCAAGCGATTCTCCTGCCTCAGCCTCCCAAGTAGCTGGGACTACAGGCATGCGCCCCCATGCCTGGCTAATGTTTGTATTTTTGGTAGAGACAGGGTTTCGCCATATTGGCCAGGCTGGTCTCGAACTCCTGGCCTCAGGTGATCCACCCGCCTTGGCCTCCCAAAGTGCTGGGATTACAGGCATGAGCCACCGCATCCAGCCTATTCTACCTTTTTCTGATTGAATTCGACCTATGTAGCAGTCATATAGCTGACACGGAGAACCTTGCTTTTTCAGTAATATTGATTGCAATAGACTTTCACCATTTTTCAACTCTTAATTAACTAAGATGTAGACAAAGATCATTGATGGCTAACATCAGAAAAAAATAACTCGTTGTTACATGTTTGCTGATAGAAGTACACAGCAACACTTGTGAAGTATTCTTGCCAAAAAATCTCTCGCCAAAATCTGATCAACCCTCTAGATTTAACCATCAATTTACAGGAAATAGAGGGGAAATTTACATTGAAATAAAATTTCAATGACATTGGCAATAAGTTAAACATTAAGTGACACCACAGGAGGCAAACAGTAAAAATCTGAACACGGGAAGCTATAAAACAAATGACCTAGTTTCTTCAATAAATGAGTAGCGAATTTTTCTAAAAGGTTGGAAAAACAATGAGTGGTGATCTGTAAAATTAAAAAAATATTTCTTCTACTAAGCAACATATGGATTTTATGGTAAATCACAATATAATCTCAATAACATTTGACATAAAATATTGTGTATTAAAATGTGTGAGACATAACTAAAGCTAAACTAATAGATAAATATATAGTCTTAAACGCTTTTATTTAAAATACCTGTCTAAAAAAACCAAAATAAATTATGGCAAAATAGGGACTACTTCAGGAAAGGAAAGCTAGTTAACACCAAATAAATATAATAATACAATATGCCTCAATAACATATGAAAGGAAAACTATTTTACAAAGTGAGACTTTTAAATCTGATGATTCAAATATTAAATAAGCAGCATACATTCTGCACAATGAGTTTGACAATGCTAGCAACTAATAATAACGAACACGTAGATAGCACTTTATGGTTAAAGTTTTTTTGCATGCCTAATATGTTTCTTAGAATGACCTTGTGAGGGAAGTATCAAAAGTTATCACTCTGAGCCCTTGTTCTCATTGGAAGATGCTAGCATTTACCCTGCAGTGTATATATATATATATATATATATGATGAAAGCGGTGGTATTACTCCATTATGCTCTCAGGAACTATAAGTGAACAGAGAGTTTTAGTAACTTGCATAAAGACAAACAGGCATTAAACAGTAGAACTAAAACTGGTATCCATTTAAAGATTATTTATATTTGTATTATTTTTAGATTTGCCACTATTTCAATTTAAGATGGAATACACCGCTTATCGCATATGGATACACAATTAAATTTACTCAGAACAGTAGATGAAAAATTCATATGGTTGTGCAATACAATAAATATAACCAGAATATTTTTTATTTTTTATTTATTTTTTTGAAACGGTCTCACTCTGTCACCCAGTCTGGAGTGCACTGGCAGGGTCATGGCTCACCACAGCCCTGACCTCCCTGGGCTTAGGTGATCCTCCCACCTCAGCCTTCTGAGTAGCTGGGACTACAGGCATGTGCCACCACACCCGGCTAATTTTTGTATTTTTTGTGGAGATGGGATTTTGCCATGTTGCCCAGGCTGGTTGCAAATTCCTAGGCTCAAGCACTCTTCCCACCTTGACCTCCCAAAGTGTTGGAATGATAGGCGTGAGCCACCGTGCCTGGCCCATATGGTTATTTTTGGTGAAGAAATTTTCAGGTACATGGTCACCCTCCACACTAGTTAGCCCTTAAGTTTACACTTAAAGCTCTACATCAGGGATCACAGCAAGTCAGGTTAAACAGTAAGACAAGCAAAGGCTTCAGCTTACTTAGAAAAGCAACTCAAATACTGTAGTTTCCTGTTTCTAGAAGGCAGGCTAAAAATAATTGCATGGTAAGTTCTAAGTTTTCAAAATAGTATCAGAAAAAATAAGGAGGCAAGGGTAGTGACAGCATTTGGATTGACCTTGTAGATTCTGATACTGTAAACTTTCTTAATTTTAATATTTCACTCTCGTAAGATTTGTCCACAACATTTCATATTCTGAATAAACCACATCCTTCCATTACTGGAAGGGATATTAGAAATCAGTGCATTCGACAACCTCAAAATGAGGCCAGAAAGTTTATGGAATTTGCTTAGGATTATGCAGATAGAGAGTGGCAAAATTAGGAGTAAAAGTCAAGTACAAGTAATAAAATGTTGTTGCTAGAAAGAACCACAGAGACCACTATTTCTAATCTCCTATTATTATAGAAGTAGAAGGTGAGATTTCAATAACACATAATATATGCAGTTTGTTACGGCTTGTTTTTTTAGTAGGCTGGTAATTATTAGGGTAATCAATTATTTGAGACTTTTTCTTAATGGGTGAAAAAAGACTTCCACAGTTTATTATTGGGCAATTTTTAATACAGTTTTTCTCTATGAAAGGAATGTATGCCCATTATATAATTCTGTATTATAAAGAAAATAAATAATAAAAAAAATCACATACCATAACCCTACCACCCAAAGGTAACCACTATTGAAATTTTTTATGTATTTCCTTTCAGCAATTTCATATAAAAGCATTTATTCACCTATTGTGTTAAACACACTTATATGGTATAAAAGCTAATTTCAACATAAGCATTTTCCGTCTTATTACAAAATATTCACAAACAATGACTGCAAAATTTCATATGATTAATATAACACCATTATTCTGAATTACTGTTCAGTGAAATAATCTGAAATGCTTCCTTGGTACTACCAAGCTATTAGCATTTGTACCCAGTAAAGATCCTAGTAAATTATTTTTCCTTGTATGAGAGTAAAGAATATGTTTTCCCACACTGTTAGAATAATTTTTAAACATTTGTTGAAATTATTATAATTAAATTCAGAAATCAAGGGGAAGGAACCTATACATTTTTTTAAGGAAATAAAACCCAAATATTTTCTAGGTTAAAATCTCATACAGAATGAACACGTTAGTGATGTTAAGAAAGGGTAAAATTAGAAGCTTAATTTCAATATATCCAATTTCATGTTATAATTTGTTTCTACTGATTCATACATCTTACCTTGTAAAGATGACTTACTGAAGACAGTAACAGAAGTGGCTACAGAAGGAGGGGTATAAAAGAGGGTAAATTGACTGTGAAGATGATGTTTGTTCAAGTATAAAACATCACTGAGTTGAAAAAGTAGTCTATGGATTACATAAAGCCACCACCTCAGGATAAATTTTGAAGTCTCTATGCAAAGAGTATGTAAATAATTGTCAGCTTCACTAAACTCTATTTCTCTTAGTGAAACAGATTCATGTTGAATAAATGTTTGCATTTGTCTACTAGACATCATACAAACCAGCATTATCTAAGATCTCCAAATTTTAATACATCGTTTCTATAGATTAAAACTGAGAGCTATTTCAAAAATTTTTTGAATTAGACTGATACATTTCATAAGCCAACTTATTTTGGTGTTGACCTTAGGAAAAATTTGGCAAGAAACTTCCAAACTTGAATGATAATTAAGACTCAGACAAAATCATAGTGAGTCCACAGTAATTCACACTTGATTTGAATAACAATGACTTTATATGTAAATTTTTATTTTCTGTTTAAGCCTCAAAGCCATGAAGAATTAAGTTAAATCCTACCAAAAAAAAAAAAATCAAAGAAAAAATATAAATTGTGGATGATGGCTAAAAAGACAAGTTTTAATTCCAATTTCAATAACTGAAATTAAGTGGTTATATTAAACTTGATTTATTTTTATTAACATTTTGTTTTCTTATTCCTAATGCCAAGTAATTACTTTTATCTATAGGACCCATTAACTGCCATTATGAACTTGAGAACACCTTCATACAAACACATTGCACAAACATATACAAATATACACATCCCACTAAATAAATAAAATAAAAGTCTTAACTTACCTCTGTTGACATCCATCGCATATAATTCTCTTAGTCCCAGGTCATTAAGAGATTTTGTCAAGTCGAGAGGCTCCTGCGATTGATAATCTTTCAACAATAGTGTATGCAACGGATCAAACTCACATTTGCTACATATAATAGGGGCAAGCTCTTGAAGCGATGCATGTGGACTCACTCTCACTATGGTCTTCTGTGTTTTCTTAAAATTAATCACTACTCTCACAGTTTTCTGAAACACAGATTAAAGCCATAGTTGTACCATAATTCACTGAAACAAACATTCTACAATAATGTCTAGAATAATGAGATAACCTACAGTTACATATTCAAACAATAAACAGTACTTTCCTATTTGGTGTGAAATTCTCTTTTTGATTAATGTTACTTCCTAAATCCAAAGCAAGTTCTTAGAAGCAAACACATTAGTTTATTTATTAAATAATCCAACCATTCTATAGTAAGATTTTAATTAAATTTGACACTAAAAAACTAGCCTCATATCTAGTACTACTCATGTTTTCACTTTGTTCCTTAAAATATTTACTTTAAAATTAGCAAATATACATAGTACAAAATTATGTATATTTTATCCTACCCTTTGAGGAACATTTATCTTTCAAATAATTTCTCTATTGCCTCAATAAAAAGGGGTATTTGGTTAAGTCACTAAAATTTTTGTTTCTATTTGAAACATTATAAATGAGATAATCCATATGAAAACTTAGCAGACTTTCTGGCACATAGTCATTTATCAATAAGAGAACATTAGCTATTGTGATTAACTTTTGTTGTTACTATTACTACTTTGGCTAATTTTAATGTTTTAGTAAAGAATATTTAAATCTCTTCATTAGATATCTAGTACTAATAATTTAAAATTACTAGGAAGATTTTAAGCATCTCATCATTTTATGTAATTGAATTAAATCCTGTATGGAACTTAGCAACATGAGACCATACTAAGTGAAATGTACATTTTGCAGGTCCTTAAAGACCTTTATTCACAAAACTAAGACCCTTTGTATAATCCCACGCTATAGCATAAATATAACTATTTCCATCTAGAAAAATAGCAGGGATATGTAATAAACACCTAGACAGAAACAAATACTTAGACAGAAGGCAGTCCAATATCCCAATATATATTAATAATATTAAATCATATATTGTAGAAAGCAAGTATGTTTTATTATTTTCAAAAACTCAACTTCTTTGAAAAAAGCTTCACAACAATATGAAGAAAATGCAAGAATATGTATATTTAAGTCACATGTATCAATTTAATATACAAACTTTTATATATATTATAAAATGAAAATGGTTGATGTTCATAATGAGAGTATTTCTTGAAACCCATAAAATTCTACCCTATTGCTTATAGCAATAGAACAATTTTAATAAGAACTGATATTAGAATGATTGTGGTTAAACATTTTTGCATGAAATTTGTACATTAAAGAAAATGCAGTTAATGTGTGGCACACATTAATAGTTTAGATGTTAATAAATTCAAACACAATGAAGAACTCGAAAACAAAACAAACACACACATACAAATAGATGTTAGTAAGTTACAACTGCTGCTTACCAAGTACACAGAAGCCAAAAAATTACTTTAAGAAATTATTAGATAAATTTTCATGAAAAGATTCTAAAACCTTCCTTTACATATACTTTTTAAAAGAGTAGCTTAAAATACAAATCATTCATAATTGTTACATTCTTATGCAATCATACTGATCATTTTAGAGCGCTTAAATCTAAAGTACTGCCCAAATTCTATTTAATCCAGGGATCAATAGCCAACTGAATCCTAAACAAAGTGCCTAGAAAAACATAATACTCACATTCACATCAAATTTAACCAGGAAAGTCCATTTTTATTTCACTTACAATGAGCTGCTGATAATGACTGAATAAGACATCAAAATATATAATGGAATTCTTACCTCTGGTATTATAGGTGTAGGTTTTTTCTTATCCAACATTTTTGGCTTTAAAATTACCTTCTCTACCTCCAACATTCCTATTGGTGTGTTTGGCTTAAATTTAATGTGGTTCTGTTCAGCTGACAACAGATCGATTGTGTAACTTGATGGATTTAAGTGATACTGTGCACAAAGGAATATCAACAAGTCCATCATAGGTTTACTGTAAGACAAGAGTATTTCATTACCTGTTATTGTTTTGAGGATTTTCTTAGAATGCTTGTCTTCAATAGATAAACAAGGCTACAAGATAGTTTTTGGAAAAGCAGCTTAAATATTGAACTACAGGCCAAGCTACAGGCCAAGGCAGGAGGACTGCTTGAGCCCAGGAGTTGGAGACCAGCCTGGGCAACATGGCAAGACCCTGTATCTACAAAAAAATAAAAAAAAAAAACAATAGCCTGCTGTGGTGGGTGTGTGCCTGTAGTCCCACCTACTCAGGAGGTGGAGGCCAGAGAACAACACGAGCCCTGGAAGTTGAGGTTGCAGTGAGCTGAGATCGCGCCACTGCACTCCAGCCTGGGCAACAGAGCAAGACCCGGTCATAAAAATAATAACAATAAAAACAACAACAACAACAACAAAAATAATCTACAAAAAAATTGAACTACAAGACATTTAAACAGACAAAATTGTAATAGTTAAAAAGTCCTGGGATAGTCAAGAGAGCATAGATCCTAGGGTCAGTTCAACAACTACTTTTATGTTTTTACCAAATTGTTTCCAAATTATAAATTTCAGGAGGAGGAGTCCTTTCTTTACCCAAGAGCAGTCCTTCACAACACATTATTTGTAATACAACATTGGCAGTCTTTAGCTTATGAATTGGTTACAAAGTTCTCATAAGAATGAAGCATTTGGAACCACCACCACCACTTTTTGGCTTTAGAAAACAGACTGTAAATATCTGCATAGGAAGTCCACAAAATCCTAAAAGGTGTAGTACAAATTCTTTAATCATCCAAAGGTTATGAATATTCTCTAGGCACTGGAATCACACTACAAGTATTATAGTATATCTGTTCTCATAGATCTAACACTCTACTGGATGAACTAAACCAAGTGTCAGCAAACCACAATGTGCAGGTCAAAATGGGCCCACAGTCTGTTTTTGTAAATAAAGTTGTATTAGGAAAATAGCCATGCCCGTTTGTTTATATAACATCTCAGGCTGCTTTTGTGTTAGTTACAACAGCAGAATGGAGTAGGGTGACCACACCTACTATATAGGCATAGCCCACAAAGCCTACTATTTTTACTTCCTGGCCCATGATAGAAAACGTTTATCAGCTCTTGTGCTGGAACATAAAATTGAAATAAAGTAAATGCATGAGATAATTTCAAATAATGAATGAATGTTTAATACTATTGGTAATACAGGACTTATTTCTATAGAAACTTTCATACCCAACTTGGAATTCAGGGATACTTACCAATTTTTTGCTTCCCTTTCCATAGATTCTCATTGTTGACACAGACTTATATTTTCATTCATATCATTGACAGAACAACATAGTCTCTGAGTCTTTCTTAATACTGTCATCCCTTAAGGAAAGCACACTAAAAAATCTTTGGTATCATGTGCTTTCCCCAAATGTCAGGTGATCCTAAACTGTTAGTTCACACTTAAGAATAAGGCACTAAACCGCAGTGTGTACATCGTATTTTTATGGATGGAGGCATAGGTTCATGGGATTCACTTTAGGGTAATCGGGTAGCCAGCCATCTGCATCCCACCTCGAAAGGGAAATGCACATATTAGTAAAAAGTTATTCTCCAATTTCTTGACTAGAGATATAAACCTGGTTACTGGCTTTTGGGAACTTGACAGGGAAATGGGGCTAGAAATCCCACCATTCAGTATGCTACTTTTATTTTAGTGCACCTGTTTTCATATGGCACGTCACCCCTAGTAAGCTCCCAGGCCTGCAGCCTCTCTGATGCAGTTCTTCCAGACAAGGAGTCTCCTGCAGAGGTGGGGAAGGATTCACTGTCGGACACTGTGTGGTCTTGAAGTCAAACAACACGTTACATAGGTTTCAGATCATCCCGTGTTCAGCCCCCATCTCTACTTTCTGTGGTCGCTGCCTACTCCTAGGCCTGTCCAATCTTTATGGGATAAGGAGTATGTTTCTCAATGGTCCCTCACACCTCCCTTCTCCCCCACATACAAGCAGCACCCTATTACTTGTATATATATAAAGAAAAATAAATAAATCAAAGGTTCTAAGTCCCTCAATTTAAAAAAAATTCTCAGGAATACATTTCAATTCTCAAAATACATTTCCTGTGTCTTTATTAGATGGTTGCATAATATTTAAGAGTTTTACATCCTTCTTTTGAGCCACAGGCTATGCCCATAAATGTATCTATATTGCCCATGTTTTGGCTTTAAACAGGACATTTTAAATTTCATCCAGAGAGAGACTAGCAAAATGGTCTTGTGGAAGTTGATTTTTTGGTAATATGGTACTCTACAAGAGCAATTGGATGGCACATACCAATTCTAGACTTGGAAATAGTACTTTCTTTGATAGTAAATAAAGTTAAGAAGGATTAGGTAATGTCTAGTTAAATACTATTATAAATGCAGTTTAGCTGGAAGAGAAGAGAACTTTCATTGCCAACTGAAGGGGTAGCTGTCTGCTGTTGTCTATGAGTAAATGATGATACATGCAGACTGTATTTCTTTCTCTCTATATATAAATGTGTCAAGTAATAAATGTAAAAACATTGAAGCTCATTCTTCCAACATCTTTTACTTCTTAAATATACAGTTTCTTTGAATCTTTGCCAGAAATACATAAGTTAACAAGACAAATGGCCGGGTGCGGTGGCTCACGCCTGTAATCCCAGCACTTTGGGAGGCTGAGGCAGGCGGATCATGAGGTCAGGAGATCAAGGCCATCCTGGCTAACGTGGTGAAACCTCATCTCTACTAAAAATACAAAAAATTAGCCAGGCATGGTGGCAGGTGTCTGTAGTCCCAGCTACTTGGGAGGCTGAGGCAGGAGAATAGCGTGAACCTGGGAAGCGGAGCTTGCAGTGAGCCGAGATCACGCCACTGCACTCCAGCCTGGGTAACAGAGAAAGACTCTGTCTCAAAAAACAAAACAAAACAAAACACAAAACAAAAAATTATTAAAGTTTTGTTTGGTTTTTATCCCTATTTTTGTGCCATAATTTTCATTGTTTATGTATAAACATATAAACATTTAAAATACATTTTTGATTTTTTTAAAAAGAACAATTTGATTCCTTGTGTAGAAACATTGGTATTTCTATCTGTGATAAATTAATTTTCTAATCTAATAAATAGTGTGGGTAATTGGTTAAGAATATTAACATAATGGCCTATTCCCTCAGTCATTTTATTTACCTAGAAACTTTACACACCATATCAGATTTCATGAGAAAAAAGTTGCCGACTATATCACGACCTTTGCACTCAACACTGCCTACATGTTTTCTACTAAAAATGCCTCTTTGAGAAGCAACTGAAAACCACAGAACTTCTTTATGAGTTTATTCTCTCATTTTATAATTCTAGGTCCAATTCTTTATTCAATAATTTCAGAAGCCAAATTTGTCTTGAAAATATTCCTATTGCCAGACAGATAAATGCAGCAATCCAGAAAGTTCTGCAATAGACATAACTACATATGTGAATTTAATACTGCATATGAATTGTTTCTGGGGAAACAACTGAATTTTCAATAAGTGGTACTGGGAAAACTGACTATCGGATGAAAAAGAAAAGTTGTGTATCTAACCTGATTCCTTACACCAAAGTAAGCTCCATGTGGATCTTTCTGTGGTTTGTGTTTTACAGTAATATGCCCAATGGAATTTCCTGCACTGATGAAAATGTTCTATATCTGCACTAACACAGTGGTTACTGGGATAGTGGACTCCCAAACCAAATTTTTTATTCAAATTAATTTAAATTCAATATAAGTAGACACATTTGGTGAATGGCTGCCATACTGGATAGAGTAATTCCAACACACTGATTCTCAAGGTGTGATACATAGACCAGCAGCATCAGTATCTGCTGGGAACTTGTTAGAAATGCGAATTGTCAAGCCCCAGCCCAGATCATTAATCAGAAACTCTGGGAATGAGGAAGAGCAATCTGTGCTTTGACAGGCACTCCAACCTATTCTGATCATACTGTAGTTTATGAAGTTTATGAAACTGATCTAGAGAGAAGAGAAAAAAGAAACGAGTAAAATATATAAAATATCAGATGGTGTTACATGCTCTTGACAAAAAAAAAAAAAAATAAGGAAAGAAGTTAGGAATGTCCTAATTGAAAAATGACACCAGAATTGAGACCTTGAAGGGACTGGGATATCTGCAGAAAGATAGCTTTGACAAGTACAAAAACCCTGAGGCAGGAATGTGCTCTAAGTGTTTAAAGAAAAACAGAAACTAGTTGGCTAGTGAAAACAATAGGCATGAAATCAGGGTGATAATCTTGTAGTGTTTAAAGGCCTTTCAAGTGAAGACTTGAGATTTTACTGAGTGAGACAGAAAGCCTCCAAAGAGTTCTGAGGAGTGATGTGATCTACTCTACTTCTTAAAAGGATTACATTCTGGTTTTTGTATTCAAAATAGACTGGGGGAGCAGCTACAAGGTTATTGTGAAAATTTAGGTGGGAGATGGTGGTGGCCTGGACTACTCAGATCCTAGATACATTTTGTAGGGAGCTGATAGGATTGAAGCTAATGCAGAAAGCAGACAGAGACAGAAAGAGGAGCTAGCCAGTGGAAAGAGGGCAGGATTGGAGGGACAAAGTGGCAGTGTTGCTGAAAGTACCCAACAGGAGACCTAAAATGCAAATTTCAATGGTTTGCTATGTGATGTGCTTACTGTAACTCTACAAGCCATCACTAAGGTTCTGGTAGCCTTGGGAGGTGTCAAAGGATGAAATTTCAAAAGCAGAAACTGAAAAATATGAATCCAGAGGTGGTAAGGCATAAAGTCAGAGCCAGAGGTGACCCCAAGAACATAAAACTCTTGGGAGTTTACAATAAGATTATAAAGGGCATTGAACCTTCCACAGGAAGTGGAACAGGGGTTCAGGCCAGCCTTACTTAGATCTTAAGCAGCAGAGTGCCCTCAAGAAGTTATCTGGGTTCTGTGTGTACATAGATGTGAGCTCCCCTCTAGCAGGACCACATCTTAGTAATCTTTAGGCACCTGGCTAGGTCGCTGTTGTCGAATGGGGAATTTAGAGAAAACAGTGATTAATTCTGCTTGAAAGTCAAGGGGCTCAAATGCATAGTAGACTAATACAACTGACACATGAGAAAGCATACTTGTTGAGAGGAGGTTCATATGCTTTAGAAAAAAGTAACATGGTGAAAGCTCTGCTGTTTTTTACAATTAATAAGCTTGTTTTGCCTAAGCCATACCATCTTTACACAAAGGTGAGACATAAACATTAAATAGGGTTAAGATCTTTTCCAAAAATAGCCTCAGACTAGTTTCAATGCTTTAAATATTTAATTGAAGCCTCAGCATTCAGCACTGTAACACAGGAAAGCTGACCCTGACCACAAGATTTTGAGGTTGGGAATTACTGACTGTCTAGCTTTACCATAAAGGAGTCATAACACTATAAAAGTAGGACATTAACTTTTAAGCAGGTCGTGCATCCAATGGAGCTGCCGCTGGGGTTAACTAGTCACAGGAAATAAAGTGCACCCACAGGAAATAAAATAATCGCTTGAATAGAGCTCAGAATTATCCACCTGGATGCCAAACTACTTCTGCCAAAGATAACAATTCTGGTTGGATAATCATCCCCCAGTCGATGCACCTGAAGGCAGTTGGCTAATGGGTTTGACCACGGGATCACCACAGAAAAGATGCCTGTCTTCCTGTTTCCTAAGGCGGGAGCACACGTGAGCAGTCCATCTAAAACCTGAGGCAAATCATTAAAAGTGGAAAAGGATTGGATGAACATTATAATCACTCCTCTATATTATTACACCACATTGAATTTTGGGTTATTTTATTACTCAGCAGAGTCTGCTTTGCATTAACATTATTTACAGAATTTTTTCTCTTGTAAGATAATATAATAATTTTCTGGAGGGCTGATTTTTTTTTTAAGACTCTAAAAGCTCTTCTTTGAAATGAAGAAATCCCTATGAGATTTCCCACTTCTTTCAGAAATAAATAACAATTCCCTGGATTAGTTTCATATCTGTACCTTGTAAGTACACACCAACAACCCAATTACACATACCAATAATAGTACAGAAATTTTAAAATATTCTCTATTGCTGCTGATGTTTATCAATCTTATGCTAACCCATGTAGTTCAGTAATGAGTTCAGGAATGAAGCAGTGCTCTGTGTGTGCAAGAAATGAAATGTACCAGGTACACAAAACAAATAGACCCATTCTCAAAATTCAGAATGCTTATTATGCTATAGGAAACATTTTGAAGGAAATAACACATGAAATTAAGATTTGAAGATAAATAGTAATAGGTCAGATTACTAAGCTGATAAGTTCTTAACATACTAAAAATAGATATTACTAAATGTAAAAAACCCCACAATTTTTAGAAAGTCACCACTTTGGACTCTATCTGGTTGTTTATCTTAGGTGTTATACTCAGAGCTAATTATAAATAATTACCATCATAAAAATTGTGATTTAAGAACACACCTACTAAACACACAAGCCCCTTATAAAAACAAAAATACTACAAATATATCTCACTATAATTGGGGCAATTTGAATATAGACAAAGGATAACATTTTATTGACATGAAAGATGGAAATCATTAACTGAAAAAAAGCAGGTTACAAATAGCACGTACAATATAATACCATATTGTTGTAAAAAAGAAGTGCACATATAGATGGGTGTAGATATATGTGCATGTCTAAGAATAAAAGGCTAGACACTACAATGTTAGAAGTTGCAATCTGCCTGCTTAATGAAATTGCATTTACAATTTTTTGGCTTATCTGTATTTTCCAACTTTCTAAAACATCTAACTATTGCACTTGTAATCACAAAAATTTAAAAACTAAAATTAGTGCTGAGCACGGTGGCTCACATCTGTAATCCCAGCACTTTGGGAGGCCAAGGCAGGACAATCACTTGAGCCCAGAGTTTGAGGCTGCAGTGAGCTATGATTACACCACTGCACTCCAGCCTGGGCAATGGAGTGAGACCCTGTCTCTAGAAAAATTTAAAAATTAAATTAAGTTAAAAAACTGAAATTAAAAAGGGTCATTATTATAAGGTGTAGACGCCAGGAAAGCAAAGGGAAGAGGGTGGCCCTGCCAGGAACAATGTTCTGAGGACATTTGTGAATACTTTGTCACCCCTTTCCCAACCAGGGGAGCAGGCAGTTGACAGAGGCTGACATTCTCCTGGGCTCAGAGCCATGGGGGACATGGGAGGGCAATGACAGAACCTAGATGACAGGATGATTAAAAACTCAAATAGTACCGATTAAAAACTCAAGTAGTACTGTTATGTCTAGGTACTTGCACAGTTAAAATGCCAACTTTTGTTTTAAGCAATTACAGTAGAATAAGGATCTAAACCAAAATTTAAGCATCTTATATAGTTAAACATGGTTTGTACCACCCTACAGATTTTTGACAGTTTAAAAAAAATTACCCTGTTATATACATATATTTATCACACATTTGTCATCACTAGACACTTCTCAATAAATATAAATATGACGTGAAACTTCAGAAATTTTTCTAGATCCATACTGTTGTTACTCTCGTTTTTTTAGCAAAAATCCCACATTGATACAACTTTATCTTGTCATTTTTCATAGTCTACTTTTTCCCAATAGGTGGCGCTGTAATCCATGCAAAATGCTCCCGAGTTCCTCAGCGGACCAACCCTATGCCAGTCAAAACCGCGGGCTTAGGCTCAACTCTGCTGTAAACTGGTGCTATGGGTAAATCAGGCTGAAAAGCATGTGCGACATGTCTCTGGGTTATTTTATGTGAAAAGCCCAGAGAGGTAAGGTGACTTGCTTGAGATCACACAGCAAGTCTAGAACAAACTGTAACTTCTACTTGGGACTTCTAGCTTGGAGTTCTGTGCTTTCTTTGTGTTTTCAATTATGACATCTCACGTGTGCTCGAATCAAAACAAATTCCTATTTGTGGTAGGGGCGTAAAAAAAATATCTTCCTCTGTTATAAATGGTGCTTATTTCTTCCTCCCTCTTGTAGGAAAGTGTGATAGCATGGCCATTGAATGCTCTCTCAACAGGCTAAGAAGGATTCGTGTCAATCTTTTCAGATTTCCCAAAATGAACATTTTGCTTTAAAAGTTTAGCCTGGAGAAAGGGAAAAGAGGAAAAAGGAACTAATACTTATTCAATGAGGAATAATTACCTATGAAGCAGATACCCGACTATAAGATGAAGACCATATACAGATCATATACAAATGTACCCACATATTTCCTTATTCTATGTGGTTTCTATATCTGTTTAGTCTATAAGCTCACTTTCATTAAAAATTAACTTTTCCCAAGTACTAGCAGACACCACTGCTTATGCTGTTGCAAAGTATAGCATTTTCTGAGAAGAAAAGCCACCAGTTCTGTAACAGTAGTATCCTTTAATGTTCATTTCTAGAAAGGCAAAGAACTGCTTTGACTGGTGAAAAAGATGTTTATCGATTATATACATGATACACAGACACACAGAAACAGGTTGAGTATCCCTTATCCAACATTCTTGAGGCATGAAGTGTTTTACATTTGACATTTTTTTTCAGATTTTGAAGTATTTGCATTACACGAGTTGAGCATCCCTAATCTGGAAATCCAAAATTTGAAATGCTCCAATAAACATTTCCTTTGAGCATCATATTCACACTCAAAAAGTTTTGGAATTTGAAGCATTTGAGATTTTGGATTTGGTATACACAGTCTATACATAGATGCACACATTTATATATGTGTGCAAACATATATACATACATACACATAGACATACACACACATACATCTATACTACACTGTATCTTATATATAAATAAAATATTTTAATTCCTTCTTCTTTCAATCCAACCATCCATGATATTAGGATATGCAGAAATGCCCAAGAGTTTTCAGGTTAGCATGGCAACCCCACCCCTAATGTAAGCAGAGCCTCACAAAGGCAAGATAGTAGAGACATGGTGACTTTTGGTCATTAAAGAGAAGGCATCACTAAGTTCTGGTACCAAAAATAGTTGAGCTGGCAGATGGCTACCAACCTAATTCAGGATAATAAGTTTCTCCCTGAGCATAAAGTCTGTGACCACCGCCAACCCCACTGTGTTTCCTAATCTGAACAAGCTCTTTGGTGAAAATCAATGTACAAACAAGTGCATTCTTCTGAAGATACCACTGTGCACCCACATTCCCCAAAATAGAACATCCTGAGCCCACCTGTGCATGAGATCTATGGGGGGACTTTCCAAAAATATCCCCCAAGAATACATTTTGAGTGGGAAAGTTATTTCTGAAAAGTGAAGTGAGGCATATAAGTTTCTGAAATCTGTATTTCCGTCAAACACTGATAGTATTCTTCACAATAAAGGCATAAGAAATAGTACTACACTATCAAAATAAATATACAAGAAATATTCAGACAAATTCAGAAAGCATGGTCTCAAAAAACTGCATTGAAGTCTTTTCAGAATTACATATAGAACTCTATTTATCTAAGAAACTCTCACACACTTAAAATTACCTCCACCAAATTCTTGTATTATTCTGTTGAGATTTTTCATATTCCTTTTATATGGTAGTAACAAAGCCAGGAAGAAATTTTATTTTTGTCATTATGAGTCTTCCCATTAGGTAGTTAACATTTTTCAGTAGTAGTACATAATTTTCTATTTGAACATTTCTTTTTGTTGTTAAACAGTTTTGTGAAACAATGGGTCAGCAGCAGCTGTGATACTCAAGACATCCCTAATCACACTATTAAGATATCCCAAGTCACACTTTTAAGATATATCAAGTCAAACTCTAAAACATCTTGGATCGCATTAAGATATCCCAGAATCACACTCCTAAGATATTCAGAATCACACAACTACTTTAAATCACAAACACTGAAAATAGAAAATTAGTCATAGCATCAATGAGTCATGCCTGAATTATAAAACTACTGCGAACAAAGTCCCTAAATGAAACCCTATAGTAAAAACACTGATATACATGCTGGGCAACGTGGGGAAATCCCATCTCTACAAAAAATACAAGAATTAGCTGGGCATGGTAGCACACGCCTGTGATCCTAGCTACTTCGGAGGCTGGGGTGGGAAGACTGCTTGAGTCTGGGAGGCAGAAGCTGCAGTGAGTCCAGCTCTTACCACTGCACTCCAGCCTGTGTGACTGAAACCCTGTCTAAACAAACAAACAAACAAACAAAAACACTGATATAAATTCTACTCTCAGAAAAACTCTTCAGCCCTAAACAAAATTTAAAAAGGAATCAGAATTTTGGGCATTCCACTCCTACCTTGCTCTCTGCCTGGAGAAAATATCTTTACTTAAAAGATTCTGGGTAAACAACTAGGACTCATTCCAAGTGCTTCTTCATACCATTTATGTTGCTACCTCCATCTACACATAAGGGTTTAGGAAGACAATATTCATTTCGATAAATTCATGAAATGCCTACCACATTGCAAGAAACTGTGCTAGGCACTATAAAGAAAAGTAATGATATTCTCATGGCTCTGTGGTTTCTTCAAAAGGTAAGACCTACACAAACATTGCAGCATAGAACAATATGTAATAAATATGATATAAAGTGTCGGAAGATTTTGGAAGTCAGAGTTAATCACTGATTCTGGGGAGATCAGGGAGCCTTTATATAAAATATGTCACCTGAGCTATATAAACTAACTGGAGAAAATGAGGGTAGTGAGTTACACCAGGGGGATAAAAACGTTCACAAAGGTATTGAGGTGAAAGAAATAGAGTATTTGTAGAAGAACAAAGAGCAAGAGTCATGTGGTGAAGCTTAAGATACACAAAGGAGGGCCGGGCACAGTGGCTCATGTCTGTAGTCTCGGCACTTTGGGAGGCTGAGGTGGGTGGATCACCTAAGGTCAGGAGTTCGAGACTAGCCTGGCCAATATGGTGAAACCCCATCTCTTCTAAAAATACAAAAATTAGCTGGGCATGGTGGTGTTCATCTGTAATCCCAGCTACTTGGGACACTAGGGCAGGAGAATTGCTTGAACCCGGGAGGTGGAGGTTGCCGTGAGCCAAGATCCCGCCAATGCACTCCAGCCTGGGCAACAGAGCAAGACTCTGTCTCAAAAAACAAACAAAAAAAAAGATACACAAAGGAAGGAGAGTGGTGGTGAAGGAAAAGCCTACTTAATTTTGGAGGAGAAAATAAGGTATCCCAATCTCCAGGCTAGGTAGTTTGGACTCCTTTAATTTGACATTGAATTGCTGTCCTGCAGTCTTTTATCAAAGGTAGTACCACAAACAGAGAGGCGTTTTAGATCAATCTGAGGGTGCAAGGTAAATGAAGAGAGCCCAGGGTTAAGAAAAGCAGTTCCCAATTAAAAAAAAAAAAACAAAAAAGAGAGAGAAAGCCAATAGGCGACAAGCCCTGATAGTATTTCATTTAATCATATTTAATCCTATCAATTCAGCTATAATACATTTTCATAGATTTAAAAAACTGCAGCAATTCAACAACAGTTGGTGGCCCAGAAACATAAAGCTGATTGATGGAAAGTTACTCAGATTTAGGGACCTGAGGAGGCAAACATGCTGGAGGGAGGGTGGGAAAAATCTAGGGTGCTTGTAAGTACAAATGTAGGTGAAATGTCTGATGCAGAATCTATCAGGTATGAAGAAAAAATACATATGAAGAAAATTTAGATATGAAGAAAATTGCAGCATCCTACAGAACAGTTATAAATTAGACTTGAGGAGGATGAAGAACTAATTCAGTTAAAGAGAAAGTGGATAAGCTAGATGTTTACAAAGCTGGTATTCAAATAAGGAATCCTAAGATCTCAGAAATGGAACAGTTTTAAAGTGATGAGATTCCACCATTCTCTGGTGGAAACAGGGAAGTTGACCATGGATCTTGGTTTCCAGAGTTGAGGAAACAGAAGAAAAGTTAACTCGGGGTGGCATGTGGAAAAGTCTAGAATAACTATGACGGGTGACAGGACGGAGAGAAAAAACACGCTTCTGATATTAAAGTCACTGAGGTTTAAAAAAAAAAAAATCTGAAGAACCCAGAGGTGCAATGATAGCAAACAGAGAATAAGGCAATATGAAGAGATGACTGTTACATCCCCAAGAAGAAATTTTCAAGAGTATTTGTGATGAAACCAACATCACCTGAAACCCTGAAGAACTAGAAAAAAAGTTGACTTTTTTTTTTCTTATTTTGAATTCAGGAAAAATAAAAAAAAAAATAAAAAAGGAATTGCCTTTATTACCCCCAGCCAGATCCATTATCCCTTTAAAACCAGAGTAATATTATTTCAAGAATTGATGATAATGACCATTGTCTCTAACTTTCAAGATGTCTTCCTCACACATACGAGGCCATCCACAGCTGCAGGTGGGAGCCTACCACAGACAGTTTTCTCAATCTCATAAATAGGGTCCAATGTGTGATCTCCAAAGTGAATTTCAATACAAAATAAATGGCAAAATGCAACTTCCTCAAATTTAATCAGAGTTAAATAATACTATTTGCTAAAGCTGAACTATTTTGTTTTCATCTACTTTAAATAATCTGTGAAGTTACACATGATTTTAATGATAAATCTTAAAATTAAGGTTACCTTGAATGAGTTTTTCTAGACAAAACCAGATTATAAGAATGCAATACCCAATATATTCTTTTCCTTATACACAACACACACACACAGAGAAAGAGAGAGAGAGAGAGAGAGAGAGCGAGCTAAGGTCAAAACAGCTTAAATTTCTAAAACAGGATTCCTGATAACAAATAGGCAGTTGAAGGTGAAAGAACAAGACCAAGTCTATAGTTCATGTAACTTTCCACTTCAAAATGAAATGGAAAATTACACTTGGCTTTTTTCCATTTTTCCAATTTTCGCAAAGGTATTTAAAAATATCAGTCTTCTAAATCACATCTTTCCTTTTTGCTGGGATAAAGTTTGATTTTACTTTTCTACTTAACTCACCCACATTTTAAATAAAGTAATTAAATCATTCAATGAAATAAAAATATGCCAATTAATTTACAGACAGATTTAACTGTTTTGATAAATACAAAAGTATTACATTTTAAGAGTAATAAAACTCTTAAAATTAAGAGTTTTGCAAACTTAAAGAAGCAGCTTAAAGTGGGAAGAACAATTTGAGAAGAAAAGGATAGGATTTTCCTGTGGGTCACTGGGCTTGTTTTGTAAGTTTGGTTTACAAAATCAATATAACTAATGGCCATTCCTCCAGGAAAGGCTTATTTTTAAAAACTTGTTAAATAACTAACGAGATATGAAAGGGTTCCAAATTTCAAGAGTCATTTAATTGGGTTTGTGGAATTCATAGCACTGATATTAAAACATTGATAGAAAATTTTTAACACCATTTTAGCAGTCTTTTTTTTAACAGGTAACTAAACTGAGTGATAAATGAAGTGTTTTGTCAAAGAACAAACATCAAGACGTATATCACAGAGACTTTCAATGGTGGAATAAGAAGGGGAGGTCCTGATATTTCATTTACTCCAGCGTACCTGCCATGAACAGTAGTAGATTTGATAATATCCCCAGGTAGGACCACTGAGAGTTCAACGTCTTTATCTATCATGTTTTCTTTCTGTTCCATGATGAAAGCAGTGGATTCTACAGAATCAGCAGCTGAAGAGACATCAGTGTATTTGGTCTCAGCTGGAGGAAGTGGTGCCTTGGCTTTTGGTTTTCTCCTAAAATATAAAGAAAACACAAAAAATACAAAATATTTTATTTTTAAGGTAACTTTTTAATATGATGTATTTTTATAAATATGATCTAGTAGTGGTTTTTCACATCTAGAAAAAATGTTCTACAATGTTAACTGTTAGTGTTGGATGGTCGAATTAGGATTTTGTTTTCCTTTTCCAGTCAGCATTTTGTTTTGTTTTGAGTACTATGCCTACATTACTTGGACATAAAAAGAAACATGATAAAGAAATTTTATATTGGCCTCTATTAAATTTAGTTACTGTGTGTTCACTATAGCAAGTCAAGAGGAAAATGTATTTTCTTTGATTAGATAAATTACAAAAATCCTTAATGTTTCAGGATAGAGATCAGTATCTCACTCTCTCATTTCACAATAACTCTTACCTTTGGGCCCTTCATCCTATTTGTTTCCGATGTAGTATGTTCCACCTCTCGATTCAGACAAACCCTACCTTATCCTTCAAAGACTAGTTAAATCCACCCTGTTTGCCCCAAACTACCCCTTCCACAGAATTTCTTCCTTCTTTGAATTGATATAGCACATACCAATTCCACAGATGTAACTTTTTAGATCTTTTGGGGGGTACCATTTTCAACTCTCTACCTACGTTTATAACTCCCTGCAAAAAAGAAGCATGAAGCATGCTAGCCAGTTGTGGTGGCACACAGCAGAGATTCCAGTTACTCGGCAGACAGGTGGGGGGATCCATTGAGTCCAGGAGTTTGAGTCCAGCCTGCGCAACATGGTGAGACCCTATCTCAAAGAATGAAAGCAAGAAAGCTGCATGGTATAGATGGCTGTATTTCCCACTGCACATAGATGGCTATTTCCCACTGTACCTAGCAATGAACTATGATGGGTTGTTTGATAAATAATATATCTGCTTCAATGAAAAACATTACTAATAATTTTCTAATAAATATTTTTGCATCACTAAGACAACCTCTTAACTAACTTATAACAGAAATAGTAGACATTCTGAACTTACATAGGCCAATCCAATGATTTGATGGATTGAAAAAATAAAATATGAAAATAAACTATAAGTAATGACGTATTTATGGTTTTATTTAAAACACTGAATTAAAGTTTTTGAAACTATTACCTTTATAAAAGGCTAATTGGTTTTAGAAAAATGAATACTACTCCTTTCCACTCAGAAAAATACAGATTTCAATTCCTCCCATCCTTACTTGCTAGGCAAACATAAGAACCAAACAGGATCAAAAGGCTTCTTTATAAGTAAATATATAACATCCACCTATTCAGTATTTTCAAAATTTAAGGTCTCACAACTCCAACTCCTTTAACATATGACTCATCATGAAAAGACTGAAGCAAGGTTCCTACACTGTACATTCATTTACTAAAATAACAAGCCCTTAACTCTTAGTGGTATAATAATAGAAACATATTATACTTCAGAAAAGACTTATTTTACAAGAGCAACAAAACTACATTTTTAAAAACTGTTACAATGAATAAAAGTTTATAAAAATCCCTGTAAAGAAGAATGCCCCCCAATTTCAAATTTCAATTTTTAAATCTGCGGAAATTAACCACTCATGTATAACAAATATTTATTTTATAACAGACAATTATCAGAGCAGATTCAGCTAAACACAGGAAAGGTAAAGATGAGTAAGACTCAGTTCCTATTCCTGAAGGGTTCATCGCCCCAAAGGATTGACAGGCAGGCAAAATTACCATCAAGTTTGATGACTGCTCTAACACAGGTATGCAGATGGTGCAGCTGCGGGTCACAGGAAGAAAACGCAACTTTCTTAGGAATCCAGAAATGTCTTACAGATGGGAAACATGAGCTGGGTTTTGGAGAACGAATAGAAACACACAGAAAAAGGCAAGAAATAACTGATATTTTAGGCAGAGGAAAGTGAATAGAGCCATAAAAGAAAATGGTAATTTTTGGAATTAAATGGTTTGGTAAAATTGCACAGAGAAGTCAAAAGAGATGAGAAATCAGTGAATCGACTGAAACATTTTATAAGTAAGAGAACTCAGTAAGGTAGGTTGGCACAAAGTTCATATATGAAAGTGTCAATAGCCTACCTAAATATCAGCAAAAACTCATCAGAAAGTACAATGAAAGAAAAAGTAACTTTGGTAATAGCAACAAAAATGAATTTTAAAAAGACTCTCCAAGTATTCCCATCTCAGTCAATCACATTTCTTTCATTTGTCCAGACCAAAAATCCTTGTTCTCATAAACATACATCTAATCCATCTACAAATTCCGCCAGCTCTATATCATAAATAGACCCAGAATCCACCAAACACCTGGATCACCAAATACCTCTGCTCAAGCTGCCAACTGGTGTCCCTGCTCCCAACCTTGTCAGTTCGTAATCTAGTCTCAACGAAACAACCAGAGTGATCTTTTTAAAATACAAGTTAGAAGACTAAACTTTCAGGGGTCATTTCTATAGTTCATTACTAGAGAAGTTTCTCTGAATGTGTGGAAAAATAAGTCAATAAAATAATAAAATAAAATACAAGTCAGCTCACTGCCTCACTTCTCACATTCTCCAATGGTTTCTTGCCTCAACCAGAAAAGATCTGGAGTGCTATACAAATGTTCCTCTACTTACGATGGGATTACAACCTGATAAATCCACCCTAAATTGAAAATATAAGTCAAAATGTACCAAATACCCCCAATAAACCCATCACAGAATCAGAAAATCATAATTCAAACCATCATAAATCCAGATGTCCCTCAATTTATGACGAGGTTACATTCTGACAAACCCACAATAAAGTTGAAAAATCATACATCAAACCATCGCAAGCAGGAGACCATCTGTAATAGGTCCTTCCTTCCTCCCTTACCTCCGGCCTCTCCAGTCCCCTATCTAACACTTTCTCCCTAGGATCACTGCATTCCAATCTCAGGACTCTTGCCTTTTCCTTGAACACATCCAGAATACCAGGCCCTCTACAGAGTCTGCTCCTGACCTTAACACCCCCATCTCTCTGCTTTACTTTTGGCCACAGGGTTAATGAGCAACATACTTATGTCTCCTTCTGTTAAAGGATAATTAATTCCATGAGAGTAGGGACTTGTCTCCACCACCTTGTCCACACATTTGCAAATACACAGAATCTCTGGGACCATGCCTGCCATGTAGTAGGCACTGATACTTGCTGAAAGAGTGAATTCAATGACTACTTTCCACAGAAGATGCACTACCTAAGCCTAAAACTGGGAAGGAAAAGAGTCCTTACCACCAAAAAATAAAATGAGCTTTCATTTCAGGATTACTTGTCTGGGATTCTTTTTTTAATTAACTGATTATGTTTTATTTTTTACAAGATGAATGAAAAATACACACTGGATTTATTAGCAAGGGATAACTGACAACTTTGTAATTCTGGGGAAGCATTCCCTGTCTACTGCACACTGCAGTGAACTCCTCTCACTCACAGTTTTGATGTCTGTGTGTGACAGTTTTACTTCCTCAGGTAGTTTGTATCTATGATGAAAATCCATCTCTAATCACTATACATAAGCCAATTTCTTTTAAGACGGGGAAAGTAGGACAAAGCACTACTTGAAAAACCATTCACACAGAACTTTTTTTTTGAGACAGGGTCTGGCTCTGTCACCTAGGCTGGAGGGCAGTGGAGCGATCTCAGCTCGCTGCAGCCTCTATCTCCCAGGTTCAAGCGATTCTTGTGCCTTAGCCTCCTGGGTAGCTGGGACTACAGGCACATGCCCAGCTCATTTTTGTATTTTTACTAGACACCAGGTTTTGCCATGTTGGCCAGGCTGGTCTTGAACTCCTGACTCAAGCAATACTCCCACCTCAGCCTCCCAAAGTGCTGGGACTACAGGCATGAGCCACCACACCAGGGCATTTACATTAGACTTCTAGGAAAAACATCCTAATGTTCTCAGTTGTTATTTCAATTTAATAATGTATTTGTAACTTTTGTTCCTGAAAAATGGAAAGCAATGTGAATAAGACCAAGATCCTTCCTTCCCCAGTGAATGCGCAATACAACCGAGAAGATGCAATGCATAATTACATAATACAAAACGAAAAAGAAGGGTCATCAAACAGATGGCAACTTTGAAAATTTAGGTCAATGAAAGCCAGCTGAGACCAGCTGTGTGTCGTGGGGAGCAGGATCAAGGCATGCTTCAAAAAGAAAAGACAAGAGACTCAGGTCTTGAAAGAAAAGTAGAATTTTGATAAGCAGAGCCTGTAGGGTCAATTATATGTTAGTTCCCAATTGTGATCCATACACATTAAATTTAGGAATGTGTTTATCTAGTTTGCTTACTACATAGTCCAGTCTAGTGAAAAGAATACCAGATGGAAGCCTGGATTTGGCCTGAATCCTAAGTAGCTTTAAGACTTTAACTTATTTGACCTTTTAGTCACCAGCAAAATTTTGAAAATATCTTTTACCTACTCACATTCTCCTAACATTAATTTTTTGGTCAGAGGCTCTGAAGTAATAACAAAATTGTCACCCAAAGTTAAAAGTACAGTGAAAATAATCAAATGTGTGTTATCATCTAAATATAGGAAATTCTGATAATATAAACTAAAGAGAAAAATGTAACATTAACATTCAATAACAACGATACTTAAGAATACTAAGTTTTTAAAATATTTAAATATTTAAAAATCACAGTAACTGCCATTGAAGCCTCCTCACCCCTTTTAAACGGGAATGTTTCAACCAGTTTTCTCATCAAATAGATTTTCACATATGCTTTTCTTCACCGGTGGCCTTGTTTGACTATCAGTCTACTCTTTAGAGGCTTTTCCCCTTAACAGTAAACAATAGCAAATTTCACATAAGGGTAGGTGGAGAGCAGGTTATACTGGAAAGATATTTATAATAAGAAAACTCCCCCACATCAGGGCAAAAATTCATTATTCAAGCTTAAAAATAACAAGCTACAGTAAATTATTGCTTATGCAAATCATTGCTTTATTAAAATTATCTCAATATTATACTCAATTTTAATAATGAGAATTAAGGCAAAATTTGCATTATTCAATAATATATTTTAATATCATAATCTCATTTTAACACAGAATTCAATTAGTGTCCTACTATTACTGCTGATTGGTCTTTTTATCATTTTGATTTACAGGGCACTCCAAAATCATGTGCCCACTGTAATCATTACTCCATTACTGTCAATATAATATCCTTAAAATAGATAAAAAGAGGAAATAAAAGAGCTCAGCAAAACATAATTCTAGTCTTGATTTGAAAAAGCAAAGGTTTAAAATGCTGTATGAGATATACTTACATCCTTAATAAGCTACTCAACTCCAATGGGCTCTCATCAGTTTGCTGTATTTATCATATTTATAAAGTATTCTTATAGATTCATTCAGAAAAGTGCTATACAAAAAATATGGCTTCAATATTAAAGACAAAAATATGAGTGAATTCTCAGTCTTAAAACAATAGGGTTTTTAAGTATTGCAGTCTAAAGACCAAAAATAAATTTAACAGTAACCTTCTCTCAGCACAAAGAGGGCAATCAAACATAGATAGGATTTATTGTGGTAAGTGTTGATGAGGCAGTCCTTCAAAATAACTGGCAGTGTTTTGATGGCCACTAAAGTATGTATTTCAATTATAAATTGAAGACCAACTTCTCAACACGATTTCTCAGTTTCTCTGTCTGGGTTTAATGAAACAACAGAAGAATATTTTAAACAAGATTTGTTCAGAAGTGGGCATAACATTGTATTATGTACTCAAGAGAATATAATTAAAAACAATAAAGCCCTCTTTTCTTGATGAGCCTAATTTCAAATAGTGAGTATGTCAAAAGGGCTTGAAAAGATATGCAATAATGAAAATCGACAAGGAGAAACCCAAAACATTATATGACTCTCATATTACATTTTTTTTTTCTCAAGGTTGCCAATAACGTATGAGGGTCCAAATCATAGACAATGGTCTGTCTCATCTTGGTCACACTGAGCACTATTTCACAGCCACTCAAGTCCTCTGTGAGGGATTGTCTTCCCTTGGCTTCTTCATGTGGGCACACAATCTACTGTTTCTTCCTTCTTCACTGCCACTCCTCAGTCTCCCCATCCTCACCTCCTCTGATTTCTAAATGTTGGGGCAACCCAGGGTCCATTCTCTGCCTTTTTCTCTTCTTTCTACAACCTCTTGTAGGTGGCTCCAAGAGACTTCATAAAAGCCCATGGCTTCAAATATCACTATATGTCAGTGGCCGTCAAATTCACATCTCCAACCTGACTTGATTATTGAGCTCTGTCTTTTATTCCCAACAATCTCATGGTTATCTCCATTTGGATGTCCCATAGGTATCTCAAATGTTCTATAACCAAAACTTGATTCTCCTCTTCATCTCTAATCCTCATTCTCACACAAACCTACTCTATATTATTCCCCATCTCTACAAATGGCTCCACTAACCACCCAGTTAACTCAAGCAAAAAAACTCCAGCAGGCATACTTTAATTCCTCTCTGTCCTTTATCTCCTATTTCCAATCTGTTAACAATTCCCCTGGGATCTAAACTCTAAAACATATCCTGAACTTCTATACTTTTCACCAGCTCCCTGCTACCACCCTGGTAATTAAGGCATCATCTTTTCTTGCCCAAACTGCTTCAAAAGCCTTTTCACTGGTCTCTCCTGTTTCTCCTCTTGTCCCTTAAAATCTATTCTCCCCTGTAGTAGTCAGAGTGAACTTTTAAATATGTATGCCATTAGGTCAGTGGGGGAGAAAAATAAGAAAAAAGACATAAATCAGATCACATCTCTCTAATCCTTCACTGGCCTTCCAATGCATTGATGAACCCAAATTCTTTTCCTTGGCTTGCAGGCCCCAAATGAGCTAGCCCGGTGGTTCTCAAAGTATGGTTTCAGAGCAGCAGCCATAGTACTTGGCCGCCGTACCCCTGAGACATACATAATCAGAAACATTAAGGGCAGGGCCTTACAATCCACATTTGACAACCCTCCAAGTGATTCTGATGTATGCTAAAGTCTGAGAACCAATGAGACAACCTCAGCTCCCCTCGTTACTCCCAGTTTCAATGCCCCGTGTAATTCACACTGGCATTCTTTCCTGAAATAGACCCAGCCTCTTCACATCCAAGAGCCTTCCACAGCTTTGCCCTCAGTCCAAAATGCTTTTAACCAGAAAACTTCAAATTGCCTGCTCCTTGAGGTCATTCAGAATTCAGATAAAATATTTCCTCCTCTTAGAGGTATTCTCTAACCACTCAAAAAAGGTACCAAGGCCCACCCCACCCATCGTGGCCCACTCTTCACATAGCCCTGCTTGGTCCCCATCACATTTATCACTATCTGAAATCATCCTGCTTATTTACTTATTTTCTTGTTTTTTATTTGACCCCAGAATAAAAATTCCTGGAGGGCTGGGACGTGGCCTGTCTCATTCTCTGCTGGCACCTAGAACTATAACTGGCACCAGATGGGGTTCTCTATGAGCATTCTTTTTTTATTTAGTTGAGGAAGGAAGGGAGGGAAGGTCATATTAGTTTCATCAGTTCATAGGAGAGCAAAAACTTGGTGGGTTGCTGAGAGTCAACCTGTTCTGTAGCCAGAGGTATAAGAAGTCATTCAAGTCATTCATGAATATCTACTGCTAAGTCCTTTAAAGGTGCTTTTGGTCTACATTTAATCTTATGAGGCCATTGCCACTGCCATTTAGCTGGGGTTTACAGAGGTTTAAGAAATTTGCCCCAAAGCACATAGAACATGGGACAATTACAAATGAAAACCCACCAAATCCCCCCACCAATAACCCTAGCAAAGGCCACCCAAATAAGTCCCAATGTTTAAATAAGCCCCAAAGACATCCACATGGATAAAATATCTCAATCCTCAGGAAGTTTCTAAGTGGTTTTCCTATTTGGGGAAGGGATTAAATTAGGACTGACAAAATTTTAGATTGTACGAAGACTCCATCATTTTGCCCAGACGCTCAGTAATTTGCCTGAAGCCATATAATCTGTGGGACAGGACTCAAATCTGTAGCTTCCTTTGACCAATGAGAATTATGATTAATATCAGAAAAGAATAATCTAATTTTTCATTTTTAGGAATGGGACTCATCTTTCAGTTATACTTGGTATAATGTACCAAGCAAAGAGGCAGTGCATATTCACATCAAAGAAGCACATATGGAATGCTAGTGTCATGTCCCAACAGTAAAAGCCAAACAGAACACAAGAAAAAGTAGTTTTTATCCAGTATCAACAGCAGCTAATCCTTGAGTGTTGACTGTGTGTTAGAAAATGTTTTTTACCTGCACTAACTCATGTCCTTACTACACTATATGAAGCAAGTGCTGCCACCTCCACATTCCAGATGAGGGTGACATGCAGACAGATTAAGGAACTTGCCTAAGGTTCCTTAGCCCGTAAGTGGTGGAGCTGAAATTTAAACCCAAGGTGTCTGATTCTAAAGTTGGTGCTCTTTACTACCACATTACATCATTTCTTTGAGATCTTAAACATTCATCAAAATAAACAAAAACAACAACAAGTGAATGAGCAAAAGCCAGGTAGTGAAGGAGAAAAAAATATGTGGTTATTGAATATCTTCTTCTAAGTCCTGTACAGGTGCTTTTTGTCTATGTTTAATCTTATGAGGCAGTTACCACTGCCATTTAGTTGGGGTTTACAGAGGTTTAAGAAATTTGCCCAAAAGCACAGAGAGCATGGGACAACTACAAGTGAAAACCCACCAAATCCATTCCCCCTTATCCAATAACCCTAGCAAGGGCCATAAGCCTCAACATTTAAACAGGAAGGCAGATACCAGATGTACCCATACCCCAGCCCTACCACTGAGACAGCTACTTCCCCAGGTGAGGTTGGAGAAACAATATACTGGACATCAAAAGGCCTGGGAGTATCCTAAATGGCCACTTGTGTTACCATAAGTAAATCACTTAATTTCTCTGGCCTTCCATTTTCTCATTTACAAAATACGGGTATTGAACAAGATGATCCCATGCCCCTTTACCTCTAACATAAAATATTTATGCACAATTTTGTTTAGAAACTGGAAATCGAGACAAGATAGTTAGGACTAGGGTCAAGGCAGGGCACAGTGGCTGCACTAATTTACAAGTAGCATTTGGTTGAAAGAGTCACATGGACAGGACGCCCATTCCCAGAGAGTTCTTCCTATGCTGAGAACACTTCTGCTCCTGGTCAGGAAAGGGTCTCCTCTGAGGCTCATAGGAAATAGAAGCCTGGAAAATGGGATCCATTTCCAAGTGCTTTTCTCTCTCTTGGCATTCACACTAGGAAAAAATGATGAAGGGAATGGCAAACCCAAAAGAAAATTTTGAAAAGCTCTTGTTTCAGTCTCCCACACTCAATTATTTTACATTTCAACACCTGGAATACCAAGTCCCTACCACAAGCCATTCATCACTTCAGGCTTTCTGCCCCCATAGCACCTCCACTTAAGTCTGACCAATAATCCATAGTCCCATCAATTACATCCCATGTTTCTGCCACCTTAAATCTCTCTCTCCAAGGTGCACAAACAAAAAAAAAAAATGCAGAGATTTACATCATCTTAAATACGACTTGCCTGCTTCTTCCAAGTACTCTTTCAAGTACCTTGTCATTACCCTCCTTTCTTTTGCAGCAAAACTTCTAGGACTCTGCTGTCCAATATGGCGGCCATGTAGCTACTGAGCACTTGAAGCATAATTAGTGTGACTGAGGGACTACAGTTTTAGTTTATTTAGTTTTGATTTGAATTTTAAAACTGATACTTGATTCAGTTACTGGAAAATGTCTAAGTATATTTGGGATAACTTGAGTATGGGAATCTTTTTTTTTTTTTTAAGACAGAGGCTCACTCCGTCACCCAGGCTGGAAGGCAGTGGTACGATCTCAGCTCACTGCAACCTCAGCCTCTTGGGTTCAAGCAATTCTCGTGCCTCAGCCTCCTGAGTAGCTGGAACTATAGGCATTCATTACCATGCCCAGCTAATTTTTGTAGAGACAGGATCGCACCACGTTGGCCAGGCTGGTCATGAACTCCTATCCTCAAATGATCCACTTGCCTCGGCTTCCCAAAGTGCTGAAGTTACAGGTGTGAGCCACCGTGCTGGCCCAGAATCTATTTTTTCAACTATAAATTTCATGACATCTAAATACAGATCGGGTATTTCCAATGAAAATATAACATCTGAGTTGAGAAGTGCTATAAGTGTAAAATACACACTATATTCCATAGACTTAGTAAAAGGTATTAAATATCTATTGGTAATTATTGTATGCTGACTACATGTTAAAATAATATTTTTATATACTCAGTTTAAGGAAATACGTTTACCATGGTGGGCCTTCTCTAAGATGATGTCCAATGACTGCTTCCTTGTGCAGTCTCCTCCCTTTGTACGTGGGCTGGACTTAGTGACTCACTTCCAGTAAATAGAATGCAGCAACAGTGATTGGCTGTCATTTCTGAGATTAGGTTACGAAAAGACCATGGTGTTATTTCAGGTACCCTCCTGCTCTGAGAGAATCCAGCTGCCCTATGGGGAGTCCCATGTGGCAACTGACATCTCAGGCCAATAGTCACAAGAGTGAGCTTGGAAGCAAATCTCTCCCCAGTAAAGACTTGAGCCCCAGCCTACACCTTGACTGCAGTCTCATCACTCAACCAGAAAACTAGAGAATGACAGTTCTACATACACCCTGTACCTGAGTTTCAGTTTCAGGTGATTTGACGTACTCACTGTTCTAAAGCACTGCTCCTGGCATCACCTACATTTAGAGCACATCGTCTTTGCAATCCAAGAACCTTTCTTGTTTTACACAGAAGTCTATTTTAAATTCTTTTAGGATCTTGTCTATATTTAAAGGAAACATGTAAATCCTTTTGTTCAATAATTAGCTATGATGATCTATCACACCCATCTCTGTGTGACAATGAAGTGGAGCAAATCCAAAGACAAGACACAGGTTTCCCGCTGGGTGCAGTGGCTCACACCTGTAATCTCAGCATTTTCGGAGCCCATGGCAGGAGGATCACTTGAAGCCAAGAGCCTGGATGACATAATAATACTTCATCTCTACCAAACAAATTTAAAAAATAGCCTGGCATGCTGATATGCACCTCTAGTCTCAGCTACTCGGTAGGCTGAGCCGGGAGGATCACTTAAGCCTGGGAGGTCAAGGCTGCAGTGAGCCATGATTGTGCCACTGCACTCCAGCCTAGGTGACAAAGCAAGACCCTGTCTGAAATAAATATATGAAAATTTTTTAAAATGTTGTTTTTAAAGACACAGGTTTCCCTCTAGCATGTAGAGTATGGCAGAAAGAGTAAAGACGTAGACAAGTGACTAGCACAATGCAGGAGTGAAATATCCCAGGGTACCTTGTGCATAGTTTCCAAAGTACATCACCTTATCCACCAGAAAAATTTTTTGAGGCAAAATCCATTAACATAATTTTGCCATTTTTGATTAGTACATTACCTTCTGCACAGTATGTTCAATTAATTCTTAAAGAATGAATCTACTTAAATATAGTTTCATTAGGTTGATTTTTTGTTGTTATACCTCTCTCAAATCTTCCCCTTTTACTACTTTTAAGGAACATAGCAATTATGTAAAGTGGGCCACAGGACACAATAGAACCTCTTTGTATCATTAGACCTTTGAGAATAAGGTTAGCATGAGTAGATGAAGCTTTATTGTAATTTAGTTGTCATATACCCAGAAAGACATAACCTGCTCTGTGTTCTAACTCATGTAATAAAAGGGTCATGTAGGTAATGACAGGATTCTTTAAATTTAATTTAGGTCTCAACTCAAAAGCTGTTATTTCTTAAATGAAATTAGATAGTTCACTTGCTTCTAAATGCCCTTTTAGATTCATGTAAACAAATGGACAGTATTTATCATCCTGCCATACTTTTCATGTATATATAAAAAATCACTGCGCTGTGTAAGGGTGGTTCCCAAATACATCTTAGAAGTTGTTCTGACTCATGCTTAGTTATCATTTCAGACCTTTGACAGACATAGGGCCAGCTTTTGTTCACCTGACTCTAAATACATTCTATACATATAGTACACACATACAAATGTGTGAGTATACATACGTGTGTATAGTGTGTATATGGCAGCATGAGAGAGAGAGAGAGAGAGAATGAGGGAGGGAAAGAGAGAGAGAGAGAGAGAGCAAGAGCGAGGGAATGTGCTAGTGAGCACCATGAGCACTTATTTTCCTTTGGCTTTCACTAGAGGTCTATTCCAAATTCACTTGCCAAGTAACTTTTCCTGAAGAAACTCTTATTCTCCTATTTTAAGCAGATATGTACTCCAGTAGAAAACATATGACTCCTAAAAATACTTGTGGTGAGGAAAAGTTTAATATTCACTATGATAGCCAGTTACTGAGATGCTAAGTAACATAATTCTCTCTCTCCATTCCCCCTCTACTCATCATCACCAGGTAATTTCCAGGGAAATTTCTTCAACATTTAGTAATATCCTAATAATATTTTCAATTCCAAAACCCTGGTTTCTAGTTTTTGTTTTGCTTATAATATCTAAAATAGTTAAAAAATGGCAAAATATATTTTTATAAAAGTTGATACAGTAATAGTTTATTCCTAAGCAGCATCTCTAAGTCAATAAACTTATTCTAGTATCTATAAATTTAAAATAAGTGCTTTAGATAATTGTTGTATAATTTGGCCTTCACTGTTTTTGGTGGGGACATGTGGGCGATACGGCAGGGAGAAAACAAAAATATCTAGCTCACTAAATACAGACAGTGTAATCTTCCAGTGACAACATTAATGCATTCCAGAAAGGCACAGGGTAATAAAAAAAGATACACACTTGCAAATAAAAAGGAAAAAAAATCTACATACTAATCACCAAGAGTTATTGATAAAAATCAAGATTCAGAGTCAGAGATCATGGTTTGTGTCTGGGTCTGCACAAATTAGTTATTAGGTCATTTGATCTCACTGGAACTTGAATTGCAAAACTGGAATAACACTTCCTGCCTCTCAAGGTTGCTGAGAGGGTTAAATGGGTAAGGTATATTCATTGTCTAGCACAATGGTTCTCAAACTTGGTTGCACAATGGACCCACCTACATTTAAGAAAATACTGAGGCCTAGGTGTCACTTTTGGAGATTCTGATTTAATTGGTTTGTGAGGATTTTTAAAAATCTGCCCAAGAGATTCTAAAGTGCAGCCCATTTTGAGAACCACCGGTCTCATATAATGCCTAGCACACTATTAAGTATTCAGTTAGACTTAATGATATACCTTCATTGGAACTTTATAAACTCTAATACACACATAAAGGCTTCTATCTAGTTCAATCACATTTATGTAAATAAATGTTCAATAAATGTTTATGTAAATAAGGGTTCAAAAAATAAATGTTCAATCACATTTATTCACTCAGGATCAGTGAATAAAACATATCTTAAAAGTAGTCCATAAGTTTAGTAATAAGTGTTTCAAATTTTAATCCCTGTTACATTTTTGTTTCCTTTTATCAAAGAGGAAAATTCCTCATGAAAGAAACAAAAATGATCTTTTACTTTATATTTTTTACTGAGATGCAATTTACATAAGAAAATGCACAAACAGAAGTGAATAGAATTTTACATATATACACACACCTCTCTCTGTCTGGGTTTCTCTCGCAAGGAGTCACCAACACAGACCAAGATATGGGATAGGAAAATATAACTACAAAGTAAAAATTAAATATTAGACCAGGCGTGGTGGTTCATGTCTATAGTTTCAGCTACTTGAGAGCCTGAGGTGGTAGGATCACCTGATCCTGGGAGGTCAAGGCTAGAGTGAGCCAAGATCATGCCACTGCACTCCAGCCTGGGTGACAGTGAGACTCTGTCTCAAAAAATAATAATAATAATAAAATATTAAATTTCTTATATATGTCCCATAAATAAGAAATTTCAGTTTGTCTCTGAGTTTTCCTAAATATCTTACAGGGGATGTTTACTTTTTAACAGTTAAGAAAGTCAAACTTTCTTAACAAGAAAAGGGAACAAGATGAGAAAAACATCTTGGGGAAAAATATGAGAAAAACCTTCAGCAGAAATAGCTATATCAAAGGAGGAGATATAAAATTAATGTAAAGAAACGAGCGATTTGAGAAAACAGACTTAAAAGAAATATCTACAATGAGTCACAAGACAGTCAACAACATTTACTGGGCACCCACTGTGTACTTAGTGCTATATAAAGAAATGGTGAGCAGATTAAAGAAATACCATATGAGGCCCTCAGATACCAATAACTTAAAAATGAAATAAGTCCAACTAAACAATGGCAAAGATGTCCTAAATGCACTCTAGGAAAAAACTCTACATTAACTGAATGCTTATCTAGTTGCAGAAACTATGCCAAATGTTTTATATATATAATCCCCTAACAAATACTACCTTTTTTTGAATAGAACCCTAAAATAATTCATAAACATTTATAGAAATGACCAAATAACTTCTCTCAATAACAAACCCAAACCACAAAACCATGTCCCAATGCTCACTTATGATTCCAGTCATTCTTGCACAGCTTTCTGCCTATACAAGTGTCAGCAGCAACTGGACTCAACATCATCTACTGAAAGCTTCCTTTGCACTTGTGTTTGTTGCCTTGCAAGCAACATATATGGGAGAATCACTGTGGTTTAGAAAAATTAGTCCAAAAAAGGTCATAAAAATGTGACTGACACTACAGTTAATTTTTTTTTCATGATTAACAAAAATATGAGAAGAGAGAACTATGTGAAACTCTAACCTCTTTTTTCTTTGGCACATAGAAATTAAGTATAAAAGGCCTTATTACAAATATATATTTCTACTTTAAAAAGGTTAAATTATTATTCAAAAAATTTGAAGAAAAAGTTACTCATTAAAAACAAAATTATCTGTGGATTTTTTAAAATTTTACTATACTTGCTCTCTGAAGCAATAAATATAGAAAAAAAAGTTCTCCACCAAAGGAAGTTAAAAAGTTTTAGTTGATTTTTTTAAAAAAATTTCAAACACACACTAGGTTAGAAACCTAGCATTTAAAACATTAAATGTAAGAGTTATGATTATTAAAATATATGCACATACACATATTAAAGAGTGGGAATGCATGTCAGCCAAGCAAGCCCACTGGTAGATCAGCCAACCAAACAATAAAACCAAAAGTTGCTTTCAAGTCACAATGTGAATAACCTACTCTCAAATATGAACTTGGGTAAATATTAAACATCGTTGAGTTATCAGAGTCTGTTAAAATTTTAAATTCATGTTGGGGTAAACCTATCATTCACCACATACTGATAAAGAAAACTTCCTGAAATAAATTTGCCAAAATAATTTTCCTAGTTACAGGTTTTGACAAATACTAGCTAAAAGAACTATTTGGACATAGTATCTCAAACAGAGTTTAGAAATACTAAAATCAAAAGTAGCACATTATTCAAAAATTACCTTAAATTGGATCTAAATTTAAAACATAAACTTAAAAAATTTATAGATAAAAACATAAGAAAAAAATCTTTGGGAACAAAAGTTAGGCCATAGGATTAGCTATGACATCAAAGGCACAATCCATAGATTTAGTATACATATATGTATATAAAAAAATTTGACTTCATCAAAAATTAAAAACTTTTGTTCTGTGAAAGACCCTATTAAGGGGATGAAAACGCAAGCCACAGACTGGGAGAAAATATTTGCAAGTCACATATTCAGCAAAAAGACATATCTAGCATATACAAAGAACTCTCTAAACTCCATAGCAAGAAACAATCCAGCCATGAGATGGAAAAAGGTGTAAACTCGTTACCAAAGAGGGTACACGAATGGCAAATAGACACACAAAAATATGTTTAACAACATTATCTATTAGGAAAATGCAAATTAAAGCTATGATGAGCTACCACTACACATCTAAATTTTAAAATACTGGTAATACCAAGTACAGACAAGAAAGTGGAGAAACTGGCTCTCTCATATGTGGCTTGTATAATGTGAATGCAAAACGGTGAAGGCCACTCTGGGAATCAATTTGGCAGTGCCATATAGAACTAAACATACACATAATGTATGACCCAGTAATCTACTCCTAGGTATTTGCACAAGAGTAGTGAAAAGTTATATTCACAAAAACCTCTACATGAATGTTTCTGGCTGCTTTCTTCATAAAGACCCAAACTGGAAACAACCCAAAACTGCTCCCATGGGAGAAACAATAAAAAACTATGATGCATCCATACAACAGAAAACTACTCAGCAATACAAATCAGCAAAGTTTTGATACATTCAACTTGGATGGATCTCAAGGGTACTATGCTGACTGAAAAAAGACAGTCTCAAGGAGTTGCATACTGTATGGTTCTGCTTACGTAAGAGTCTCAAAGGGACAAACTTCAGGTCACAGAAAACAGATCAATGGCAGCCAAATTTGGAGGCATGATGAGACTATTAAGGGTTAACATGAGGGAGTTTCTTTGTGGTGGTGAAGAGTTCTGTACTCTGATAAAGAATGGTGCAGTTACATAAATCTACACATGTGGCAAAGTTTCATAGAACTATAAACCTAAATCAACAAACATAATGATTATAGAATGCATGTAAAAAGCTGATGAAATCAGAATAAGGTCTGTACCTGTGTTAATAGCATTAGTATCGATGTCACTTCCTTGGTTTTGACAACATACTACCATTACATATGATATTATTATTCGGGGAAAGCTAGGAGAAGGGCACAGAGAAACTTTCTGCACTATTTCTGTAACTTCTTTCAAAGCAAACTAGTAAAAAAATAAAAGTTACAATAAAAATATATCTAAGGTGGTGATTCTCAAAATTTGGTAGATATTAGAATCGCCTATGGAACTTGTTTATAATACATGTTGGCTTCAGTTCGTACCTATTTAAAGTAAACCTGTATACAGGGTCCAGGTAATATACGCTGATAATATAGCACATTACAGTTTGAAACCACCAAACTAAAATAAAGGCAAAGATATTGGAAAAAATGATGATCCCCATCAATAACTGTTGTTCTATTTAATGGCTAATTACTAAAGAAGTCCTACCCACACAAAACCTCATTCACAGATTATATAACTGAGTCAAGAAGCTGTCACAGATACAGCAAAAGACATGCAATGATGTTATGGATCTATTTAATAATGCAAATACTGGCCAGGCACGGTGGCTCATGCCTGTAATCCCAGCACTTTGGGAGGCCAAGGCGGGTGGATCGCCTGAGGTCGGGAGTTTGAAACCAGCCTGACCTACATGGAGAAACCCTGTCTCTACTAAAAATACAAAATTAGCTGGGCATGGCGGCACATACCTGTAATACTAGCTACTCGGGAGGCTGAGGCAGGAGAATCACTTGAAGCTGGGAGGCAGAGGTTGCAGTGAGCCAAGCTTGCATCATTGCACTCGAGCCTGAGTAACAAGAGTGAAAGAGCCAAGCTCGCATCATTGCACTCGAGCCTGGGTAACAAGAGTGAAACTCCATCTCAAAAAAAAAAAAAAAAATGCAAATACTGTTAGTCATAACACATCTGATAATACAGAAGTGAAAACACTGACATAAGAAAAAAAACCCATGCTATGAAAACAAAGGTGTGTAGAGAAAATATATCCTCAATAAGACACAGGCGTCACATATTTAAAATGTCTATTATAGGCCTTTATCTATGCTTTTATATGAAATAATTATTGTTGGCAAATCATAAACAAAAATAAGCATCGAGGCACTTGATTTAAAAGTTTCCTTTGTTCGATATAATTCATGAAAAGATCAACCTAAATATTACTCCATATACAACACAGTAAGAGTTAAAACCCAAGAAGTTTCCAAATCTTCACTCAAATTCTCTCCTAACAGGATGTCCACAGGAACATACAGGTATACAATTTTCACATTTACATTAGGCAGCTCTATGCCAAGTACCTACCAGGCCCTTTTCACCTTTTCTCAGCAAAGAATGAATCACAGTTTTTCCACTATCTCCCTGCCATCTCATAAGAGAAGTAGCAATGCAACTAGAGAATAAATCAAGTCTTAGATCATCATTTCTGAGAGGCTGCTAATCTCTAACTTAAACAGTTCCTATAACCTCTGAAATGCTAGCTCATTTGCTCTTCACTCTGTGGAAAAATAAGTTCTTTTGGATGAATAATTATGGTCATTATGTGATTATTCTCAAATAGTTCAGCTGATTAATACTAGCCTCAAGTGAATCCATAATTATAGGCTTAATCCTTCCTTACAGGGCTATTTAACCTGACCATGCTCTTTGGCCACAGGTGACAGTGCCAACCACTGAGCTAGAAAAAAAGTGAGCATCACTGGGCAAAATAAAAGTCAACTGAGCATGTGTGTTTGAAGGAGGACAAGTCTATGACAACTCAAAGTACTTTCAATGTAAGTTTGGCCAGTAGTAGCATCTACTGTACCACAGATGAAATAATCCAATATACAGTGTCCTGAACTAACCAGAAGAGGTAGTGGGGAACTAGAAAAGAGTGCTGGATTACAAGACAGTATACTTCAGTTCTAGTATCAATCCAACATATACTGAGCTGTGTCTCAGCTGTCTTATTTAATCAATATATCAAATGTATAGTGTATTATACGAGAACAAACTAGCTAGCCTGGTAAAAGCATCTGATCATGTTAAATCACTTGCATTATTAAAAACAGCATAAGGTAAGGGTGAACAAACTATGGCCTACAGGCCAAGTTAAGCCTATCATCCTTTTTTTTTTTTTTTTTTTGAGACGCAGTCTTGCTCTGTCACCCAGGCTGGAGTGCAGTGGTGCGATCTCGACTCACTGCAAGCTCCGCCTCCAGGGTTCAGGCCATTCTCCTGCCTCAGCCTCCCGAGTAGCTGGGACTACAGGCGCCTGCCACCACGCCCGGCTAATTTTTTGTATTTTTAGTAGAGACGGGGTTTCACCGTATTAGCCAGGATGGTCTCGATCTCTTGACCTTGTGCTCTGCCTGCCTCGGCCTCCCAAAGTGCCAGGATTACAGGCTAGAGCCACTGCGCCTGCCCGCCTATCATCCTTTTTTAAAAAAATAAAGGTTTGCTGGAACATGAACATGCTCATTTGTTTACATATTATCTATGAGTGCTTTCACACAATAACAGAGTTGAGTAGTTGTGACAGAGACCTTAGAGCCTGCAAAGTCTAAAATGTTTACTGTCTCGCTATTTCTAGGAAAAGCTCACTGATTCCTGGCATAAAGGGTCACATTTCCAATAAAGTCACCATACAATTTTAAAATCCTTAGTTTTATGCAAAAATATACTTCGTATGTATCAGGTTTGAAAAAAATGTCTTTTTTCTTTTTTTGTTGTTTGAGAAAAAATGTAAAAAATTTGTCAACACACACTATAGGTATGGTTGGGAAAAGAAGCACTCTCATACCTTGCTGGTGGGAGACCAAAATGGAGGAATTTTCCCTATAGAGAAATATTTAGCAATAACTAACACAATCAAATACATAGTTACCCTTTGGCCCAATAATCCTACTACCAGGAAGTTATCCCAAAGACACACCAGCTTATGGCTTATGCAAAAGGTTAGTTCTTGCAGCATTTTTGAAAACAAAAGACTAGAAACAAACCAAATATCCATGAAGTATAGACTATATCAAATTATGGTACACCCACTTGATAAAGTATTATGCAATCATGAAAAGGAATGAAAAAGATCGCACACATTCATGACTGGAATATATTATCAAATGACATAAAGAAAATAAGTGCTTTTAGTATACTATCTTTCGATAAAAAGTAGATGGGGTTCTATATGGAATATAATAGAAACAATGTCAAGATAAAAATAAAAATGATTATGTGGGAGAAAAGGAATAGGGATGAAAGTTAGATCTCTACAAATGTATCTTAAAATTTTGCCTTTAAAGATTAAATGTTTTTAAATAACAGCTTTTCTTTTTCTTTATGTTTGAGACAGGGTCTCACTCTATCATCCAGGCTGGAGTGCAGGGGCGTAACTGTGGCTTACTGCAGCCACGACCTATTGGCTCAAGAGATCCTCCTGCCTCAGCCTCCAGAGTAGCTGAGACTACAGGCATGTGCCACCACATCTGGCTAATTTTTTTGTTTGTTTAGTAGAGACGGGGTCTCACTATGTTTATCAGAGTGGTCTTGAACTGTTGGCCTCAAACAACCCTCCTGCCTTGGCCTCTCAAAGTGTTGGGATTACCAGGCGTGAGCCACCACACCCAGCTAGCTTTTCTTTTTTATATGCTTCTAGTATGATATATTCTAAAGACAAAAACACTAAAAATTTTAAAACTGTAACCAGTTGTCTTACTATTAGTAATAATTTTAACAAATATTATTTTGAAACTATAATATTCATATAATTGTAAAATAAATATCTAAATGTATACTGCTAGAAGTCAATATTTTCTGAATAAGAGATAAACATAAAATTGGAGTTAAATAAAAATGCTATAACTTTATATTTGATTGACTATATTAGTATGAACATGATTTTCTTCTTTCAAAAATGCATATTATCCAGCTGTCCACTTGAACATCATCACCCAGTAGCAAAGAGCATGTAGTTATGGTCTGAAAATATATTTCCCACCAAAGGAATCAGGGTTCCTTGAAAAAATGACTGAGTCCAGGTGTGGGCCAAAAAAGCATATGAGACTTTTTGGGCAAACAGAATGTTCTAGGGTCAGAGAGGTTATCACAGACTATGGAGGTCATGGCAAAATGACTCAGCAGGCAACTGGAAGGGCCTCTTTCTGGCCCAAGATGGGGTAATTTTAACACTAAAAGAATGACTACATTGTATTGAAATATAACATTTATTTTAAAAATCCATGAGTTATTAACAATAAAAACTAAATAGTCATTATGCAGGCTGCTAAGGTAGGACATCTCTTAGTACCCTGAAAATTTAGGGAAAGAGTCAATCAAGCATTTATACTGCCTGAAATACAGTTCATACAGAAATATAACATTTGACGAACAAGGGTTTCCTTTAAAGAATTCTAGCTAATAAAATACAGAAGGAATAAAATAATTAGAAAATTATTGGTTTCAATATTTGCTCAAAAAACAGTATTAAGCAACCATTCATCAATGAACTCTAAGCCATGAGGTGAGAATTTAACTGCGAACATAATAAATGGATCAGATGGACACCACCTGAATCCACTTTTCAAATTCAGCATCACTAAATACTGGACAGACATCATGCGCTTCATGACACGTTGCAATGGAATGCACACAGTACCACATATGAAGTACTCTTATCTAATACATTTAATATGACTCTAACCAAAAAATTAAGTAGATCAAAAAACAATATAAACACAACCACAAGAATGTAGTTAGCAAGATCCTGAATTTGCAACAGTCTGCAAGATCAATAATCCAATTTAACTAATGAATCAAAATGTAGGAACAAAGAGAAGGGAGTGGGAAAGAACCCATATAGAATGAGAGACTTAAGTGATATAACCACCAAATGTTAGATATGCTAATGCCATAAAAGGTATTTTTTTAAACTTCCTTATCTGTTATGATATATAACAAAATATGAGTAAAATGGCTATGTGTGGATTTTCTTGAGACGAATAAAAGGGAAAAAGTGGAGATAGCTAAAGCAAAATTGGCAAAGGGTTTGTGACATTTAAAGCTCAGTGAAAAATGAGTAATGAATACTCTCACCTTTTGTGTTTGAAAATTACTAATGTTTTTACAAAAAAAAAATCTTATGCTCTATGGTACATATGAACAAAACAATAATTGAAACACACAGAAACAAAAGAAATTACTAAAGCTAATCAAAAATATATTTAGGAATATTGACCTCCTAAATGAAGGTCACTTTTGCCTTTTCATCTGTAAAATGAAGGGCTATCTGGAAGATCTCTGAAGTTCTTTTCATTCTAATATTTCTTATTTGTGCTTTAAATAAGCCAAGATCATAATTTTTTTCTTTCTAATATCTCTGCTCTAACCCTAACCAACCTCCAGCCTCAGGCACCCATTACAGTGTTTTCTGTCTCTCTATATTTGCTTTTTTTGGAGATTTCCTATAAAAGGAATCACGCAGTATGTGTTCTCCTGAATGGCTTCTTCCACTGAAGCAGCTCTTGAGGTTCACCCATGTTGTAGCATATATCCATACTTAGTTACTTTTTATTCCCTAATAGAATGCCATTGTATGAATAGACATTTTATTTACCCATTCACCAATTAATGTATGTTTGAGTTGCTTCCACTATTTGGCTATTATGAATAATGCTGCTACGAACACTCACATACAAATCTTTGCATATACCCTTTTTTGTATGTGATATGGTTTGGTTCCCTGTCCCCGTTCCAATCCCATGTTGAATTTGTAATCCCCTATGTTGGAGATGGAGCCAGATGGGAGGTGACTGAATCATGGGGGTGGATTTCCCCTTAGTGCCATTCTTGCAATAGTGAGTTCTTGTGAGATCTGGTCATTTAAAAGTGTGTGGCACCTCTTCCCTTTTGCTCTTCCTCCTGCTCCAGCAATGTAAAGTGCTGGCTCCCCCTTGCCTTCTGCCATGATTATAACTTTCCTGAGGCTTCCCTAGAATCTGAGCAGATGCCAGAATCATGCTTCCTCTACAGCCTACAGAACCATGAGCCAATTAAACCTCTTTTCTTTATAAATTACCCAGTCTCAGGTATTTCTTTATAGCAGTGCGAGAACGAACTAATACAGTATGTCATTCTTAAGACTTCACAGCATAGATATACAGCATGTTCCTAGTACTCTCTGACTACTCCTGCTTTCCTCCATGCACATGGAAATAGTTTAAAGCCACTGGCATTTAAAATTATAAGTTACTGGCGAAAGACCAACAGATATTCAAGAACCATAAGCCACACCTATATTACACAAAACACAGCCTTGCACATAAATTAATTATCCAAGAAATATTTTGATTATGATTAAAACAGTACAATAACCATAAGCCTCTACTTTTCCATTGAGCCATTCTTCCTTCAATTACAGATCAATGGTTTGGTATAAATGTTGAGTATATCATAAGGATAATGAATAAACTAACATGTCTAATAAAGAAAGATGTAGTGGGTACAATGAAGACAGCATAACTGTGTTTAACTTATGTACTGGTTTCACTACCGAAACACAGAGAGGGATGGAATTCTACTCCAAGTGTTGCTTATGCAACAATGGGCAGTTCAAACGTGTACTTTTAAATTCAAACACAAAACTGCATGAATGCTTTTTAATTTTTTTCTCACATATTTAAATAAGTTCACTTTTTGTAAAAATCACTAGAGTTTTAAAACATATAGTTAGAAGAGATACTACCATTATCTTATGGAAAATAGTTTAGGATTAATGATTTAGAAAAATTATCAAAAAAGGAGGCAAATATAACAAAATTCTCTAATATTTCTAGTCAGCAGGTTATAAAAAGGTCAGGTAAAGTGGGAAATCAAAAGTTCATATAACCTCAAACATTCTAACTTAAGATGCACAGATGTAAATTCATTCACTGCTCTTTGATGTAGAGTGAAAGCTTTATTTTTGCAAATGTACCCACTGATGGGATTTTCATCCTGTCCTTCTTGCACACATAGCATACAAAGGCTTGCCTTTGATGTTCTCCTTTTCTACGTAGATCAAATATTTCAACACATCTGCAAAATAATTTACATGTAAATTCATTTATTTCATATTTTTATTTCATTATTTTAGTGTCCCATTCAATTATAATTTAATAGCATAATTTTTTGGTTAGGGTAGGTAGCTCACCAAAGATTATTTCTTAAGTACTTAATTTTGCTTTTATGAAAACAGCTCTTCCTGTTTTTACATTGTATGTATATAATATTTTTAAAATTACATTATTAAAATAAGCAATTGTAAAAACAGGCCTTAACAGGTTAAGTAATAGTAAAACAAAATTTTGAAGAAATGTAACTGGCATGAGAAGGTGAACTAGAAATTACCCTACTGGTCCTAGCCCCAAACGGTGCAAAGAACAGACTTTCAGCATGTATTACTGAGGGACTGGAAATCTTATTTGAACAAGTTTGTTGACTGAAGTTTAAGAACTTCTACAGGTCACTAGATGCAGGATTGCTGGAGAACTTTGATCCATACACTGACAAACCTTTAAGAAATCATGACCTGAAACTTGATTTTTTTTTAGTTTATCCAAACATGTGCAGGCCAAGCAAAAGCAACCACCTGCTACTCCTTAATTTATTACACAATTTGTAAGAAAGGCAGTAGAAAATGAGAATACTGTGGATAGATCACATGCACCAGAAATAATACAAACGATTCTCTCAATAAAATAATAATCTAAGCCAAGCTTGTCCAACCTGTGGCCTGCGGGCCACATGCAGCCCAGGATGGTTTTGAATGTGGCCCAACACAAATTCGTAAACTTTCTTAAAACATTATGAGATTTTTTTTTTTTTAGCATATCAGCTACTGTTAGTATATTTTATGTGTGGCCCAAGACAATTCTTTTTCTTCCAATGTGGCCCATGAAAGCCAAAAGATTGGACACCTTTGAATTAAGATATAAATACAGAAGCATAGCTTCCCAGAAACCATTTTTATTCATCTATAGAAATAATCCCTCTTATCTGGGGAAGAAATGATCCAGAACCATCTTATGTCTATTAGTTAAATGCCTCCTATCATATATCCCTTAGTAAATCACTTGATAAAAAGAAATTTTAAAAATCTACTGTAAATCTTATTAGTGTCATCAGAATTGAAAAATCACAATTAAATTTAAAGATAAGTAATATGTATTGACAAACGACATTTCTAAAAATCTCCGTGAAAGCACTGGCCTTCCTATTTCCTTAACTATTTTTAGGTATATTTGTATTGCAAGCACACGATGGCACACTAAGCAAAGAAATCTGTTTACACACTAAATGTTTCCATAAAAGCAACAATATGCAAATGGCTTATTGTAAATGTTCACAATTCTTAGTGATTAATTCAGATTAGCAAGTTCATACTAGCGAATGGAAGCTGACTGAGTTCAGGCACCTTAACTCTCTGGTTTAATGCTGTGTCTTGAAGCATCTAGAATATTTATTGGAACAAAGAAGATGCTCAATAAAACATGGTTGAATGATTTCTCTTTCAGATACACACATACTCTACCATGTGTTCAAACGTTTTCCTAATTTTGAAAAAAAAATCTCATTTCTTAAAAGCATGTGGGGTTAGAATTTTTAATGTATTTAGTGTGATATAACAGTTCCTTTCAGCATTCGACCCTGATTCATAGAAAACAAGAACCTGCACAAAGAATAAATTATCCTCAGCCATTCAACAATCAGGCTGTCTTCTAGCAATGTATAAAAATAACCAAGCTGTAGGGTTGCTAAACATCTACATTCCATGAAAATCATTTTCTTCTTCCCATCTATTGTAGAGACATTTGCCTTTTACTTTCAGACTGGTGGTTTGGCAACTCTACCAAATACATCATTTTATATATATTCTCCCCAATCATCAGTAAATAAGAATATATTTTATATTCCTGTTTGTGTAAAAGGTCAAATTACAGATTAATTAAAATGAGCTCATTTAAGAGTAATTGGGACGGATGCGGTGGCTCACGCCTGTAACCCCAGCACTTCGGGCGGCCAAGGGAGACAGATCACTTGAGCTCAGGAGTTCGAGACCAGCCTGGGCAACATAGTTAGATCCTGTCTCAATTTCAAAAAGAGTAATTGCACAGAGTTAAGCAACGCACGGGAAATAACTCTAAACCAGGAAGGGAAGAAATTCGAGTTTTGCCACATACACCCCCCACCAGAGCAAGCATTTATTAAGCACCTACGCTGGCTTTGGGTAAAGAAATAAGTACAATTCCTGTATTCAAAGAACCAACAGTTTATTATTTTACAATATTAATCAACTACACATAAAAAGTCTCAAATGTTACCTTGTTCTCCCTTTCTCTTTAGGTGTCTTTGGTCAAGAAATGAGCACTTTTGAAGCACCCATAAAAACATAAATAATGGAATTTACCAAGGTACAATGTGCAGGAGACTATATATGAATTAAACTAATTATTACCACAACACTGTGAGTTGTTGTTTTGTAATTTACAGGACAAAGCATAAATTCCTGAGAAGGGAGTTAACTCGTCCTCAGTAAACTGCAGCCCTAGGTTTAAAACCCAGAGAAGTTCATTTCAAAACCCATTTCTTTCTCCTATGCCATTCTGTTACTGTATGCCGTATCTGTGTGCCCAGCACCACTGAAACACCAATCTAAGATCTTAAAATTCTATTTAGAGTGACAGATTGAAACAAAAAGAAAAAAAAACACACAATACATTATGTGAACCTATCTAATAGATATATCTTCTGAAATGACATCTACTAAAAGAAACACTAACTTATCAAAAGAAAACCATTAGCTATATGCATACTAAAGACTAATTCATTATTATCATGCCTTCACGATCTGCAAAACTATATTAAATCTTTTGAAACAAAGGAAAAATACCCATATTCTGAAAAGTAAACAATGTTTTCATCTGCCTAGTTTAAACAAACAAAAATACTACTCCTGGCCCGCCCAACTACCATCACATTCAGTACCATAGAAAGGTATCTGATTTAATGTATAAACACCGTAAAATCCATTGCAATTCTTCCTCCCAGAAACAAGAAGAGGAAACGACAAAGAAATATACAGTAGTCTCATTTATACAAACTTTCCCTGAGGAAATAGGTGGACCTAGAAACAAAGGCATATATAACATGCCAAGTAATGGTGGTGGTCAGTACTTAGCAATGTCTTAGCAAAGACTTTGTTCAAAAATAGCTGTTGGATATCAAAGCCATTAAAACAACTTTTATAGCACAAGAATTCTGGTATTATAGGTGTGGTCCAGTTATTATGAATGTCAAGATACAGGAGCTAAAATCCTAATTTACACATTTACTTTTTGATCCTAAAATAAAAATAAGATATTTTTGTTGTACTGATCTCACATAAAGATCATTATGTTCTATATATTGTCCTCAATCTCATAAGCACCACTTATGTTACTCTTACAATATTTTCTTAATTGCCTTCTACCACTTTTCTTATAAAAAGCTAGAAAATATAAAAATTTTATCTCAAAAGCAAAACTAATTCTATATCACTGAGAGATCATTGCTTATATTTATGAATTTAATGAGATACTATAATTTATGTGCACTTTAAGAAACCACAGATGACGCTGACCAACAACCTAAGTTTTTTACATCAACAGTATGACTCTTTGAAAATCATCTTTAGTTATTTTAAACAAAACAAAAAACACACATGTAACACGTAATCAATTTGATATTCCATCCAAATATTTTGTTGTTTAAACAACTGGGTATCACTGTTTTCTAGAGTTTCTCATTAGAAAAAAAAAATTGTGTACTGTGTTTCAGTTCAGGCACTACAGCATGATTAGAGTACTCCTATTAGACAAAACATAAACTCAAACTTAAGTACATTTTGCAAAACGTGAAAACTTTTAACAAGTGACCTCAACTAGAATTATAAATGGGCTTGTCCATGTGACTTGGGAGTTTCATGACATAATTGACAACAGTCTAAAGTTAAAAAACAAAAATGGGTCAGTACAAGGCACACTGCTCTGAATAGATGGAGACAGGTTTAGAAAGCACGAGTTTCTAATTGTACATCACCACATATATGGTTTATATGCCAACTACTGTATGTGTCTTTGTAAATTACCATCTACTTTCCTTTGACAAGAATAAATTGTGATAAGAAGGCATCTAAACATTCCAAGTTATAGCTATATAACTTCAAATATCTACAGAAAAGTCATCCAGTTCTAAAGATTAATGCATAATTATTTCAAACATGAAAATGGAATATAATTATACTCTTAATATTGAATGTATAATGAGTCTGTGTTAAACAATTCTATTACTCACCTTAGCTTTTTCCTTTTCCATATGGTTCACTAATTTGCTTTCTAAAGAATGTATGCGTAGTGGGAGTAAACAAGACACCGAGAGGTACCTTCTCCTCTTCCTTATTAATGACATCATAAAGTTTGCTTATTTATAGTCTCGATCATCTAACCTCATGCCCTACATGAATAAGGGGATTTGTTTAGTTGTTAATCCTCACAGTGTGTGGTTAGCAGCAATAAACCAGTGACAGATAGTAACTTGATACTATATTTTTTATTTTTAAAATAAAACATGGCAAGATTGCAGTTTGTGCTGTTCTGGTTTATGTCAACCTTAAATGTGATAAAGTTTCTTTATCAGCAAAATTTGGAAAATGTAAATCTCATGTATTTATTTTATAGGAAATTTACATTTGAATTATATGTTAGATTTCTACAAGGTATTTAGAAACACAGCCCTTGTTTAAAAAATATACAGTCAATGATTCTATTGAGTATTTTTCACATTTTAGATACATCTGATAATAGCAAGTAGATTTATAATTTGAACATTAAGAATCTCTCCTAAGTACATGTATTATTTCTCCTTCATTCTGTAAAGGTTTTCAATTAATCTTATCACTTATTCTAAGAAGACTTCTTTAAATACTAATTAGCTCTGTTAGAAGAAATACTTTATACCACAAAACAATGTTAATTCAATTTTTTCTTTTAAGTCACCAAACTTTCAACACAAACCATTTGGAGTTTCAATTAAAGGATGCATTTAGCTATCCGCAGATATTCTATACCACAATTTTATCTTACATAAAAAGACTAATTCTCACATTCATCTAATATTACATAATACCAGACATCTATTTAAGGGATGAAGTTAATGCAGTCCTTAATAAAAGAATAATGTTTTAGCACACACAGAAAGTACAGTACTGTAAGCAAGGAGATGAGTCAAGTTGCATTATTCAGTTAGTTTAGCAAAATTATATGTAATCGTGTACCAGCCAATTTAGAATGTCCACAAGCAACCTTCTTAGTCCATGCTGACAGAGTTAATATTACACTCAAAGTCTGCTCTAAGGTTCATGTGCTAAAGGATTCTTTATTTTTTAATTTAATGCAGGTAAATTGACTAACTGCAATTGTTACTACCAAGAGGGTTGTTAATACAGAGAGGTCCATGCCAGGATCGTACAGGGGAAAGAGTGCCAATCTAGAGATCAAAATGCTTAATTCTAGTTTGAATTTCTGTCCAGTACCCGAAGAAAATACCTAAAGTTAGCTTCATAGGGTTCTCATATTTTAAATGATAGAGACTATTCCTTGTAAAAGCTAAAGCCCTAGATTAGCGTGATTATCATATTGTTTATTGAAGAATTTACCACAATTTGAAAGGAACCTCACCATGTCTTAAGGCCAGGAAGTGTTTCCAGTAAGAACATAATGAACAGCAGTAGTTAATATTATATACACACAGAGTTTAATGGATTAAGCATTACATTTAAAATAATTTTTATTCTCTAACATGTACATTTAATCATTACATATACATTTAATGCATTAAGAAAAAAATTCTGTACTTTACTCTCCAAAGCATCAATTCAAAAAACATAACTACTTCAGCTTTTTCTACAAAAATGCTGATGGAGAAAAAGAGTCCTCAGACATATTAAAATGTGCAAGGGTAATCATAGTTTGAGAGAAAATATTAGATATTTTTAAAGCAAAAGATTAGGAAAGGTTAAATTATTTTAAAAGTTTTACACAACATATTTACTTACAACTGTTCCAGAAAGTCTCCATAAAACAGTATTGTTCCTTTAGCGCTTTACTTTTAGAGAATGCTGAACCAACTATCCTGCTCTGTTACTAACTCAACTGTTTATCATGTATGTGTAAGCGCCAGGCACTTCTTACCTCTGGCAAATATGTAAAAGAAGGAATTCACTGGTCTTATCCAATCATTCTGGGAATAATCATGTTAACATTTTCACAGGCTCTTTTTCTAAAGAGAATGTGCTTTACGCAATAAAAATTACAAAAATAAAAAGCAGTTTCTTATCAAGCAATTTTAAAATTGGAGAATCCAATTTTTTGTTTCCTTTATAAAGTTATAAATGCAGATTCTCAGCATATACAAAATCTTTAATTATCTTAATTCATCGTTTGATCTGATTGCTAAGAAGCACATCTGTATAATATTTTTTAAAGCCTTAAAATTACTTGTAGGATGATAGTTTGAAGAAAGCTGAGTATATAAAAATAAAATTCAGAGAAAAAAGCAGGCATTTAATTTTGTAAAAAGAAAAAAAGAACCAGGTAAACCTCCTGGCAGATGCCCTAAAATGTCTCCCAGTGGGTCCAGGGCAAACATCATTTTCTACCACGGAAGCCTCAATACGGCCAATGGAAGCTGGTATTTCTGTTTCATGGCTTCACTTCTACTAACATTCTACTGTGAAGGCCCTGATGTGAAAGGAGAAGAATTTAAACAGCTAGATTTTATAGTCAGTCCTTTTCTAAATCAAAGTGCATCTTTGCAACAATTCCGATTTTTCCAGAATGTTCAAAATCAAATGCAGACTATTCTAATATGAGTGACAGAAACTTTGATACAAAATTACATGTCCCATTACTTTCACTGACAGAAGCATTATTTCTTCTTCCATGTGTGCAATACTGATTGATAAGGTTATAGCTCAAAATATCACAAGAACTGTGACTGGCACTTTCTTTCTAGCCTTGACTGTCTCTTATACAGCTCTACGTACTTTGTACCTACATGTCTCTCCACAACAAAACATTTTTAAGGTGTTCATGAGTCTAGAGCGTTAATGCATAGCATGAGGATTGTGGCTAATAATATTGTACTGTATACTGGAAACTGGAAATTTGCTAAGAGTAGTTTTCAGGTGCCTGTATCACTTTTTTCAAAAAAAAAAAAAAAGGTAACTATGTGAGGAGATACATATTTTAATCTGCTTGACTGCAGTAATCATCTCAATATGTATATGTTTATCATAACAGCCATGTTGTATACCTTAAATATATACAATAATAACTTCAAAAAACAAGATGTTCAGGTTAGCACAGCAGTACATGCTGTAATTCTACGGGGAGGCTGAGGTAGGAAAATTGCTTAAGCCCAGCAGTTTGAGGTTGCAGTGAGCTGAGACTGTGCCACTGTACTCCAGCCTTGGCAACAGGAAGAGACCCTGCCTCTTAAAAAAAAAAAATGCATTCATAGTTTCTACTTCTTTACCTCATAGCCTCTCGTGAGCCCACTTCCATCCGGCTACCACCCCCAACCCCACCCACACTGTCCGATATCTTCATTAACACCAATGCCCCTCATGCTGCTCCAGATATTGAAGAACAGGATTCTTCTGTAATCTTATCTTGCTTGATTTCATCATGGCACTCTAAACATTTGATGTTGCCAATCCTGAAATCTTTCCCTGAAAACAGACTCCTACATGCAATACATTCTGTTTTGTCTCTGTTGTCCTGCTGGTAGTTTGTTTTGTTTTGTTTTGTGTTTTTAAAATGGAGTCTCACTCTGTCACCCAGGCTGGAGTGCAGTGGTGTGACTTTGGCTCACTGCAACCTCCGCCTCCCAGGTTCAAGTAATTCTCCTGCCTCAGCTACCTGAGTAGCTAGGATTACAGGCGTGTGCCACCAGGCCCAGCTAATTTTTGTATTTTCAGTAGAGACAGGGTTTCACCATGTTGGCCTCGAACTCCTGACCTCAAGTGATCTGCCAGCCTTGGCCTATCAAAGTGCTGAGATTACAGGCGTGAGCCACGGCACCTGGCCCCTGGTGGTAGTCTTCAGTGCCCAAACGCTCCCTCCTCTTATGCCCTCAAAGATACCCCAAGTTGTATAATCAGTTATAAGGGATCACCCTACTTGGGGGTCTTACTACCCATATATTAAAATCTCTTGGCTGCCCATTTGTCATCTCAAACTTGATAACGCCAAAAGTGAACTTTTCACCCCTCCTCCCTTAGTTTCCCCCGCCTCAATAACAGCCCCAATACAGTCCAAAATCTAAGAATTTACCTTGGTTCATTCCTCTCTTTCCCTCACTTCCATTTTCAATCCAAAAAAGTTGCTGAATTAATGTACTTCGTCTCCACTTCAACAAAGCCCCCCAGTCCAATTCAACCCCTGGTCCTCTCCCACTCTACCCTGACAGTCTCCCTGCCTCTGCTCTCAGGCGGCATTCCAATCTCTTCCACAAAACTTCCATGTCACCATCTTAAAATGTAAACTATCAATTCATTCTCTGTTTTAAATCTTCCAAACGCTTCCCATGGCCCTTAGAATAAATCTCAAACTCCTTATCCTGGTAAAGGAAGCCCCAAACTGCAGCGCTATCTAGTTCTCATGGCCCCTTCATCAACCCACTGTGTTCCAGCAACACTGGCTTTTTCTAGGTCTGGTATATACAAGCACCCCCCATCTTAGAGGCTTTGCCACTACTGTTCCTTGGACCTGGAATGCTTTTCCTCACTCAGATCCCTGTTTAAATGTTACCTTCTCATAAAGATTCTTAATCGAGTCTACGGTAGCGTACCAATTGCTATCCCATCACCCTATTTTAATTCTCTTCAAAGCATTTATCACTGTTTTTTTTTTTAATTTATTTTGTCTGTCTGCCCCCTCCCCGCCCACCGCCAACCTGGTTCCCCCTCAGAATCTAAACTCTGAGAAGAGACACCTTCTCAGTCTTCTCCTGATGCCTATAACAGGGACTGGGACTTGACAAGCAATCATCAAGTCTTTGCTGTCAAATAAGTGAATCAGTTATGAGGAACACTTTTCTTTTTAATTCGATCACTTAACTATTTATATAAATTGTGATTAAGTGTCTTTGGAACAACATTATGATTAACATATATAAAAAGGACAATACTATTAGCCCTTGGGAAAAAAACACAAAAATAATTACGATAGATATTTAATTTTAAAAAATAAACGTATTGTTTTGGAATAATTTTAGATTTACAGAAAAGTAGTAAAGTAACTAAAGACAGTTCCCATATATACTTTACCTAGTTTCCTTTAATGTTAACATCTTATATAACAATGTACCTTTGGCAAAACTAATACTAAAATTAGTGATTATTAACTCCAGACTATATTTGGATTTCAAGAGTTTGTCCACTAATGTCTTTTATATGTTCCATGATCTAATCCAGAATACCATATGGCATTTAGTACAAGTTTAATTTTGAATTGTAGCTTGATTTTTTTTTTATTTTTCATAATGTCTTTTCAGTTCTGTATCTGGCATATACAAACCTTACTATTGGTCTTAACTTATTTAAAAAGAAGTAATTTGATCCAATGTAAAAGAAATAATATGCCAGGAAGAACAAAAATTCACTAAATCATGAGTTACACACACACACACACACACACACACACATTACTGTTAAAGACAGACAGAATGATTACTACAGTATAATCCAAGATTCTTTTTTAAATTTTCTTTGCGTACCTTCCTAAGGATGCTGCCTGCCCTAAGCGTCTCCTGAAATGTTTTGTGTATGCACCTATGCACCTGAGGATTCCAGGCAGCATTAAGGGAGAGCGACACAGGAATGCTGCTATATACCTGAATGTAGATAACAGCAAGAATGTTCACAATGATCCTTCCTAGGAAAAATGAGAACACAATCTTCTAAACCAAGATGAATGACATCCATGAACAATAAGCTTAATATCAGCTTGATTTCCTAAAGCAACTTTTAAAGAGTGTAAAACAACTTCCTTAACACAGGCATCACTGAGGCACAATAGAAATGAAATGGGTCAAGTGTAAAAGAAACCGGCATAGGGGTACCTGCAGCCAGCTGGAGAAAAGGCTAGCAATAGTACAGGCTATTCAGATCTAACTAATTAATACTCTGGGAAATGAGAATCTGTGTTAGGAAGTTTTCCAGCTTTTCAAAAGACATAAGAACTCTGAATTTTTATCTAAAATTTTCTGTGTTGTCAAATAATTTGCCCTGCTAAACACAGCATTCTATGTGGCCTTGGGAGAATGGCACTGTAAACTCTAAGCCAGTGGCTAGATCTCACCACTGTTATCTGTTCCTATGCATAGCGGCCAAGAGTTGCCAACAACAGCCACAAAAAGATAATTCTGGTGCTTCTAATAGGATGGCTCTAACAGGAATAGCCTCAGATACATGAGAAAATCAGACAGACTGATCAGGGGAAACTCACTCAACATTGACTGAGTCTTTGTGACATGGAGGATTGCAAGACACTGAAGGAATAAAATGCCAGCTCAGAGGATGGGTGTGTCAGAAAGGGTTATACTTGGGAGGAATAGCAAATGCAAGGGGAGAAAAGAAGTCTTAATGCTCCAAAGAAAATAACTTTCCAGCCCAGCACAGTGGCTGATGCCTGTAATCCCAACACTTTGGGAGGCTGGGGCAGGCAGATCACTTGAGGTCAGGAGTTCAAGACCAGCCTGGCCAACATGTCAAAACCATGTCTCTACTAAAACAAAACTTAGCCAGGGTGGTGGCATGTGCCTGTAGTCCCAGCTACTCAAGAGGCTGAGGCATGAGAAGTGCTTGAACCCAGGAGGCAGAGGCTGCAGTGAGCTGAGATCATGCCACTGCACTCTAGCCTGGGCGACAGAGTGAGTGAGACAAAAAAGACAACTTTCCAAGCAAAGCCTTGTAGGCCATACTGAATTTAGGTTATCTAAAATCAGTAAAACAGGGCAGTCATATGATCTTATTTGCATATGGAGATATCATTATAATGAAAATGGAAGGGATTGATTAAAAGGTTAAGACCAGGGACAAGCAGACCAATTAAATGATCAATAATGCAGGTAAAAATTGCCAAGACCTGGTAGCACTGGGAAGAGAGGGAAAGAAATAGGTTTAGGAGACATTTAAGTGATAGATCAGCAAAATTTAGCGACCGAGTCACAGGTTAACAAAAGGGGAGGGGGAAGACCAGGAGAAATCCCAGTGTATGACTACGATAATTCAGTAAATGATGAGACCAACTGCAACTAGGATAGAAATTACAGGAGGAAGACAAGACTTCACAGGAAATGAGTCATTCAGGATTTTTGAATTTGACAGTCATATTGGAAACATGGTCTTTAAGTTTCGCAGTCTCCAAATGAGATCAATTGCTTGTTTTTTTTTTTGTTGTTGTTGTTGTTGTTTTGTTTTTCCCTATCCAAATTGTTTTTCTTCTATCCAAATTACTCTCCTATTCCTAAGTAGGGGTAGGAAAATTTGGTCTTTTCTTAGATTCTAGGTGGAAAAGTGATCCAAACATGTACATATTACCATAGATCACAGGTTCTCTAATGAGAAAGGATAAACAGTACGAATCATGGCAAAGTCACCATCTTTGCCTGGGAAATTTTCATCAGAACTGTCCTGCTCTCTCTTGATAACTTGAAGGAATCTGGGCTATCCCAGTCTTCTACTTTCCCGACAGGAAAAGCCAGGGAAGTTCCTTGCTCCCTTCAGCCTTAAGAACAATATTAAAGAGCCTTCACCAAAACTGATGAGGTCTTGAATCCCTCAGAGAATTCCATGTAAGCTTCAGGAGATGCAGCAGTCTTCCTTGCTCTTAATGACCTGTCCTGCCCTGCCCCACCCATGCCATTTCCCAGAACACAGAGCCTATTTCCACAGGACGCTTCCCAGCCTCCCACAGATTCTCAGGCCCAGGCAGGACGGTCACCTTATGGCAGGGATATTCTCTCTGAGTCTCTCGACCAAAAAGTCCCCTTTTAGCTCCTCCAAACAGAGACCACACAGACTAGGGCCTTCCTTCAGGTCTTTCTTCATCAGCCTCTGTCCCAATAACTCAGCCTAGAGGGAAAGAGAAGACTTAAGATGATAGCACTTCGCAAATTTAGACCGAACATTAAAGGGAGGATAGGGAATGTGCAGATATGAGACATGGGTCAGGCCTCCATCTATGGGAATGTTCTCATATTGCACTCAGGGCCAAGATGAGGCCTAATGAGAAACAGGTTTGCCTCATGAATTTTAAAATATTTTAAAAATATGATATGATACTTTTATTTCTTTTATAGCTTAGATAAATAATGTCACTCTGCTATCCTACAATTCAAGCAAAGTGTTACTTTACTAAATGTGAGGCAGTCTAGCAACACAGAGCTGACTACCTGGACCCGATTCCTGGTATTTCCGTAAGCTATCTGTGTGACCTGGAGCAAATTACTTATCCTCATTCTCCTAGATCCACATCTGTAAAATGGGGTAGTAATAACAGCCACTTAGAGGACTGTTGTAACCAAAGTTCTCAGCACAGTGCCACTTGGAGGATTTTCTACAACATAGAAATGGCTGACACCAAGGGTTCTAATGCCACAAATGAGAACATAAGAGGCCTTTGTAGTAAACATTTCTGGGAATGAAAGGAATTCCACGTAATTCCTCCCTTTTATAAAAGTTTAAATTTATAAAAATTATTGGCCAACTTAAAGACATATGTTCTTTTTTTTTAAGGCTTCTGGGTCAGTCACATGGAAAAGTTTTGAGATTTTCATGGCTTTTCTCGAGAGCAATCTTTTTAGCGTGGTTTCCTCTCGGACAATAATGAATAATTTAACATTAGTTGAAGATCTAATTATTATTTTCCTTGGATCTCAGGATAATGGGTTATGAGCTCAAAGACATAGATGATATTATCACCACAGCGAATGGACAAGAGCTGCAGCGCTCCTATTTATTCCACAACCATTCCACTTTTGTGTGTTTTCAGCTTTATGCCTTATTTAGAAACCAAATAATGTTTGCCCTGGGTGGTGCTGCCGGAGTATCTGCCGGGCTAAGTGGAAATCCACAAGGCAGGGTAGGCGACAGACAGAGTGTAAATGCTGTGTTTTCATGGAGACTGCTGTCGCCTTGTGAGGTCTCTGGGCAAGGAGTAAATGTAATTCTCAGTCAGTAATTTGCTCTTCCACTAAGTCAACTTTAGAACAGGTACCTTTAAGAATACCTTGCCTGTGATGTGCGTATTTTCTCCTGGGCGTTTCCTTATATTTAGGAGAATTTTAAATACACAAACATCCCTCCAGTATTTCAACAGCAGTAACGCATTTCCCTCTGTAATAGTCTGAGTTTCATAATGTTGCACTGTAATTATAAAAGTTTACTGCTTCAAAATCAAAAACACAAAAAGATTCAATACCTTTTACATACATCACAGTGAATACTACACAGAGAAAACAAAGATTTATCTTCTTTACATTGATTTAAGTTATTAGACTTTCTTTTTTAACGCAAAATCTTTTATTTTTTAGGTACCTCATATCCATATGACAAAAATAGCACAATAATGGCCCATGCCTGTGATAACAGTATGTGAATACTTGTGGAGAGAGGTTGGAACAGTTTTGAGAAAGGCTGATAAAAATAAAATTGCTACTAACAACTTGGAGAAGCATTGGGCCAATATTTAATTTTTAGATAAAAGAATACTTTGGTATCATCATGGTCAAATCAGAAGCTTTCATGTTCACTGTACACTTACTGCAGACCAGACACTTTGTAAAGTGCTGCTGAGGTGCTCTTTCCCCTTTCTCACAATCCACAGACACATATCTTTACGGATACTTTACAAGATACTTCACTGATAAGGGTAAGAACTATTTAGCGAATTAGTCAAGGCAGTAGTACACCTTGGAGGCAGGACTTGAACCTAGGCAGTCTGACTATAGAGCTACATTCTTTTCCACTGAACTAAAAGTCAAATTTAATTTGAAATTGTACCCTAAATTAAAACATCGACCCTGACTTTATTTCAAAGGCTTTATCTGTGAAGGTGCTCAAGACAAAACAAAGCATAAAGAAACCACATATACAGAGAAAACCAATAAAGTAGATCTATTTTCAACAAATCTCAAAAGTATAACAAGGTATTCAAACCTCATTACTGCTTTTTAGAGAAATTGTAAACATGCTTCCCTAAAAACATTATCAATGTGTTGTTGAATTTTTAAAAATGGAATAAAGCTATCCTTTTAACAGTGTTTTTTCTTTAGCCTCAGAGAAGGCTATCCAGTTAAAAACAAAATGGAACTTTTATCCTCATAACTTAGGACATTTTTTTTTCAGCCAACACTTCTAATTCTCATTACTTTGAATTGTCTTTTACTTTTATGTTTGCAATTTTATATTCCCACAAATTATAAAAGTGAGAAAAATCTTGATGGCTGGCTTCATTCTTGCAGTTAATTCTCAGTATTATGAAAGTTTAAGAAAATGCCTGGCCTTTATTACTACTTCTTCTTAATTTTGTGAGTTTCACTTGCTCCTTTAATAAAATTACTAATGTTTTAATAAAAAATTCTACAGTAGAGCTCCTCATCCCTAAACTAACTGTTAATTATGTTTTTTAAATCACCTAACTGAAAAATTAGTCTAACAAACCGAATAGAAAAGCATTATTTTATATCAACTGAGCAAGAAAGATCAAACCAGTTTCTTTCCATTATTTTGCAATCGGTGACATCATATTATTCACATTAAAAAAAGAAAAAGCAGATTAGTAGATGCCAGGGGCTGAGGAAGAAAGGGAATGGGGAGGGACTGCTTTATGAGTACAGGCTTCCTTTAGGAAATGTTCTGGGCTAGGATAGTGGTGATGGTTGCACAACACTGTACATGTACTAACTGTTACTGTGTCTTACACATTAAAATGATTAAAATGGTAAATTCTATCTTGTGTATTTTACCACAATTTTAATAAAAACAGCCAGATATTTTAAGACTGTTATTAATATAACAAGTAGATTTCTGGTCAAAGATTTATACTTCATAATAGCAACTGAAATATAAAAATAACATTCTATAAATATATCACATTACATGTTTAATAAAAGTTTAATGTTCAAAATAACAAGAAAACCCACTGCAAGTATAATTTTATCACCTATAAAATCAGAACTTCCCCAAAATACATTTTAAATGGTTATACTTAAAATGTTATAACTTCAATAGTTCAGTAGTTTGCCTTGCTTTCCCATTTTTTTTCATATATTACATAAAAGGGAGATTAAGCCTTCAGTATGCAATTATCACAACTATGTATTTTTTGGACTTCTACAGCAATATTCTAAGAATAAATGCCCAAATCCCACAGGTCTTTCAGAAAGGCAAGATGAAGGACAGGCATGGTGGCTCACACCTATAATTCCATCACTTTGAGAAGCTGAGGTGAGAGAATCAGTTGAGCCCAGGAATTCCAGACCAGCCTGGTCAACATAATGAGACCTCATCTCTACTAAAAATAAATACTAGAAAAAAAAAATTAACCAGGTGTGGTGACACGTGCTTGTGGTCCCAGCTACTCAGGAGGCTGAGGCAGGAGGATCACTTGAGCCTGGGAGGTCAAAGCTGCAGTGAGCCATGATCGTGCCAATGCATGCATTCTAGCGTGAGCACAGAGTAAGACCCTGTTGAGAAGAAGAGAAAAGAAAGGAAGAGAAAAGAAAAGAGAGGTGAGAGGAGAGAAGAGAGCCTCTCAAGCTGTGGGCTGTGGCTCTGAAGAAAGCAGTTCAATGAATCAGTGTGGTCAGAAGCACATGTCCTTGCTGGGCTGGCCAGACCCAAACATTAAAAACTCCTCCTCCATCCCAGACATTCAATTATAGCCAAGATTTAGCAGTAGTGGTTTCAGACACTTTCATATTATAAGCAAGAGATCAAAATGAAGTTAAAACCATCACACTGGCCAGGCGCAGTGATTCATGCCTATAAATCCCAGCACTTTAGGAGGCCAAGGAGGGAGGATAGCACGAGCCAGGAGTTTGAGACCAGCCTGGGCAACATAGCGAGATCCAATCACGACAAAATATAAAAAATTAGCCAGGCATGGTGGTGCATGCCTGTGGTCTCAGTTATTTAGGAGGCGGAAGCAGGAAGATTGCTTGAGCCTGGGAGATCGAGCCTTCAGTAAGCCATGATTATGCCATTGCACTCCAGCATGGGCAACAGAGAGCTACCCTGTCTCAATCAATCAGTTAACCCATCAAATACTTCTGATAAAAGTGGTATTTTCACATTCTTTCTAGAGGTGTGAAGCCAGGCCAGGAGAAGGAGGTGGCAAGACCAGAGTCCAGGCAGGAGAAGCAGCAGATCCAAGTGGACCACTGTCATCTTCTCAGGCTTCCTTTCTCTCTCCTCTCATGGTAGATTCTCTCATTTCAAAGTGTTCACAGCATTTAGCTCTAACTTCATTCACATTAAGTTTTCATTTATGCATGTTTTATATGTTTTATATTTTATAGACTTTAAGATCCACAAAGGGAGTAGTATCACCATACTGCGCAACACACAGAAGTCACTCAATAAACATGTGCTTTTGTATATAATCCTAGGTCGTTTTATTATTCTATTTTTATATCTGCATTTTGTATCTCTAAATTTTAAGTTCATTTCTTTAAGACATAATTTGTAGATATTTCTTTAGTCCTCCAAGTTCCTTACACACTGCTAAAGCATACAGAAAGTGCTGGATCCACATACGTAATTATTTCATGTGGCTGCTGCGGTGAATTCCAGAGTGATGTGAGCATATCCACCCATTGTCCACAGCACTGTGTTCTCTCTGGAAGGACCAGCTCTAATGTGAATTTCCCTAAGAAGGCATCCTAATCTCTCCTCCCTTCCTTCTGTTTGCATACTCTGCTTCCCTGTCTTCTGTTCCCTAAGCCCTTAGAGGAGGCCATTCATGGGTAATCAGGGTGCAAAAGTGCTATATGATACTTACGCATTTATCTGTTTCCCTTTACACTGTGGATTCCCTTAGAGAAGGAAATTTGCTATTTTCATTTTTGGATTCCACTGGTACTAGAGCCAATACATGTTTTTTTAAAACAATTAAAATACATATAAAATGAAGGTGCTATGGTTTGACTGTGTCCTCTCTTTCTAAGTTGTGTTAGAAACATAATTTCTAATGTGACCGTGTTGGGAGGTGGGGCCTAATGAGAGATGTTTAGGTCACGAGGGCTCCATCCTAATGAATGGATTAATGCTATTGTAAAAAAGGCTTGAGGCTGCAGGTGGGCTCTCTTGCTCTCCTGCCTTCTGCCATGTGAGGATGAAGCAAGAAGGCCCTTGCCAGATGTCCAGGCCTTGATCTTGAACTTCCCAGCCTCCAGAACTGTGAGAAAGTACATTCCTAGTCTTTAGAAGTTACCTAGTCTGGTAATTTGGGCTGGAGTCTGAGACCAGCCTGAAAAACATGGCGAAATCCCATCTTTACTAAAAATACAAAAATTAGCTGGGTGTAGTGGCATTCGCTTGTAGTTCCAGCTACTGGGGAGGCCGAGGCACAAGAATCACTTGAACCCAGGAGGTGGAGGTTACAGTGAGCAGAGATTGCACTACTACTGCACCTCAGCCTGAGCAACAGAGTGAGACTGGTCTGTGATGGTCCCAGATAGTCACACAAATGGACTATACCAGAAGGGTGCTCTGGACATTCACAAGAAACTTCCAGCCAACCCCATAAATGAATAGAAGTAGTCAAAGATTTAAAGAGTTCTGTTTGGTTTTGGTTTCTTTAAAGCAACGAAAACAATAGGCAAAGCCCTTCATGATGAGCCAGGAACAGACACATAACTTCAAGCAGGGGTTAATACAGGAAGTTACACAAAATATTTTCATAGGAGCTAGAAGTTCAAAAAGTGAGAGACAATGTAGCTGAGTACTTGCTATGGCAACAAAAATAAACTTTATACCAATATTCCAGTCATCATATAACTATTCTTTCTCCTTGCTGGGAGTTTTCAGTGGTATTTGAGTCCAAGAAAGGAAAGAAAGAAAGAAAGAAAAAAGACATCAGAGGCTTATTCTCAAAGAAGAAAATAGGAAGCTGATTCAGGGGCATAGGCTACAGCTGATGTCTCCTTTGATTCAAAATAAATAGCTAGAGGAAATCCTCCTCCGCAACAAAAGGTAGATTTTTTTTTAAATACCAGGCAGGTATAAAACAGGCAGCTAATTTGATTAAGGAATTGAAATGAAGCAGTCACATTAAAAAAGATGGTAAATCTAATTTTTCGGATGAATAATAACATCTTAAATTTGATTTCCAGTGTTTCTATGTATTATATAAAACTAATTCTAGTTAACAAAGTTGAATTTGCTGCATATAGAAATGAATTAAGAATATTTTCATACGTGGATCAAAACTTCACAAACCCAGAGGGCTTTTCCTACACTCTGGAGTCTTTTCTGACTGCTCATATTCCACACAGTACTTTGATACATGTAAAGTGCAAGGCACCTTGCTAGAGAGCATAGGAACTATACTAAGATATAGAGTCCTGCCACAAATACACACAAAATAACATGAATACAAAGTGTCCTAAAAGTCATGCCAAATAAAACAGAGCATATAACTGGGCAGAGGGATGGAGAGTCACATGCTGGAGGAGGTGAGCGTTGACATGGTCTTATGGGATATGAACTTGAGATGTCGAAGTAGAACTGAGACATTTCTGGAAAACTAGATGTATAAACAGAAGCAGGAGGAATAGGAAATGGTTTGGAAAACAGCAAGAAGCTCAGTTTCTTGGGTGATCCAGGAGAAGAAGTTCAAACAACAGTCAGTGATAACACTAAAAAAACTAAAAATTTTAAAAGTCTGGAATCACAGCATAAAGAACCCGTATGCAGGGTCTTCATCTCGCAGCCCTGTCTCCCTCAGGAGACAGAGATCCAGAATCACTTCTCAGAATGGCTTCAGTGTCACCTTCCCAGATTCTTTGTCACCAACCCTTACCCACACCATTCCAATGATTTACATTGTACTTCTTGAACTGCTAATTCCCAAAAAGTTTGGTACACCATTCTTAACATTTTCTATGACAGCATCCTCTACTTCCTTGCCTTAATGTATCTTGCTTTTTTCTTGATTATGCCATCTCCATCACACACTTCTCAAATGGACTCTGTTCATTCTCTGCTTGCCTTCACAGACCAGGGAAAGGAAACAGTCAGCATTTTCCTGAAGCCCTTCTGCACTAATGTATGACTGTAGTTCATTAACAACCATTCCTTCGCCCCCAAGGGTCTCACCATCCATGTCTCTCACTTTAACCATGTTAATCACTTAACTTCGAGTTGCCTTCCACAAACACTAAGGAATTGGACATCTGGCTAATAGTAAGCTTATCCTTCCTTAGTGCTGTCACCACTCTCTAAATTTCAGTCCCCATATTGATAAACCATTCAACATCCTACCTAGCTCACTGGCCTTTCCAAACTTGCACTCCATTACCACTAGGAACTTGTCATTACCTGAAACATCTCCACATCAGAAAAATCAAACATATCAAATATAATGATTATAATGTATCAAATACAAGTTATGCAGATCTAATGCATGGCATGGTGACTGATACAATTGAAATTTACTAATAGAGTAGAACTTAAATGTCCTCATCACAGACACAGAAAATGGTAACTATATGAGATGATGAATATGTTAATTAACAGTGGTAAGCATTTTACAATGTAAACATATATCAAAACATATTCTATATCTTAAATATATACAATTTTTATTTGGCAACTATACCTCAGTAAGGCTGGGGGAAAAAATAAGTATCCATCCTCTGAATATAGCTTCTTATACCTTTCCACTCCTGCATCCCTTGCCTGTGACCTTGAGCCCTCAAATAAATACCCTAACCTCATTTATATGCCATCCATCATTGAGTACTTGAAGAAATACCAGGGCTACACTTTCACCTGCAACCTCAATTACTTTGCATCCTTGGTCTTCCGGCTTATATGGCTCATAACATCCCAACTTGTATTTACTATAATAATAGCTTCCCTGCTCCCATAGGAGCTTCTGAAAAACATAAAACCTGCAAAATTATTCCATTGTTGATTTCATAGTGCCTTCTTTTATGACTTGGTTTTCTAAATTTCTACAACCAAACCTGAAATAAACTTAGAATTTGAAAATGTGGGAAGCTCTTTATATTGAATAAAAATATCAATCACTGTAACAGACACTTGTCAGATGCTTCCCCGGCCTCCGTTTCATACTTTTTGCACACGTTAGCAGTCCAGGTGATTAGATGGGATTGATTCCCATAACCTACCCACATAAGTGGGCACTAATTGGCCTAAACCAAGTAGAAAGATCTCCCAAACTTAGTACTATGATTGACCAAAACCCAAGCCCAGGCCAGCTAGATGTTGACATTACTCCGGCCATGGCAACTGCTTTGGCCACTAGGTTAAAGCTAGTTCAGAGTGAGGCCACAAGTCTTGTTTGACAATCAGAGAAAGAGATTTTCTTCTCTAAGAAAGACTGATGTGCAGATGTGACATTTGGAGCTGCTACATCCATTGTGCTCCACACATCATAAGGCCTAGGTTCAAACACAACTCTGTACCTTTAAAAAAAAAATCTACAAGTTGCTGGTAAAAATAGCTTTCATGGAGGTTATGAAAATTACATGAGATACATGCAAAGAGTCTTCCACTGGGTTATCAAGGCCTACTTTCTCCCTCTAGAAACACCTATCAGCTGGACAACAGAAATAGGAGATACTATGGTTTAGGCTGATTCCATTTTATGGTTAGTGACATGTTTGGTAAAAGTTTGTCTAGGAAGAAGGAAAAGCCTAAAATTGAGCCAACTTTGAAAGTAGTTAAAATGACTGATGTTGGAATTTACACAGAATACAGAAATAAATGCATGAAAAGTCCGATAACTGGACGGACACAGTGGCTCACACCTGTAATCCCAGCACTCTGGCAGGCCAAGGCAGGAAGATCACTTAAGGTCAAGAGTTCAAGACCAAGACCAGCCTGGTCAACATAGTGAGACCCCATCTCTATGTTTAACCAAAAAAAAAGCCAGATAACTAGAATAAAAAGTTCAAGAGATGTACAGAGTAGTAGAAAAGGGTTAGTTGGAAAGGTAGGAGAACAAGAATTTGTAAAGTGAGTGGAATTTCTGAATTTCAGAGGTATGGTCATTCCAGTTAGTAACAAAGGAGATTACCTGTAGGAGTAGAGGTTTAAACACACACACACACACACACACACACACACACACACACACACAGATGCAGTGGTGCATGCCTGTAGTCCCAGCTACTTGGGAGGCTGAAGTGAGAGGATCACTTAAGCATAGGAGTTCAAATCCAGCCTGGACAAGTCCCGGACTCAAAAAACAAGCAAGATCTTGTCTCAAAACAAAACAAAAACACATTAAGATAGGGTGTTAGATTGGTCATACACCCTATTTTAATAGAGATCATGATGATAGAAGGTTAGAAGGGAGTGAGGTGGTAGAAATGGGGAAGAAATGACCTGGCCAGTAGATGGAAGACAGGAGAGTGGTCACGTGTGTTTAGCCAGATGGTATCCAAAGTAGTCAGAATTTCTGTCGTACATATCCTGTCTTACAAGGCTGACAGAATATGAAGCAAAAATGAGGCATGAGAAAAGCCAATATTACCTCTGTGCTAAGGAGAGTGAATATCTTCAAAGGAAGTGCAATGTTTTTGAGGAATAAGAATATGTGGGGAAGGAGAGGGAAGTGTGAAGTTTAAGTTGTTTGGCATAGAGGGGGAGTTCAGAGGGTATGTTAGAAAACTTAGCTATTCCATCAAAAGCCTATATTTTTAGCATTTGCATTATTTCTATTCAGATTTAGAATAGGTGAGAATATGAGATTTAAGGACTACTTAACTCTCTACTTGAAACCCAATCATCAGCAAGCCTATTTCTCATATCAAAACTTAGATGGTAATTGCAGACATTCTCTCTGCTGTTACCCCCTTTAAAGGACATTTTGAAAATGAAGTAATTGAGCAGCTGGGTAATTCTCAGCTAAGGCTACTGCTTATTTTTTTGCCCTTAAATTGATAGATATTTTACACACATTGGACTGATTACGAACATGTGAATACTTCCAAAACAGCCAGCTGATTTTGGTCTGTTTGTTTTTAAAGTTTACCATTTGTTTTTTCCTCCCTATATTCAAATACATTAAGGGAAAACAGATGAAGGGGAAAAATACATAACTTCAGATTCTCTAATAATATTGTTTCATTCAATGTTGTTTCATTATAATATTAATGAGAATAGAAATCAATTCACACTGGGTGGGGCCACCATCTGTGTGGAGTTTGCACTTACGCCTCATGTCTGCATGGGTTTTCTCCAGAATGGCTGGCTTCCTCTCCCTTCCCAAAGATGTGCACGTCAGGTTCATTGGTGTGTCTACATTATCCCAGTGTATGTGAGGGTGGGTGGGTGTGACTGCACCCTGCCATGGGACGGCATCCTATCTAGGATGGCTTCCTGCCTTGCACCCTGAGCTGTTGGGATATGCTCTGGCCACCCATGACCCTAAACTGGAATAAATAGGTAAATCATTATCCCACATGATTTGTTAACCTTTCTTAAATGTATGTATACCTCACATTTACTTTAATGTTTAATAATGTGACAGTTTTGGTTTTTATTTAAAAGTTTGGTGATGCTTTTGTGACCAGAAATGTCACAGGCAATCTTGTTTACATCAATTAACCTATACTAAAACTGGTTTCCTTATACATCATTTTACTTAAAGTTGCAGTTTCCACGAACCCAGTGACAACACTGAGGACTTAACTGTATACATAAAAAATCTGAGAGACAAATGTCTGAAATTAAACAGCAACAAAGAGCCTCCCAACGGAATTGTTTCTCTTAACTTACACACTGGTATTTCACACTTGCCTGCTACATATAAAAGGTTTAAGAAGTAAAGAAAGAAAGTTGTAAGACTCCACAAGGAACTCCAGAAAAGAAAACATGGTTTACATAATACATCATTGATCACTGAGGGGAAAATGCTTTGGAAGACTCTCCACCTCTCTCTAGAAACTAATTAAACTTTTGAGTTAAGGCACCTGAGCTAAGAACAATCCATTGCACACTTCTGCATAACTTGAAATATCATATTATAATGTGCTCTCCAAAAGATAACTCCTATCAGAAGTCTCCAGTAAAGTCTGCATCTAAATTAGTTTCCATTCTGAAAAGTTATGTATATAAATACATACATATAACAATGTATTCTATACACATACTTGATTCTCTGCAGCCTATCTTTGAAAAAGTGCAGAATACTCTGCCAGAGATATAATAGACTCAGAACACTCTCCTAGTGTTATATCTGCTAATTATTTTTTGCTGGTATTTTGGAATTGAGAGCTAGAGTTTAGCTCTAGCACCCCTTGTCTTACTGGCCAAAATAACTTCTCAAAATACTTTTTAAAAAGTTACCTACATATATTAATCAAATTTTTATTTTTAAATTATTTATTCACTGAGAAAGCCTTTAATGACATGGTTAAACAAAACAAAACAAAAACACATGGCCAGAAGGGCAAAAGTCACATTTTAATGACAGCTGGGAGTGAGGGAGGTCAGGAAATGTAGACATGGAGACAAAGCAAGGTCTTATCCCATTGCTATCAGATAGATAGACAGACAGATATATACATACCTACATACACATACATACATACATACATTTGTTTTAATATGGTGGGTAACCTCCATACCAACTGTCTTCCTGCGTGCCTGCCTGAATTGTAGAGGCCAAAATCCTAAATACTTCTCTTCTCAGGCTCCCTTACATCCAGACATCTGTTAATTAGATATGCCACCATGTGTAGTGCTATCTTTGTGACTCCTGGATCACAACTAAGCTTGAGGAACAACTTCTCCACCTTCCTGATGGTAGCAGAGGTAGCAGTACCTCTGGCAGGCCAGACAAATGGTGTCACCAGACCTGAAGGCACAGGTGAGGTTCTGCTGCTCCAAACTGCCAACCTTTATATACGTATCAAATTCCCTGGTTTTTGTTGCTTTTTTTTTAAAAAAAAAGCAGCCGGCTTTTCCTGTTTTCTGAAACTAAAAACTGACTGATCATACACATTTGTATTTCAATATCAAAGTGGGTCAGATAAGTGCTCAATTATTTTAATTTTTTAAATCCACAGCCTCTTTTGATAAACACATAAGAGATGCTGCTTTAAGTAGAGAGTAGATACACTTCCCGAACCAATCCCCATTGGCTGTTTTTCTTTCTATTATTTTTCATTTATTTATTTATTACTATTATTATTATTTTGAGACAGAGTCTCACTCTGTGGCCCAGGCTGGAGTGCAGAGGTACAAACTCAGCTCACCGCAACCTCCACCTCCTGAACTCAAGCAATCCTCCCACCTCAGCCCCCCTTGTAGCTGGAACTACAGGTGTGCACCACCACACCTGGCTAATTTTTTTATTTTTTGTATAGATGGGGTCTCACTATGTTGCCCAGGCTGGTCTCAAACTTCTGGGCTCAAGCCATCCACCTGCCTCGGCCTTCCAAAGTGCTGGGATTATAGGAGGTCCAACTCCACTGGACCCCCTTGGCTCTTGGCTCTCCTTGGGGTTCAGCCATCACATAATTAGAAACAGCCTCCTTTTCACAATAGGATCATGACTAAGAAATAACTCAAGTTCAAAAGACGTAGGGCCAAATTTAGACTCCATTATTCATTATGTAACCTTAAGTAAATTACTTAACCTCCAAGCCTTAATTTCCTCAACTTTCAAATTGAGTAGTACCAATCAAATAGTGTTTAGATTAAATTATACACGTAACGCACAGTAAGCATTAAATGTCTTTAGAGGAAAAAGACATAATTGTCCCTTTCAAGTATTTATAACATCAATTTTGTATGTATGCTTTACATCTAGAAAGAACACTTTTGAGCATTTAATCTTTCCCCCTGGAGATGTTACTCCTCAAACACGCCTGTCCTGCAATCAGTATGCAGGAAGATTAAGTAATGTACTCTGCTCCACCTCAGGATTAATCCCATTCCTAGGCCCACTATATCCTGGAATGTCTCCTTGGAATGAACATTCTACTGGCAGACACACCCTACTGTTCCTCCCCATAAAAATTCTTACCCCAAAACTCCATTCAACTCCCAATGAAGGATCACCACCCAGTCTGAGAAAGAAAGAGCCACACGCTTATCTTCTGCTTCTTACTTTTGAAAAACAGGCCTGAGATAATCAGCCTTTGGAATCCTACCAAAAGGCAGAAACTCTTAAATTCATGCTATGGGCCACACCCCCCAGTAGAATGTAATTCAAACCTGTGAAACACCCAATTTATTCCTTGTGGAGTGACTTCTGCACTATTTAAGTTGTCAAACAGAAATTTGTTTAGCTAGAACAAAACATGATAGTGGTTTGTAAACCTTTTTAAAGAAAGGTTTCAAGCTTTTCTTAAAAAACAAAACAAAGCAAAAAAAAAAGTTTTTTTAAAAGAAGGGAGTTTGTACCATCTTATATTTACAGCACTACCAAAACAACCTTTTACACAAATCTCATAAATTTAATTATTTAACAAAACTTCATTTCAGGTATTTTCATGTTATTTTGACATACATTTTACTATGCTGAAAAATACTAAAGGAAAACAAATGAGAGATTATGATAATATTATGCCCTAATTTATCTATTTCTTATGTTAGATCCTTTTTGCTATCTTCAAAAAACTAAATGACTAAAATCACTGGTGATCTGAAAATATGTTCTACTTTCAGAGACTTTTGTTGTTATAGCTTCCATGTTAAGTTCCTTGTGAAATTCCTTTCCAATATTAACAGGTCCCCATGGGACAAGGAAAAAAAATGCCAAGAAAAGAAAAATCATCCTAGTATATCATGGAATATAAAAGACATTTGCATGAGGAACCATTTAACAATTCAAAACCAAGCCTGCTTTATAGCAGACTGATAAGACTATAAGTATATTCCTTTATAAACTGTGACAGAGTATGGAAATCATTAGCATCATCTATTAGGAAAGTAATTTTCAGTTACAGATTAGGAATGTGTATGTGCTTTAAAATTGTAAAAGTAATATTATAGAAAGTTTTATCAGATGGTTAAAATGGCTTTTTACATAAATTATTCATCATAATTAGAACCCCCTCCATGTAGTCTCCTATTTATTAATACAAACAGAAGGTCATACTTACTTAGAAATGGCAGAGTAAATTTGAAGGAAGTTCACAGCAGAGCTTTCTTTGTTAAGAAAAAGAATTGTCTACCCATTTAAGGTGCCAATTCCTTTGAAAAGAAAAATCCAAACCTCAAAACTGAAGGGGTGGAAGTTGAACCACAGCCTTCTTATCTGCATCCTGGTGATAGCAGTACCTATTCTTACAGTGTTGTTATAAGGCTTAAATTATGCATACCATAAATCATTCCATAGATGCAAGGCAAAAGAAAACTGCATTTGTCTAAATGCTCTGTGTTAAGTATAAAAAGAATGTCTTTGAGTTTGGGAGGTATGTTACACCTAGGGAAGGTCCTGGTAAAAACTGTCAGAAGTATACAGATAAAAGTTCATTTCAGGTTATTGCAGAGGGGAAGGGCAGCAGGATGGAGTAAGGAGGGTAGGGAAGAAAAAAAATCAGATTAGGGAAAATGCAGACACACCTCTGAAGAGTCATATAAGACTGTATTTAGAATTCTGACATTTCGGTGACCCTTTACTAGGCACAGGGATGACCTAGCAAATTTTATTCCACTTGTTCAGTCAAGTGCACACTCCTGAACAAGGCAGTGACAGGGAAAGGAAAGAGAAAGAACAAGACTTACTGGGGCTCAGTACATACGCAGCATAAGTACTTGAATTCCCCAGGAATCACAAGGCAATTTCAACCCCCCACATGAAGACTGATGGTTCACAGACACAGACCCTCTTGCCCCAGAATGCCTTCATGTTCTTCTATTAAGTTAACACCATTTACATGTAAGAGCAAAAGACATTGTTGAATTCACAAATCTTTGCCCCACACAACAAGTGCTAATATTTAAGACTTAGTATTAAGAAAAGCAAAGAAAATGAATTTGTAAACCTTCTAAATCAATGCCAAGAGCAAGAGCCAATAAAAACAAAAGTGAATTGTGAGAAATACTTATCACAATGACCATTCTTCACTAAGCCCACTTCCTTCGAGGACTCTTTTCATCTTCGTCTCTAGGGAAAATTGGTTCCGCATATCAAGTAATCAAATATGCTTATTTTGAAAGGGAAACTACCCTAAATGTCTCTTTAAAGGTACTCCTTTATAATTATGTTCTAAAGGAGAACTTTTAGAAATAATGTTTTTTTTTAAGAAACAATACAGTATTTTGAAGCACTCACAAGGCTAAAGGGGTATAAACTGAAAATTATTTGACGGAAGAATATTATGCATATATATGAGGAGAGTGAGAGAGGAAAGATAGTACATGGCAAAATAATACCTTTTTACTTTTGATAAAAATATGGAGTTCCCTCAAAGTTTAGTAAGTTAAAATGAATTAAATATCAATTAAAAACATGTTTCATGGCATTATTGTTAATCATTTCTATTAATTCGTTATATTTTATTAAATTAACCATTGCAAATATCTTCTAAATCTTTCTTACTCCCAGAGTAGCTAGACTGACCAATGACCCACTCCCAGTTAAATTATTTCTCTCCAGGATCGTAAGCTATGTCTTCATCACAACTTCTTACAGGCTTTAAAAGTCTACATGTATTTTTTTTAATCATACAGAACATATATCTACAATATCTAAGGTGTTTTACTGTTTTCTTGAGACTAAAGGCGCCACATTAGGAAACCTAAAATAATACATCCGTAGTCTTAGAGAAAGCCCTGATAATAGTGTGATCAACAATCTTAAAATATACATTTTCTTTAAAAACTGAGTTTTTTCAAAGTTACATTTAAAATTAACTTTTAAAAAGTGTATAAAGTTTTTATTAGACTAAAAAATTATGATTCTTTGATATACAGTGAATCAAACATAAGAAGCAGAAGCATGTCAGACTTAGAAAGCAGCACTGATACTGTGGTCTGAAGAGTGTGCCCCATGAATGGTGGCCCCTCTAGGCACTGTGTCTCCTGGTGGGATGCATGATGGCACACAGGACCCCACCTACAATATGTTCTAGTTGAAATCTACTTAACTTAAATCTATGTTGCCTAGATCTTGCTTTTCCATATACAAGGATTTAAGAACAAGTTAACACCACCACAAAGAAGAAACCAGAAAGATTCAGATGGCACAATATTTTGTAGGGCAACTATCTTGATACCCTCAAAAAAAGAGTCATAGTGGACACTACTTGCAGGTTACGGGGCATAACCAAATGCAAAGCAAAGTCCCAGATTAGACCCTAATTAGGACAAAGTACCTGTACATGTTTTAGGGGCATTTGAGTCAATGTAAGGAAGGACTGGGTATATATGAGGATGTGAGAATGGACATAACTAAGATGAAAATGAATTAACATGAAAAAGTGAAGAGCATTAGCAGAGAAAAATCAGTTCACAAATGAGGATAACCAAAACAGCATTTCATCTTGGTATAAACAAATGCATACAGAAATAAACAATCTAGAATTCTATACATTGAAGAAAATAGGAATAAACTCTGCAGAAGGTTGCTTTATTTTACTTATACCTATTAATATCTTCGAACTTTCTACAATGAATATTGTTTATAATAAAGTATTTTAATATAAATTTACTATAATTAATAAAAACTTTAAAAACCTGTTCAGGCAACCAAGCTCCTATAAAATTTAATGGTGGGTGATGACAGATGAAGTAGCTGGCCTTCCAAAAAAAAAAAAAAAAAAGGAGAGGGAAGGGAAGGTCAAGGGGGAAGGATTGCTGAGGCCAGGAGTTTGAGATCAGCCTGGGCAACATATTAAGACTCTCATCTCTATAAAATATTTAAAAATCAGCAAGGTATGGTGGAGCACACCTGTAGTCCCAGCTACTAGGGAGGCTGAGGCAGGAGGATTGCCTGAGCCCAGGAGTTCAAGGTTACTGTGAGCTATAATTGCACCACTGCACTTCAGCCTGGACAACAGAATGAGACCCTACCTCTAAAAATTTTTTTAAAGAGAAGAGAAAGCGATTTAGTGTCAATAAAATTAGCTGACGAAAAATATTAATTGAAACAATTTCACATTTGGTATTGCCTATAAAGTTTCTAAAAGTTAATGCTATTCATAAGGCTAGAAGGAAAATGAAGTATTATTTCTGGGACCTTTGTTGATGTCATAAGTTACAGGTAGAATGCGAATGTAACTCAAAGTCCTCTCATGTGCCAGCATTACCACACTAGGCAATGTTGGGCTTCCCTGATGGCTGGAATCTGCCCATATTAAATAAGCTAATCAGTTTTCTTGCTACGCATCATGTGATTTTTTTCAGAAAGTTCTAAGCTATTAAACTACTTACTTTTTCACTCTAACTATTGTATAATGATGGCACTATTTCTTATGCCACTATATGACAGGCATAGTTTTGGGTCCCTTTACAAATGTTCTTGTTAAATTCACTAAACAAGCCTCTGAATTCAGTAGGTAAATCAAATGTATATAAGACAGAAAAAAACCCCTTAGGGTTATTAAACAATATATCCACCATTTTAATGACAGAGCTTAGATTCAAACTCCTATCCCTCTGACCTTAAAGTCTAGGCTTTTTCAATTCCTCATGACCATGTATCCGGTCCTGCTTCCAGATACCCATCCTTCATCAAAATGAGGTATAACTGAAATACCATCTTGTTTTTTCAAGAAGTTCTAATTATGGTGTTTTTTCTTTCCACAGTACATATTTCTTCCAAGAAAAGCAAAAGGGAATATAGAGCACTTTTCTCCCACTTTTGAAAAAGCAAGTGAACACCTTCTTCCTCCATTGCAAACAGAAAGTTAACCATTTCTTTACTTCCTTTTTCTTATACAAGAACAAGTAATAGCAGATACAAATGTTACTAAATATCTTCCGTTTCAGGGAAAACCAGATTGGAACTGAAACTATGTAACACTATCTCTACATCATTACACTAAGCCAGAATATAATTAAAACTTACATTGAAAAGATCAATTATTACAGGAGATTGGTTCAGAAATCCATGGTTATACTGGCTTGTGCTTGGCATACCTAAAACAAACCTGAAACAAAGTGGCCAACAAATGTAAAAGAAAATGTATTTGCACCAGTTACAACACAAAAGCTTTCAATACTCTCACTGCAGAATTCTGGCTAGATAAATCAGCTTTTAAAGCAGTGAATTTTAAAAAAAGCTAAGGCTCTTATGTAAATTAAGGGAGTTTGTTCCTTCTTTAAAATGTCTGCCTTCACATCTCATCATTTACTTTGTTATATAAAAGTTTTAATTGTGAAATATCAAATTCCTCATACACACATTAATTTTCTAAATATCAATCCTCCACTTCTCCCTAGAGTTTGCCAAGGCTGCCAGCAGACAGTCTTAAATAACTCAAACCTAGTTATGTAGATACAACACTATGACTTCTCTTCTTCAAGAAAAATTGTCACAAAGAGATTACTCTGACATTACATACTCAATTACAACTATTCAAGCCAAAAAAGGTTATCTTTCCCTAATCAATACTTAAATGAGATCATAAATAAGAGCTGAGTATTCAGGGCTGGGAAAGGAGTTGTACTGTCATTTTCTTGAGAGGGAGTGGACAAGGGAAGAATGCTGCAAGATCTCAATACTCAGGGGGACTATCTGCTAACAAAACATATTTACAATGTTTTTCAAATTATTTGGTTCTATTCACAGCAAAAGAAACTGGTCTTGCTTCAAGTTTCAGTTAAGAGGGGGTAAGCAGGCTGGGCTTGGTGGCTCACGCCTGTAATCCCAGCACTTTGGGAGGCCAAGGCAGGCAGATCACGAGGTCAGGAGATCGAGACCACCCTGGCTAACACGGTGAAACCCCGTCTCTACTAACAATACAAAAAAATTAGCCGGGCGAGGTGGCGCATGTCTGTAGTCCCAGCTACTCCAGAGGCTGAGACAGGAGAATGGCGTGAACCCGGGAGGCAGAGCTTGCAGTGAGCCAAGATCGCGCCACTGCACCCCAGCCTGGGTGACAGAGCAAGACTCCGTCTCAAAAAAAAAAAAAAAAAAGGAGGGGGTAAGCAAGTGGTTGCTTACTCTACCTTAACAGAATGCAGCTGTAAAACCCAGACAGAATCCATAAAATAACAATTTGAAGAATCTGAAAAGTAAATTGAAAAGCAGCTGAATAACTACTTTTCCCCTCCAGTATACCCCAGCTTGGACTCAATGCAGCCTAAACTCAGAAGCAAAGGATTAGAAGGAATACAAGGAGATGCTCTATAGCTCAAGGCCAAGTAAAGAGAAGGGGTTTCCTAATGCACAGAGGGAGTTGCCCTTTTTTTATTGATTGAAAGCCACAAATATTTCCATATAATAGCAATAAACAACTTTTAAGATCCCAAAACGAAAATACTTGACTGTAACTCCATCAAAATGTGTAGAGGATCTGTATTTTGAAAACTACATAACATAGATGAAGGAAATCAAAGATGACCTAACTAAATTCAGAGGCATATCCTGTTCATGGATTAGAAGACTCAGTACAGTGAAGATTCTTTTCAAATTGATCTGTATTTTTAACACAATTCCAGTCAAAACTCCAGTGGGATTTCTGTAGATATAGACAAGCACATATTAAAATATACAGTATAACAAAGGAACTAGAATTTTAAAAAAGGCAAAAAAGAATAGCAAGCTGGAGACCTGATACAATTCAATTTCAAGACATTATAAAGAAAGCTACAGTAATCAAAACAATGTGGTATTGACAAGTAGACACATAGATCAATGGAACAAAATAGACAATCTAGAAATAGAGCCACACAAACATGAACAACTTGTTTTTGACAAAGGTTCAAAGGCAATTCATTAGAGAAAGGATAGTCCTTTCAACAAATGATAGTGGAATAATTGGACTGTATGCTAAAAATATGAATCCAGATCTAAAGCTTATACCTTTAACAAAAATTAACTCAAAATGATTAATACATCTAAATACAAAATGAAAAGCTGTAAAACTTCAAAAAACAAAAATATATTCATGATCTGGATTTAGGCAACAAGTTCTTAAGACACCAAAGCATAGTACATTTTTAAGAATTGGTAAATTGGATTTTATCAAAATTAAAAACTTTTGCTCTAAAAATACACAATTAAGAGAATAAAAAAGACAAGCAACAGTCTAGGAGAAAATATTTCCAAATCACATATCAGACAAATAACTTGTATCCAGAATATATAAAGAACTTAGAATATTCTGCAGTAAGAAAACAGCCCAAATTAAAAATTGGCCAGGGACTTAAACAGTTCTCTCAAAAAAGGATATACAAATGGCAAATAAGCACATGAAAAGCTTTTCAACATCAAGTGCCTTTATGAAAATGTAGATTAAGAACAAAATGAGATCTCATGACACATGTATTAGAATGGCTAACATAAATACCAACGATACTATGTTGGTGAGGATGCAGATCAAATAAAATTCTCATGCACTCTTGGTGGAATGCAAAATGGTACAACTACTCTAGACAATGGTCTAGAAGTTTCTTACTAAATATACACTTACCATGACCCAGCAATCTCTCTCCTAGGCAGCATAAAAAAGAAATCAAAATTTTGTACTTGAAATGAAAATACTGTACTTGAATGTTCTATTCATAATGACCCCAAACTGGAAACAATCTAACTGGTATTCAATGGGTGAATGGATAAAGAAACTGCAGTACATCCATACTACAAAATACTACACTTAGCTATAAAGAGGAACCACTGACACACGTAAAAGTTAGATGAATCTCAAAGGCATTATACCAAGTGAAAAAAAAGTCTCGAAAGGTTGCATACTGTATGGTTCTATTTTTAAGACATTCATAAAAATTCAAACTACAGTGACAAAGAATAGCTCAGTGGCCACCAGGTGTTATTGATAGGGAGGGTCTCATTATAAAGTAACAGCAAAAGGGATTTTTCTGGAGGGATGGAACCAGTCTATGTCCTGATAGTGGTGGGAATTTTATAAACATGTGCATGGGTTAAAACTCCTAGCACTGGAGCCGGGTGCAGCAGCTCACATCTGGAATCCCAACTCTGGGAAAATAAGGAGGGAGGATTGCTTGAGGCCAGGAGTTCAAGACCAGCCTGGGGAACATAGTGAGATCTCATCACTACAAAAAATTAAAAAGCTTAGCTAAGTGTGGTGGCAATACACCTGTAGCCCTAGCTTCTTGGGAGGCTGAGGTGGATTGCTTGAGCCCAGGAATCTGAGGTTACACTAAGCTATGATCACACCACTGCACGCCAGCCTGAGAGAAAGAGCAAGAGCCTATCTCAATTTTTTTTTTAATTTAATAAATTCCTAGAAGTATACACCCAACAAAAGTCAATTTTACTGCATGTTAATTTGTCCAAAGTTTTAATAGCCTTAATTGATATCCAGGCTGCCACACAGTTTTCTATTTGTTCTTGTGCCACCTCCATTTTAAAGTAAAAGTATCCATGACAGGAGAAAGAAATCACACAAGTAAACAGTACATTTATGTCTATTATCTGTGGATATGCTGTATATTTCTGGCAGAATAATGGCATCCAGAAGCTGAAAGAAGACTGGGCTACAGTGAAGCTCCTACGGACAGAACCAGTCATTTGAATTCCATGTCCTATTGCTTAAGCATTCAAAAGGAGAAAAAGAAAATGTATTTTCTGATTCTTTGTAGCTGCATTTGAAGTAAATATGAAATTTCATTTTAGCTTAGAACCTAGAGTTTAAAAATTAAAACAATATTTAAGCAAAAAAGTTGTAAAATACTTAGCATGTTTTATATTTGTTATTTACAGTCAATTCTCAAATTAGATAGCAGATTAAGATTCATAAATAATTGCTAGTGACAAAAGAAAAGTGTATTTGTAGAGAAATTAAAATTGTTAAGAAACTGAAACAAAAAGTAAAATTTTTCCACTTTTGTAAACCTCACAACATTTGGCACAATATCTGGCACATGGTAAGCATCGATCATAATTTCAGAATGGGTCCTCTGATAATAGCTTTAAACAGAAAAGTCCACAGATCAAACCTGCACCTCTATAATGTAGGCTAAGACTGAACAATTCATACATCCAAATGTGTATGTGTATTTGCCATAATATATCTGAAGGCAAGAGATGATGGAAATACGGAAAAACGGAGTTTACTTGGCCCAATACAGCAGGAAAAAGCACAGGATTGAAGTGAGAGAGGGATTTTGCTGAAATCAAGAGAAGATTGTGTGCACAGCTTCCATTGCCTCACTCAGTAGACAGTGTTGACTTTCCAAATAAGGTCCATTGGGTGATCTGATAAAGTTAGAACATACATATGTTCAGGTTTTAGATATAGAAAATCTGCAACAAATTAAAAGTCTGAGATAGTTTATTTTAATACTGAGAGTTTTTAGTCCTTGAAGTATCAGTATTTTGATACATAACTATTTTTGAAAGTCTATAAAATTCCCTGAATAACATCCCATTCGATTTACAAGTTGGGAATAACATTTTAAACTAAAACTCACGCTTAAAGGAGGGAAAGAGAGGGAGGAAGGAAGGGGAGGGAGGCAAACTGAAAAATGAATAATTAAAGGAAGACATGAATAGAAGTTTTCCAAAACTAAATAATCAGGTGACATAATCAGTGCTAAATGGTCTTTCTCTTTCTGAAGAACAGAAATTGCCACTTCAAAGATTATAGATTACAATATATAGATTTTTAATTCAGTTTTTATGACAAGTATTTCCTCAAATATAATAAAAAATTTTCCACTATTATAAAGCCTTAGTGATCTTCTGGAATGTAAACTTGGTCAAAGGATAAGAACCAAAATATTTGGAGAATGTTAGAAAGTAACTTTTACTTCAACTATTTTATGTATGTCAGTTTAAATTTTTGTATATTTATCTGCCTCTCAATAAATGTATTAGTAATATGTGATATCTTTAAAAGCGTTAATCATACAAGATTTAAAAAGCAAAGTTTGACAAAACTAGCATTGTTTATAATCCATCTATTTTTAGATAAGTAGGCTTATGATATCTTTTGTCAACTAACATTGTACAAAATACCACCTTCCTTCTAAAATATGGCTTTAATCAATTTGTCTAATCACAAATATGTATTATACACACGAAGACAGCCAAGGTAGTAAGCCCTAGAGGTACTTGAAGTTTGTCACAGTGGTGACAAGCAAATACCAATAGTCCAGGCCCAGCAGACTAGGCAGGTAGCTACTTAAGGACACATCACACCCAAGTTAGAGGCAGAAAACATCTTCTTGAAGGAAGTGAGGGCTCAACATACTCGAATAATGAGACAGACACAGGCGAATGAAGAGGGCGATGAAATTCCTCTAGATACTGGTGAGAGGCAGAGAGAAGTATCTTTCAGGAACAGGGATAGTAGGAGATAAGGCTAGGGAGGAGGACCAGGCCCCTATCAGTGTCTTACATGACCAATGTTAGGCCTTAGCAAAAAAAAAAAAAAAAAAAAAGACATGTTTTAAGCAAGAAAATGACAGAATCTGAGTTGCATTTTGGGGTGCTTTTCTTGGTGCTAATATGAAAAATGGTTTGGAGGAAAGTAAGACCAGAGACAGGAAAACCAGCTGGGAAACTGCTGGAGTCATTCAGACCAGCAATCTCCAGACATATTGGATCACACAACTCTATGAGTAAAAGAAAAAGAATTAACACAACTTATAAATAACATGTGCTGCTGTATTCATGCGTGCTTTTTTAAAAAATGAAAATGAAAATAATAAAAGTTTGCTTATGAAAACAAAGCCTATAATATGAAATGTCTGTTTCATATTATATAAAACAAACATGTAATATGTGTTATTAATGGTACATTGTTATTAAAGGTGAATATAAATCTTTATTTCAAATAGTCTGATAACTGCTTTTGGGGGTTTAATTCTTATCAGATCTGATCGTTTCTTATAACGTGGCTGACAAAACTTTGATACAAAGGATAACTGTCAACTTTGCTATTTTCTTGTGGTTCACTGGTGCTTGCATTTTCACTGTATTCAATGTACAGCTTCTTTGCAAATATATTCACCTGTCCATCATGAAGATTAGTTAATAAATAATATAATGTGTAAAACACTTACCTGGTTTATGTAACCTGCATTATACTGAAAGATGCTAACTACACAAGGCCAACAAGGCATCTCCTAGTGCAGCTCAAATCGACCTCTCCTCCCACAGCCCAACTCCAACACCACACATGGACTCTCTGACCCACAAACTGAGTAACATTCTAGTGCCTACCTATGTTTTATTAGTAAAGCATAATTTCTGATTTTAAAATTGCATATTAATAGAAGTTCTAGTGCTTTCTTTCTCACGCCAGTAAGTCATTTTATATGTCTCCTTTCTCTGAAAATTCAACTGATCTAGAAGACAAATGATGATGGCCTCAAGTGGCTAAGGGAAAAGATGCAGACTTTTCCATATTAATATTTGATTCATAAATTTTTGGAGTAATTTTAAGTTTACAAAAAATTGATCAAAAAGTACAAACATACTCCTTTCAGCTCCTCCCTAGCACACACATACAGTTGTCTCTATTATACACAACTTGTATCAGTGTGGTAATTATGTTACAACTAATGAACCAATACTGATATATTATTCTCTGTCTCTCTCTCTCTCTCTCTCTCTCTATATATATATATATAAAACTAAAGTTCATAGTTTACATTAGAGTTCACGCTTTTTTATTGGTTTTGAAAAAAATGTATAATGTGCCCCTTATTACTATATCATACATCATGGTTTTACCGCCCTAAAAATCCCATGATCTATCTATTTATTTGTTCCTCCTTCCCCATCTCAAATCCCTAGCAATTCATCTTTTTGCTGTCACCATAGTTTATGTTATATAGTTGGAATAATATAGTATGTAGCCTTTTCAGTTAGGCTTCTTTCACTGAGTAATATGCATTTAAGGTTGCTCCATGTCTGTTCATGGCTTGATAGTTCATTTTCTTTTATCGTGAATATTTCATTGTATGGGTATACCACAGTTTGTGTATCCATTTACCTATTGAAGGACATCCTGTTTGCTTCCAAGTTTTGGCAATTATGAATAAAGCTGCCATAAATATCTGTGTGCAGGTTTTCGTGTGGACTTAAGTTTTCAGTTCATTTGGGTAACTACTAAGGAACATGATTGCTGGATCATATAGTAAGAACGTGTTTAGTTTTGTAAGAAACTACCAAACTGTCTTCCCAAGTGGCTGTGCCATTCTCATCAGCAATGAATGAGAGTTCCTGTTGCTCTACACTCTCTCCAGCATTTGGTGTTGTCCATGTCTTACATTTTAGCCATTTTAATAGGTGTTTACATATTTTTTATATCCAGACAATTTCTTAAATGTTTTTATTGGTTTTAAATGAAAGGTTTCCTTTGATTCTCTTAGTTACTGTTAGGGGTCTTGTTTACAAAAAATAAAAGGAAGAAAAAGGGAAGGAAAAAAAAAACTCCAACGTCACTCCTTTTAAATTTGTGCTGCCATTTCTTCTATAACAGTGACTTCCCAAGGAATATACAGTGACTATCTGTGTACCACAAAACTGAGTTTGATACCTAGTTCTGCCACGTACAATCTATATAACTTTAAGCATGATTTTTCTTTAATTAATATGATATGAATAATTTTCTACTAACTAAGCCATTCTTGAACTCCTGCAATAATCCCACTTAGTAACAGCAATTTAATTTTGGATTTTACAACCATACTTATAAGAGAGGATGGCTTCTTTTTCATTTTGTGCAATTTCATTGTAAAATATTAGTAGAAATGTACTCACTATGTAAAATAAACTCAAGCTTCCTGGCTTCTTTTATGCTCTGTAAAAATATAAAGAGTGTGTAATGCCTTCCTTAGATGACTTAATAAGCTTGTTTCTATAAATGACCCCAGAGCCTTTGGAGGGTAGCCCTTTGATAACGTTCTTCATAATTTTCATTCTATTATTGATAGATCCAACAGCTCTAATTCTTGATTCAATTTATTTATTTTTCTTTTCTTTTGAGACAGGGTCCCACTCTGTCACCCAACCTGTGGTACAGTGGCACAATCACAGCTAATTGTGGCCTCTACCTCTCGAGTTCAAGCCATCCTCCCACCCCAGCCTCCTGAGTAGCGGGGTCTACAAGCATGTGCTGCCACACTCGGCTAATTTTTCTATTTTTTTGTAGAAACAGAAACAGTGTCTCACTAGTTGCCTAGGCTGGTCTCAAATTCCTGAGCTCAGGTTATCCTCCTGCCTAAGCCTTCCAAAGTGCTGGGATTATAGCGTGAGCCACCATGGCCGGCCTATATTTCTTCTAGAAACTCATCCATTTCATCTGCAATTTCTAAGCCATTACCACAAGTTATATCTAACTCTGGAAAGCCATTACAACATTATTGTTCTCTTTTTCATTAAATTTTCAAGAAGTCTATTTTGACCTTCCCCTAAAAAATGGCTACATAGGACCAGGCATGGTGGCTCACACCTGTAATCCCAGCACTTTGGGAGACCGAGGTGGGTGTATCACCTGAGGTCAGGAGTTCAAGACCAGCTTGACCAACATGGTGAAACCCTATCTCTACTAAAAATTAAAAAAAAAAAAATTAGTCAGGCGTGGCAGTGGGCTACTCAGGAGGCTGAGGCAGGAGAATCACTTGAACCCGAGAGGCAGAGGCTGCAGTGAGCCAAGGTCATGCCCCTGCACTCCAGCCTGGGTGACAGAGTCAGACTTTGTCTCAATTAAAAAAAAAAAAAAAAGCTACATAGTTTTTCAATTCTACATTTGTCAAATCATTAATTACTACTTATATGTGTATTATTTACATCCTCTCCATATATTTGTTTTGTTGTTTTAGTATCATGAGTTGAATTTCTTATTCATGTTCTCATTTTCCACTTTGATAATGTAAATACAGTACAGATACTTATTTGCATCTGAGTATAGCCTATTAATAGTATTAGCATTGTTTTTACTGTTTATACTTGTTTTGATTTCTCCTTTGCATTTAGAATAATTTAATTATTCTCCTATTAGCTTATCCTCTAAGCATTTAGGATAATTTAATTATTATTTCCAAGTGGTTGAGTTTATTTTTGTTTGAGCTTTATTTTATTTTATCTTATTTTATTTTATTTCATTTTGTGACAGAGTCTCGTTGTCTCCTAGGCTGAAGTGCAGTGGCAAGATCTCGGCTCACTGCAACCTCTGCCTCCCAGGTTCAAGCAATTCTTGTGCCTCAGCCTCCCGAGTAGCTGGGACTACAGGCATGCACCACCACGCCCAGCTAATTTTTGTACTTTTAGTAGAGTCGGGGTTTCACCATGTTCACCAGGCTGGTCTTAAACTCCTTATCTCAAGTGATCTGCCCACCTCAGCCTCCCAAAGTGCTGGGATTACAGCCATGATCCACCGTGCCTGGCCTGAGCTTTATTTTAAATAATATCTTTGGGTCCAAGAATGTCTCTGTACAATTCATATTTGTGTAAATGAACTAGACTTTCCTTCTGACCCAATCTGTAATTAGTTTTACAGCCTTCCTTGATAAGCACATTTTACCTCAGTTTGATGCTTTATAGTCTTTTGACTTGGTAAATAATTTTTAATACAATGTTTTTGCTGGATTATACAATAGCTTAGGGACTTACTGATATATAGAGGCCCTCATGGTAAGGTTTACAATTTTTGAGTCTAGTTCTAATAGTTTTTCTGTCTCCTTTTGTTTTCATCATCAGTGCTTACCATTAGTCCAACACATTTATAGCAGTCTATCTTCCACCATTCTAAATCACCATTTCTACCATCTGCCTTTGGTTTTGAAACCAGATAGCTACATGTTAGGATTAAATGTTAAATAAAAATTGATAAGGCATGAACAAACATCTGTTAGTGTCTTTTAAGAAACATACTTGAATTTTGTGGTACTTCTGTTAGCTAGTCTGACATTATTTCCTTACTTCTTTGTTTTAAAGTTCAGTTTTCCAAGGAAGAGTGTAAGTTTAACTAGATTTTTTAAGCATTTAAGCCCTTTAAAAAAATACAACACTATTACTTTTTTAAAAACTTTAAAATTTTAAGTAAATAACATAAAAGTCCACAGTGTTTTATAATCTTTCATATATCACTGCATTTGAAAGAAACTATCACTAAGTGAAGTTGCTTCAGCCAGAAATAGCTGGTATGTTGCCCCACTCACATATTCTTAAAAAGTAAGAACAATGTTTCTTTTTATAGCCAAACAATGTGGTACTTTCTACAGCATTCACTAAATACTCTCAAAGTACGTTGCAAAGCAGCACTAGAGCAACACTTGGAATTCATTAATCACCAGACTGTCATCCTCAAAAAAATGTCAATATATGAAGTAGCTGAAATATTCCCATTCTTAACTACAACAGTGTTTTTTTGACTTAGAGGATAAATTCTGTCATTTAAATTAAGTATGAATAAGATTTATATTTGAATTTTAATTAAAGAAACCAGCAATCTGTTCTCGCCCTTCAATAGAAATCACAGTTGAAAGATATGTGCAGTTTATATATTTTAATATTCTGGTAGGTATGCTTGATAGCATCCATAAAAGCCATTTTAAAAATGTCCAACTACAAAGGAAATAAATATTCATTATTAAGTACCAAACATAATGAACTCTTATTCCTACATGTAACAAAATGTCCCTAGCCAGCAAAATCCCTGTTTCTGAGGACATTCTGGGGGTTGCTATTTATCATCCACAAAATCAGGATATTAACACAAAAAATATTTGGGGGTCTAAAATTCTGTATGATTCATTGCCTAAGCTACATGACAAATAGCTCAAAATTACAGAATTGGTCTTTCAAGAACAAATAGCCAACTCTCAGGGTATAGGGACAATCCAAAGACAACAATGACAAGAAGATATTTAACCTCTAAAGAACTGACTTTACAAAAACTATTTTTAAAGTATCTAAATAAGCTGTCGAATTGAAGTGACTATTAGTCATTTCCATTAAACAGACTATAAAATAATTTTTTTTGAAACACCTGGAGTCAGCATCTTTTAATAATTTGAGTTGCCCTGATCATGATATATAATTTCTCAAATACAAGCACTGTACACATTTAAGCTCAAAATTTTATGCAAGATATTCACATGACATTAACATCATATAATAGAACTAGAATTTTATATATAAAGAACCACACAATTCTGGTAATTATTTAAACTGTTTAGTAACAATTTTAACAAAAAAGCCCTCTTTTAAATAAATGTCAAAAGAGCTCTTTAAAAAATCATCTATCTTCTTTTACTTTGAGATGTTTAGAAAATTTTACTTTAGAAAAAATAAAACAAATATCAGATATAATGGCATATGTATGAGAGAAAAAGGATTTAATACAAAAAAATCATTCACTTCTCTAGATCTCAACCCAAATAGACATCATCTTATAATCATATGATTTTTGATTTTTTCATTACCTATAATTCTAGTAAAAAGAAACATCTTTTGATTCTAGACTATGGACAATTTTCCTTTCTGGTATTTGGGATATATTTATGATTTTTTTTTTCTAAAAGAAGAGATTTGAAAATTGGATTTGAGGCTGGAGAGGTATGTTCTAGAAATATAAATCTGTCTCATATACAGATTTTATATTTATCAGAAAATTTATTTTTAAAATTTGTATTGTAAAAATCCAAATTATATAAAAATCCAAAAGTAATTATATAAGTATATGCCATATAAAAACTAAATGAATGACATAGCAAAGAAATTTAATATAGATATTAAAATGTTGATTGTTATAGCAATATAGAAGTATTCATAATTGTCATAAAATTATAGGATCCAAATTTTTAAAACAAAGGAAACACCCTAAAATCAAAAGAGTTGATTCTTTTGGTATGGTAACATTGAAGTTAATTGTTACACATGTCATGACATATTTTAGTAATTTATAATTCTCCAAATCACTAAACCTCAAAATTTTTACTATTGAATTTTATTCAAGTTCTCTAAAGGGAATTCAGATATCAGAGATATGGTTCACAGTGGAAGCTTTAAAAAAAACTATCCAAAACAAAAGTTACTTGAAAAGAAGTATAAGAAAAATAACAAAATATATGAAAGGCATGTTGAAATATATGAAAATAAATACATGAAGCATGCTTCAAGCACTAATTTGTCAAAACATTCTTACTGACTTTGAACAGAAATTGCTTAACTTCAAGTGACATGTTACTCAACTGAGGAATAAACAAAACCTAGAGTTAGTCAAATAAGCAAATGGTGGCCAAAACTTGCATAATAGATATAATCCACCTGAAAGAAAGCCCGAGGAACAACAGAAGAGCATTTCTGATTACAGAAGTATTGAATTAGTGATGCAATTCATTGCATAAAGAACAAGATAAGTGAAATAACAGTCATTGACAACTGGGAGTTCAAAAGAAGAGTCAGATCTGAATCTGAAGAAGTTTAAGACACACTTTAAAACTATTTTGTTTACATGTTTCTTCTCATGATTTTACAGGATATGATGAAAATAGGAAAAATTAATTTAAAATCTTTCAGTATCATTAAATAGAGAACTAAGCAATAATGCATGGTGTTTGGAATTGTTCTAGATTTCAATTGTGATAGTGCCATTATGACTGCATGTGTTTATCAAAACTGGCAGAACTATAGGTAATTTTACCATAAGCAAATTGTGCATTAATTAAAAATTGTAAAGCACTGTATCAGTTTAATTGGCCGTGATTGTCTTTCAGTGAAATGTACATAACAGTGAATCTAAGATTTGATGTCATCCTAAATTTAATGGAATACCATGTATCTAAAGATTGACTCTAGTTAAAGAGCTAGAATTCCATTATCTGTGACTAGCATTCTATATTGGGTTCCAGTATCTCTCTCAATTTCTGGGCTCTAAGATTACTTATTTTAAAATGGTATTCTGACTTCCAGAAAAGTCAAAGTACATTTTTCAAACCCCTATCTGAAAGACATTTAGTGAAAGAATCGACAAGACATAACTGAAAAAATGGAACACCCAAAAAAGTATATCCAGGTTTCTGTTATCAAGACTAGAAATACACAAAGAACCTGAGCAACAGTCTGCAAAAGTTCACCAAAAAAGAAAAAAAAAGTTTTTATTTTCTCCAAATTGAACGCTAGAAGCATCTACACTTGGAACTATCAACCTAAATTCATAATCCTCTGTGGTAGCATTTTTGCTGAGGTTCAACAGTTCACATAGATTGAGATGTCAAGACTTGTTTCCTTTCATTCGAAAACTAAAATACCTGCAGCATGGTCTTGATTTCTCCTGAGACTCTTGATTAGATTCCAATTTGTAGTAACCATGACAACCCATTTCAAACTAAGGCTCTGAAAAAAAAATACTTTTTTCTGACATCACAACTCGCTGAAGATATTTTAAGACTTATGCTATTTTCATCAACATCTAGAAACACAAATAAAAGAACAAAACCATTTCAATTTCTGACACTGTATTATGTACGAAACTAGGTCAGCCAGTCAAGAACACTTGAATGTTGGTTTTACACACAAAATTAAAATCATGATGTATATAGGATTTAAATATCACTATTCTACAACAACATTTTAATTGATTCATTTTACAAAAATGAATTAACTGGCCTACCATGTGTGCTAGGTACATAGTGAAGTAAATAAGGCATGCATTGTCCCTGTCCTCCTAAGATTTTTATAAACTACTTAGTTCCTGTCTGTTATTTATCAGTTTATATTCTAGAAACATTAAATTTCTAGAAAAAAAGTCTTCATAAAAAGGTGAGCAAATAGCCTTTTTGTGACACTATAGAGGCAACAACAGACTAATGGTTAAGTGAATGTGAATGGTTTCACACTGTTCCTCCCACAACCTTCCAAACCTCCTGTAACTCTGGCAAGAGTTCACCCTTCCCTGCCTAGATTTCTCCAGATATAAAACAAGTATCTTAGCACCCGTCTCTGAGTTGTCATAAAAATAAAATACATGCTAAGCCCTTGGTACAATGCCTATCATATATTAGAGTACGCATTTGATAATTGTTAGTTGATTCTCGTATTAAAAATTATAACCCTGATTTTAGTTTTAAAAAGACTTTTTTAAAAAAAGTCATTGTTTAAATAAGCATTATGCAGTTGCACCCTACTGTATACTAAAATAGAAATAACTTAGTTTTGTACTTTCCCCGTAAGTATGGCATAACCAAATTCATTTATACAAACTCAAATAAATTAGGTCTTGATTATTCACCTCAAAGATTTTACCATTGATTCTTTTAAATAACAACTTTTTTCAGTACATATAAGACCAAAAATTAAATTTCCAAATTTTTTTTAAAACCACAACTGATTTCTAAACAACTTTTCTAAAATTAGATTTTAGAAAGTGACACACACACTTCTAATTCTCACAGGCCTATCATCAAATGGATAGATATGTGCAAAAATATTGAAGAAATACATCTTCACTACATTCAGTTCCTACTTTAAGTATTTTAAACCACAACAGAACAATATGCTAATGTGAATCTACATTGTCATATGAAATTTTGGTTTAATCAACAAAGATCTCTTAGTAATGCACTTATTTTAACCACTAGATGAACAACCATGTACCCCTTGAAAGACCTCACAGGGGTAACCAATGGTACAAAATGTATAAAGTCAAACTGGGCATTCAAGAAGCTTCTCAGGAAAGACTTTTTACCTTGAATCATGGTTGCTTTTTTAGCTAAACAGATAGAAACAGCATTATTTTCTTTATGTAACCAGCTACCATCATCCAAATGGAACATCAGGGGTGTTGGTTATTTCTCCACCTGACTGCTGAGTTGGTGGCCCTTTCAGGCATCAACAAGTAGTAAAAACTCATAAGCTAATTATTAAATGAAAGCATCTCCATGTCTCTTAAAATAAGAAATGAACAACAAAGTAGCAAAATAAATACAGGGCTTCCAATTTCAACTCCAATGTTTACTCTCCAACATCACAACTGAACTTATTGGGCTGCTGGAACACCACAAGGAATTTACAAGAAAACTGTTTGTAGTCAAGCTGAAAATTTCAGCAAAATCTTTTTTATATGATCACATGATTATTTTGAGCTATTTTATGGAAATGCATAAGAGGAAAATGACTGGGAAATAAAATTTTAAGATCTTATCAGCATGTGCTTTACACAGCTCTGCAAAATGTGTTGTAATTTACATTTTATAAGCTAGGGGACAGAGGCTGCGAGAATCAAGTAACTTTCTCAAGGTTACCCAATAAGAAAATGGCACATCCTTCATTCAGACCCATGTCTGTGTAACAAGGTCAGAACAGGCACAAGGAATGCTACTTTTATAAAGTTTTGGAAAAGTAATCTCTAAAAATCTTTCACACAGTATACACTAAAATAATATATAATTTAAATAGATGAATCAGAGTAGTAAGGTAGCGAGAATGAATTACTTTGTAGAAGCTGCTTTATTTCTCATTGTCTCTTTGGTTCCCCTCTACCCTTCCCCATCTGATAAATCGGGACAAAGATAGTAGTATCTCTCACACACAGTCATTATAAGGATAAAATGCTATAATGTTAATATATTCAACATACCTAACGTTAGACCTAGCATCTAATAAGGTCTTAATAAACAATTGATTTTTGTATTATTACTTTTATTCTTATATATAAAATTAAAGAGTCTTTACTTTCTGCTAGGTGATCAATTAAGCAATCTTCTCTGAGGAAGGCATTGGGTGTGTCTTATCTCTCATCCTGATGGAGTTTGACACATAGATGTTTAATAAATAGTCACTGAATAAATCAACTAAAATTTTCCATATACGTTTATCTCAATGTATGTATACTGATGGAGAGTAAAACAATAAGGTATTCCTTCTGCTAATCTTTCTTTTTTCCCACAATAATTCGTTGATTCAAAAGTTTTCTGAGGACACAGTATCTCCATAGGAAGTCCTACTTGGTTAAAGAGAAAGAGGGGGAAAAAGACAGAATTTGCCTATATCATATAAAGAAAAACAGGTAGACATGTACATACAAAATACCTCAATTCAGTCTTTCCTCCATTAAAAGTAAACTATACCTCAACTTTAGAAAAAATGTATAAATTCTCACTATCCTCTAAACCTTCCTCCACCCTCCAAGTTCTCTTAATTACCTGTCATCTAATTATATGCAACAAAGGAGGAGCCAAAAAATGACTATATTTGACATAAGTGTCTCAGCATTTTAGTCTCTTTCTCTTATCTATTATTCAATTTGATAAGTTAACTTACCGTGTTGACCTCTTGAGCTAATGAGCTAATTTGGAGAAGGGCAGACACTGAAATCACTAGTTTCTACTGTGAGCTGGTGAACTTGATTTGATCTTCATAGCAGGAAAGTGAGGTCAGAAATGCATACTTTCCAGGCCAGACAGAGTGGCTCATGCCTGTAATCCCAGCATTCTGGGAGGCCGAGGTGGGCAGAGCACTTGAGGTCAGGAGTTTGAGACCAGCCTGGCCAATGTGGTGAAACTCATGTCTACTAAAAATACAAAAATTAGCTGGGTGTGGTGGTGCACACCTGGAATCCCAGCTCCTTGGGTAGCTAAGGCATGAAGATTCCTTGAACCCAGGAGGCAGAGGTTGCAGTGAGCCGAGGTCATGCTACTGCACTCCAGCCTGGGGGACAGAGTGATGCCCTATCTCAAAAAAAAAAAAAAAAAAAGATTCACAGAAATGCATACTTTCCAAATGCTTAAGGCAAGAGAGCACAGTGATACAGAACGCAGACTTTGAAATCGGACAGATCTGACATGAAAACCTGACTCCATCTCTTACTTAATCTCAGTTAAGAAAATTGTATAAGCCTAGTTTCCTCCTGTATAAAAAGGGATAAAACATGAACCCTATGGGGTTGTTGCAGGAGGATGTGAAAGTGCTGCCCCAGTACTTGGTATTAAGAATATCAATAAATCATTAGGATTATGATCTATTTTTAAACAATTTTCAAACAAAGTATTACCATTATCCTAATTGGTTAAAGATCCATGGGAATTGTTCCTCCCCAAACCATATTATTCATTCTAACACAGCCTCAAGCACTCACCCAGATTCCTCTACCTGACACGCACAAGAGAAAGGGAAGGGGTTAGAAAAAACACACAACTATTTGAAAGACTCAAATTCCTCCACTGTACCCTTCTTCGCAAAAAGTAAAATTTCTTAGACCATCAAAATCCTAATTATGGAAAAAACAATTTTTGAAAACCCAGTAGGGACAAAACAATGTGAGCAAGTGCTAATGTAGATAAAAAGAGAAATCTTGCACTAAGAAGTTTATAATTCTGTGTAAAAGCAAGCTTGTACGCAAAAACATAGAAGACAGAAGGTAATATATACTCTGATAGAGTTAAAGTATCATGAAAGAAAAAGAGAAGAAATGCATTTGGTTTGAGGATCTGTGAAAGCTTCAAGGAGAAGGTGGAATTTGGAAGTGGGTCTTGAAAAATGTGTGGATTCCTCTGGGAAGTAAATTGAACCAGTAGAATTCCACACTGAAGAAACAGCAGGCAAAAGCAAGAGGTGTGAAACTCCCCAGTCTTCAGAAGCTACAGTGGGCCCTCTAAGTCTGAAAGAATGTGGGTGAAAGGACAGTGTGAGAGATAAGGCCACAAAGGAAAGTTAGGACCAGACACCCCGCATTCTCAATGCCTTCTACAGAATCTGGCCTTTACTGTACAGACAGCAAAGACTTTTGGGAAGAGAAGGAAAGCTTGATAGGAATTGACGGGTAGTTTGGAAATAACCCTGCAGTGTATTAAGTTTTTAAAAGCTGAGGGCAAGAAAAGGTTATCAAAATAGCCCAGGCCTAAATTAGAAATTTTATTTTAAAGGATATTATATTGTAAGAATCCACAGAATTTAGCAATTTCTAATCCTTATAATATAAAAATATATATATTTCATTCAGGATACAAGTCAGTGGTTGGCCGTGTGGGACTAAGACAAGGGGGACTTATCAACATGCATGACCAATAGTCAAAAGAACCCCAGGAGTTGCTAAGTAGAGGTTCATTATTAGTCATGAGGGGTTGTCTACACTCTACTAAACAGATATCGTCTGGTGGATGAAACACAACAGCCAAGGTCTCAAGGCACTTTGTACCATGAGTAGAAGTCAGGATGGGATTTAGCCAAGGTTCCCAGTGGATCTCTCTGATTCATAGCAGGCTTACAGCTGGTTATGGAGGCCAGAGAATTCAAGATCAAGGCCCCAGGAGGAAAAGGTCAGGAAAAGGTGAGCAAAAGCTAGCCAGGGAGTCAGAACCCAGCTATATGAACTGAAGTTAAGTCAGGATCCAGTGAGGTATATGCAAATATCCATAGGCTCAGTGGGGAACACTGTAGAATCTGGAACATGAATGACGAGAACTCACTGAGCAACAGTGTTGCAGGTAGCAAGAATAACTCATAGCCACAGCCACTGGTGGAAGAGGCTTTGTCTGGATTAACCAAACAACTTTTGAACCCACAGTTGAAAGCCTTCAAGGCTGAGAAAGACTGAATAGAACCCAAACTAAAATTGGGATGTATGAATGTGAACTTGTAATATGAAAGTTTTCCTGAACTTCTAACCTAAATTCCCTTATCTGAGTGTAATGGTATATATTAAAAAAAAAAAAAGAAGAAGAAGGAGTTAGAACAACAGAGATAAAAATACTGTCTAAAAATAAGATAAATATTAAACAAAACCCTCTTTAGTCAACCACAATATCTGAAGAATTGCACAGTTTCACCTGTAGCCTCACCTGCCAAGCCTGTACGTTCTCCTCACGCTATGTTACTCCTCAATCTCCAACATTTATGCATCATTTAGAATATCTCTTCCTTGCCTGGCTTGGCAACTCCCATTATATCCTTCACCATCACTGTAAGACCCCAGTGGCCTCAGGCAGAACTAATCGCTGAATGAGTTCCTACAGCATATTCTACATACCTCTCCTGGGATAGGATCTACTTATTCTTCAAGGTCAGCGCAACAGTTCCCTCTTCTAGGAAGGGAAGCCACCTGGTGGCTTCCACAGCCATGCTTGTTTTTCCTTTATTACTGGCCTTGCCATAGGTAATATCATATCACTGGGCTATTTCTATCTCCCAATTATAAACTGCTCATGAGCCACATCTAAATGCTGATCATCCTTTTAAGTTCACTTGGCCCAGTTTCTGGCATAATTTATCAATATGTTGAATAAATTACATCATTTAATTTTTCCAGTTTCTCAATCACAAATAAGGCTTTGTGTATTTACTTTTTCATATTAATCTTTACTAAATGAAGATATCATTCCTTATTCCACTGGAAAACATACATATATGTATATCATGTATATATGTATATACACACATATATGTATATCATGTATATATGTATATACACACATATATACATGTGTGCATGTACATATATGTACACGTATGTGTGCATGTGCATATATGTACACGTATGTGTGCATGTGCATATATGTACATGTATGTGTGCATGTATATGTATACGTACATGTATACACGTATATACACATACGTATATATACGTATGTATACATATGTGTGTACATATACATATATACACATGTATGTATACATGTGTGTATATATACATATATACGTGTGTATGTATACATATATGCATATACGTATGTGTACATGCGTATGTGTGCATGTACATGTATGTGTACATGCATGTGCACGTGTGCATATGTACATGCATGTGTACATGTACATGCATGTGTGCATGTGCATATGTACATGCATGTGTACGTGTATATGTACATGTGTACACGTATACATATTTACAATGTATACATGTATACATATATACATATTTACAATGTATGCATGTATACACATATACAATATACATATTTACATATATGTGTACATATGTAAACATATAGTATGTGTACATATGCAAACATATAGTATGTGTACATATGCAAACATATATAGTATATAGACATATATACTATATATGTACATATGTAAACATATATACTATATATGTACTTATGTAAACATAGTATATATGTACTTATGTAAACATATAGTATATATATGTACTTATGTAAACATATAGTATATATATGTACTTATGTAAACATATAGTATATATATGTACTTATGTAAACATATAGTATATATATGTACTTATGTAAACATATAGTATATATATGTACTTATGTAAACATATAGTATATATATGTACTTATGTAAACATATAGTATATATATGTACTTATGTAAACATATAGTATATATATGTACTTATGTAAACATATAGTATATATATGTACTTATGTAAACATATATATATATAATTTTTTTTCGAGATCTTGCTCTGTCACTCAGTGCTGTGGTGCAATCATAGTTCACTGCAGCCTTGACCTACTGGGCTCAAACAATCCTCCCAACCTCAGCCTACTAAGTAGCTGAGACTACAGGTGCATGCCACCAAGCCCGGCTTTTTTTTTATTTTTTGGTAGAGACAGTGTTTCATCATGTTATCCAGACTGATCTTGAACTCGTGGCCTCAAGGGATCCTCCTGCCTCAGCCTCTCAAAGTGCTGGACTACAGGTGTGAGCAACCGTGCCTGGCCTGTTTCTGTCAAATATTTAATCTATCATAAACTTAAAGTAATATTTTAAAGACTCATAAAGTGTAAGCATTTCCTTCCAAGAAAAGGGAAAAGAAACAGAATTGTCTCTATAATAATAATCAAATTAAAATGCTAAAAATGTTTGCATAAACAAAGCTGCATAATAAATGATAAAACTAGCGAAATATTTAGAACATAGGTCGTAAAGCATCAATAACTTTTACATATTAAGAGCTTTTATAAAGTCAACAAGAGAAGAATGGATATACAAACATAAAAGAGATAAAGCATAGGAAGTGAATTTATAAGGGAAAAATTAAAATTAAATATTGTAAGAGTTTCTCAAACGTTATGAATATTTTAAGAGTTTGTCAAACACCTAGAAAATACAAACTTAAAATAATCAGATATTTACTCTGATCATACTGGAAACCACCAAAGTTTGACAACGTAAAAAAAAATTTTTTTAAATCAAACTGAAAAATGAGAAAATGCAATGAAAGCTCAGAGATGTCAGGAAATGTGCCAAAGTGTCAAACATAAAGTGAATTTCAGGTAGGGAAAGAAACAATTGTTCAGAAACTTGTTTTACTGTTTATAATCTTGGGTCCAGGTTTTCACTGACTTTCATTTAAAATATGCCCTTAGCTTTAAAAGCTGGGAGATTTTTAAAATGTGTTTTTGTTTAGTTATTTCCACGGGGTAAAAAAGAACATGTAGTTTTTTTTTTTTGCCACTGTTTTTTTTGTTTAGTTTTTGTTTGTTTGTTTGTTTTTGAGACAGAGTCTCACTCTGTTGCCCAGGCTGGAGTGCAATGGCGCCATCTTGGTTCACTGCAACCTCTGCACCCTGGGTTCAAGCAATTCTCGTGCCTCAGCCTCCCAAGCAGCTGGAATTACAGGCACCTGCCACCATACCCGGCTTTTTTTTTTTTTTTTAATTTTTAGTAGAGATGGGGTTTCGCCATGTTGGCCAGGCTGGTCTCGAACTCCTGACCTCAGGTGGTCTGCCCGCCTTGGCCTCCCAAAGTGCTGGGATTACAGGTGTGGGCCACTGTGCCCAGCCACCACTGGGTTTTTTAACTTCATAAACTCTAAAATCTTTCTCTATTCAGAACAGTTTATTGGAGTGAGCAAAATGCTGTCATATCCTTACCCCCACTTTTGTTCTGAGACAAGGTCTCACTCTGTTGCCCAGGCTAGTATGCAGTAGAAGAATCACATCTCACTTCAGCCTCTACCTCTCAGGCTAAACTGATCCTTTCACCTCAGCCTCCTGAGTAGCTGGGACTACAAGAAAATGTCACCACACCTGACTAATTTTCTGTATTTGTTACAGATTTGGGGTTTTGCCATGTTGCCCAGGGTGGTCTTGAAATCCTGGGCTTCGGTGATCTGCCCACTTTGGCCTCCTAAAGTGCTGGGATTACAGGCATGAGTCACCACGCCAGGCCTGCTGTTAATTTCATAATACACAAGTACTGTCAGGAAACAATAACACTTTACAAATCTTTAAAATTATCTAGTTCTCTGAAATAACAAAATAGTAATGTATTCATACTGTTCAGCTAGCTTCAGTAAGAATACCTGCATTTATCAGAAAACACACAAGTTCAAAATGTGGGCACTCTAGTGGGCTACCCTCTTGCATGATCACACCTTCTTCCTCCATGACTTTGAGGTTCTCACCAATTTTCAGCAGTTTATGAGCAGTGGTAACCTGGTTAGGATTCCTTAAATAAGAAAAAGTGCAACTGTGTGCTTTATGATTAAAATAATAATCTGCCTTGTTTCAGAAATGACATGGACAATTTTTTTTTTTTTTTTTGAGATGGAGTCTCGCTCTGTCGCCCAGACTGGAGTGCAGTGGCGTGATCTTGGCTCAATGCAACCTCCGCCTCCCAGGTTCAAGCGATTCTCCTGCCTCAGCCTCCCGAGTAGCTGGGATTACAGGCATGCATCACCACGCCCAGCTAATTTTTTTTATTTTTAGTAGAGATGGGGTTTCACCATGTTGGCCAGGATGGTCTCAATCTCCTGACCTCATGATCCACTCGCCTCAACCTCCCAAAGTGCTGGGATTACAGGCATGAGCCACTGTGCCCAGCCATGGACAATTTTTAATTAGATGAGTATCCATGTCGAAATGAATGTGACCTGACATGAAGATGGCACCACAAAGCTCAAAGAACTTTGAGAGAGAACACCTTCCCACAAATGCCATCCCACTCTCCACACCCAAGAGAATTTGTGCTGTCAAGAGAACTAACCTCGTCAAAAACACAGAAAGGAAATGCATAACCTATTCAAGACACGTATTATCAACAATCTTACACATTGTTTATAATGTAAAGGGACTATTTCTAGTTTACAGATGTGGAGATGTGGAAATTATGTGATTACTGGAAGACAGCATAGTGAGTGCTCCCAGTCTGTGTACAAGCGATAAAACCCAAGCCATAGATATGGGAGGAACAAAATTAAAACTATCTTCTTACACAAGAGGACTGTCTTACAGGCTCAGAGACAAGGCCTTTTCATTAGGAACCACTGCCAACAATAAAGTTTAGGGAAAGAACATATTTGGCTAGTTGGTTATTTTATTTCCTACAGGAAAAGGGAATTATTATAATATACACATTGTGTGCTCACTATCTCTGCATCTTACCTAGTAGAACGTTTTCTAATGATTAAGGGCTGAAAAACCTGCTTTCCGAGAATCACATTCCATGAATTCATGAGTTACAAAACTACTTTATTTATATTTCGAAAACGATGATCCTAAACCGAGTATCAACTACTAACTTACTGAATAGAAACTGAGAGTGGTGAGCTTAAACCAATCTTAACTTTTCCTATGGCTGATGTCCAAAAACATTAATAACTTAGCTACAGACATTTAATCACTAAATGAAAATCATGGTCCATAAGGTTTATTACTTTGTCAATATTTCATGGCTTTACATATAAATGCTTCCAATTAATACCCACGAGCCTATGTAATAGATAAGTAATCCTCAATTTCAGATGGAAAACAAAAACACAGAGTCAAAGACATTTATTTGTCCAAAATCTCATAACTGTTCAAGTCTGAGCCAAGATTCAACCACAGGTCTCCCTAAAATGACACACCAGTGTCCCTTGGACTATTTCCAGTGTCTCCTAATTGTCTCTGTTCATAATAAGTCACACGTTTAAGGCAACAAAGTTAACTGCTAGAGTCTGGTCAGATGAAGAATAACCTCCACTGCTGTCTGATGTCAAACTGGCAGCTCTGCCTCTGTGTCTGCTGAGCTGGGGGCCCTGGGAGCCCCAGGCAGGGAAGGGATCAACCAAAGACAACCACCTCTTGCTGCCTCAGCAATGGTCCCCATATGCCTTCTGGGTTGTTGGCTATTCCCTTTGGCATCTCCCTGGCCCTTGCAATCCACTGCCCCTGACAAAGGTAGTATTCTCCAAGTCTTGCCATTAATTATCTCAAGCTGGGAAAGTCAGGTTTGAAACTTGGCTCTGGTCAAGAGAAGTCGATGTTAACTTCCCAAAGTCTAATGAGATGAACTGATCTCAGGGAAAATTTCAATATGGGTAGAGAGAAGGTATATACACATTTACATGCTCCACAGTCACGTAAGCTCTCTGAAAAGATTATTATAATAATAATAATATTATTATTATTATTATTATTATTATTATCATTATTTTGGAGACAGAGTCTCACCCTGTTGCCCAGGCTGCAGTGCAGTGGTGCAATCTCAGCTCACTTGCAACCTCCACCTCCCAGGTTCAAGCGATTCTCGTACCTCAGCCTCCCAAGTCCTGGGATTACAGGCATGCACCACCACACCTGGCTAATTTTTGTGTATTTAGGAGAGACGGAATTTTGCCATGCTGGCCAGGCTGGTGAAAAGTTTTATTAAGAGATCTTATGAACCAAACAAATTCATCCAAGGAACAACAAAAAAAAAAGTATTTGAAATTGCATAATAAGTGGCATTTCAGAGATTTGGACTTTCCTTATTTTAAAACAGTGAGAGTATTGTTTACACTGCCCTGGTGGTTGTTCAAAGATGTGTATTTTTAATAAGATTCAATCATGTTTTCATTATGAGCAGTTATATTACTCCGTAAGTATAATTTCCATATACTGTATAGTAATATTTTCAATACAACTGGCTGCTAGTGCCCAGCACAGTATCTGACACATTGTTTATTTAACAAATACTTACTGAAAATCAACAAACTGTTGATTCAAGACTTCTTTTTCTTCTTAGAATGGGTTATTGATTAAATGGCTTCAAACCCAATCCTCTACAACTAATCTAACTCTCCCTGTTAAATCCATCCCTGTCCACAGGCCCAGTTTCTTCACCCTTCAAGGAGACTGCAAACTTCCAAACCTCTTACCCTCCTTCACCGCAGCAAAGATTAATAACCAGAACTCCTCATGTGTCCAAGCTTCTCCAGTACAGCCTGGCGAGCACCAAGGCTATACTTGAATAATTGCATACCCCTGAACTAAGTGTGTAATTATACACGCAGACACCTAACTTACCAACTCATTCTCATAGATGACTTCTCGTTTTTTCCCCTGAGAACATCCCCTCGCTGGCATGACTCTCCCATGATTGCCAATCACAGGGGATCTTATACATCTTATACAGATTTCTCAAAAATTTGTGATGGCTTTTACTGTTTCTAGCTGTGTAACAATCCCTGGGGTTGGTATCCTCACTGCTGCAGGATCTGTAACCTTTCAGTTCTGGAATCACCTTCACCCAAACGGAAAACTTTCACATCTAATGATTTCACTGGAAACTGCAGAAATGTTCAACAGGTGAAAGGTTGAAAAAAATGCAGAACACACATACATACACGGTTTGCTATGCAAATATTTCAAAACACATTTTTAAATGAGTTTCAAATAATTAAAATAGCCTATAATATAATCCTGAAGAAAAAGGAATATATAAATAGTATACACAGTCAAAAGCCTAAATCCTTATTAAATAGTCTAGGGCCAGGCGCAGTGGCTCATGCCTGTAATCCCAGCACTTTGGGAGGCCGAGGCTGGTGGATCACCTGAGGTCAGGAGTTCGAGACCAGCCTGATCAACATGGAGAAACCACGTCTCTATTAAAAATACAAAATTATCTGGGCATGGTGGTGTATGCCTGTAATCCCAGCTACTTGGGAGGCTGAGACGGGAGAATTGCTTGAACCTGGGAGGTGGAGGTCGCAGTAAGCGGAGATCTCGCCATTGCACTCCAGCCTGGGCAACAGAGTGAGACTCTGTCCCAAAAAACAAACAAACAAAAAAGTCTAGAAGGATGCAATCTATCCATAGCATTATCTAAAATATATCTGAAAAAACAATGATTTCAAGATATTTATTTGGGATAAATAAATTGGGAAAGCGTTACTTATTAAGTTTCCATTTTGAAAGTCCATTATGCACGTTCACATATTAAAATCTCTGGGAAAGTCTGGAGAGAAGAAAACAGTTTAACAGTTTTAACTTTTTAAAACCTACACTTTCCCAAAGTTATGTGACCATGGGAGTTGTTTTTACAGACAGCATGTTAAATTATAAATCAGAATACATCTTAAGAAAGGCTGAAATGCAAGTCAATTGTGTTATTTATCTCTAGGTGGCTTGCAAAATTATTTTTCTTTACATGTTCCTGTTGCTTTCAAACATTCTGTGACAAGCATGTTTATTTTGTAATTGGAAAAATATTAAAAATACAAAAAAAAGTGTTCAGTTCCATTTAAGATCACTCTTGCTATTTCTTATCTTACTGGCTTTGTCAGTAAAGCCAGTCTACAAGTTGTCTATAAGTTGTCAAAAAGCAAAGTGGTCAAGCAAATAGATTCCAAACGACATCTGGATTCCAGGCTCATATCTACCACTGCCTGGCCACATGACCCCAGACAAGTCATACCTTAAGCTGCAGTTTCCTCTTCTGTACAATCTGGATAACATCTACATCTACTGGATGTGGGTTGGACGTGACCATTAAATATAGCAACATGTCATGCATTTAGCACAGTACCTGGTGAATCATAAATGCTCGTTGCTTGCATAACCAGAGTCCTGTAAGCCACTGGTCACTGTTCTTAAATTACTGTGACCCTGATACTTTTAATTAGTGGAAATTTGAATAAATTTACAATATTCATTCAATCTCTGAAGCAATTAAGGTTCCATATTATTTTATATACTACTTGTGAAACATATTTATTATAAGGTAAATTTACCAGGAGCACCCTGATGCTTACGAAACTTTCCAAGTGCAGAGTTTATGCATGGTTATAATTTATTCTACCTGAAAATTTCCATTACATTTACTTAGGAAAAAAAATAGATCTTAATTATGTTGAGATTTTGATAGCAGCCAATTGCATTGAAAATATTGCTGTACAGTACATGGAAATTATAGAACAAAATCACTTTCTTCTTACATCAAAACTTAACCTGCAAGAAAATTTTTTAAAGTTTCTATATTACAACAAGCAGCGAATCCAGAAAAAAATACAAATCAATAAATCCATTTCACTGTATTTACTCTATTAAAAGCTTTCAGTCAAGGGTGCGTGAGGCTAATTTTCAGACTATGCCATCATGCTGCCACCATAGCTGAAAGAGTTACAGCTTTAAACAACCTGAAACAAATGCCACTCACTCTTATCCCCTGTACTAAGTGATGTGGTTGCAGTCATCCTGAGAGATGGAGGAGTCAGAAGTTATAGATTCCTCTTGCTCTTTTCAATAACTGAAGTCAGCTTCTTGACAGTTTTACAGCATTTGTGGTAAAGTATAGTACCTCAATTTCTTGTTTACAGGAGGTAGGAAATCTGATTTTAATCCATGTGTAAAAAAAGTATATTCAATATATGATAACCTATGATTAGAATGGGTGTGTCAAGTTCCTACCTCCTCTTTGAGTAATGATGCTCGTGTATGACTTTACCATAGAAAATTTTCAGTCACTGCATATCAGTCTTAACAAAACCAAAGAAATGCAGTTAGAGTTACTTTCATCTTACATAAGAGAAAAGTGAAATATTAAGAGGTAAGGCAATTCCCAGAATGGTGAAGCGAGGAAGTTACAATCACCTTGGTAGCATATTCCTAATCTCAGCGGGGGCATTTTTCTCCTCTAAAAGGGAATGTGATTTTCATTGAGATTAGTACACATTTTGCACTCAATGTGCCAAGAACAAGTTCCCTGCATCTGGCACAAGAAGTTTCGCAGTGGACTTACGAACTTTCTAACCAACTTCATCCTCCACTTCCTGGGAGAGGCAAATGAGAACAGGGAGTGTACTGTCCTTCACTGGTTTCAAAATAGTACAATAATGATGCCCACATCACAGTCGCCTGTTTTCTAGCAATGTAGATAATATTTAAGATTTCACAAACATAAGCCAAATGCCTGGCATATACTGGTATTATTTTCACACTTTCATTCTGTATTACTATCCTCTTCCACAATGGAAGAAACTGTGGGTTAGAGAGGCGAAACAGTGCCTAAAGCCAGTAAGTGGCAGAGCACAGATGGAGGTCCAGGTCCTGTCTCCAAGCTCACTCTACAGTAGCTGCCTGCCAAGTGCTATCTGACTTCCTGCTGGACCAGTTTTATTTGAAACCAAAACTAATGCTGTTAAATGCCAGAGTGCCAAGTGCACTGTTTCATTGCATCAGACAACTGTAAGGCAGCCGGCAGAGTTAAATGTAGAGTATTAAGCTTACTTAAAATGTTTTATGGAATACTTGATCCCATTAAATGATCATTTCTTTAAAGTTTTTTGTCTTTGTTTCGTTTTGTTTCTCTCTCTTTTTTGTTTTGTTTTTGTGGGTTTTTTGTTTTTTGTTTGTTTGTTTGTTTGAGACAGGGTCTCGCTCTATCACCCAGGCTAGAGTGCAGTGTCATGATTTCGGCTCACTGCAACCTCCACCTCCCGGGTTCAAGAGATTCTCGCTCCAGAGCCTCCAGAGTAGCTGAGATTACAGGCATGCACTACCATGCCTGGTTATTTTGTATTTTTAGTAGAGACGGGGATTCCCCATGTTGGCCAGGCTGGTCTCGAACTCCTGACCTCAAGTGATCCACCCATCTCGGCCTCCCAAAGTGCTGGGATTGCAGGCATAAGCCATCATGCCCGGCCCGTTTCTTTAAGGTTTTTCTCATGGTAAATTCTGGCTTAGAATTTCATCTTATATGGGAATAATGTAAAATGTCGATTTGTTGCCTAAAACATTTATTTTTTTAAAAAGGACAAATGTGATTTCTACCATAATATTTGCAGTTTTGTAACCATTTTGAAGAGTAACACTCAAAAAACACTGGGAAGAAAGAATAAAAGAATACTCATACTTGTTTTTCTTTCCTATGTGCCCACATGACAATTGGATTTCTTGCATTTCTGAGACCTCTAAATTCTCATCTTTTCTTTCATGAGCTAGAAGAAAACACCCTCCATTATTTGGTCTTATTCTTCAGCTCATTATTGTTCACATCAAAAGACTAATGTCCTCTACCAAGTGAAGTCTGGAATCAAAATAGCAAGGCAATTGACAATTTAGATTTCAGGGTGTTGACACAAATGAGTATGAATTCTTATGTACTAATCAGTCACACAATTAATGACTATTTCACTCTCAAACGTACAACCTGTTCTATAAATAAAATAGCACTCTGCTGTAATTATTCAAATGGGGATATTTAGGTTGTAAAAAATAATATACCCTTTATGTCTTGTTAAACAACCTTGCCCGTGATGGACAAAGTTTTTGGTTTCTCTAGATATAAAATGAAAATGTTATTCAGAATTTTCACTTATATAGTACTCTTAATGAAATGCACATTTCTTTCAAAAATACTATGGCAGGGAATAATCCTAAATGAGAAGCTCAAACCAAGAATGGAATTTTATAATAGAGTGCTGAGAGGTATAAAATAGTAATTTTAATGGTGTGGCATTTAATGGTGTCTTAATAACAATTCGTTGGTTAATGGCTATAAAAATGAATATTAAATAGTCGGTTCAATACTCTGCATAACTGAGCTCCTATCGTTCCAATGGACAAGTAATTTGTCTCCATCTCCAACATTGACTTTTTGCTTGAGTTCACACAAACTCAAATACCACCTATCCAATAACTGATCATTGTTTCTAGGTATATGTGGAAATGATATTAAACCCTTCAAGTTACACAAAAGAAGGAATAAAGAATATGGCCTTTTCCTTTTAGGGTTTCACAACAAATTGTAAACTGCATAAAGGTTATTAAAATGACAACTCAATAGCAAAGGGTGAGTGAGGGGAATAACCCTAAATATCTATCAATAGGAGACTGGTTATATAAATTAAAATTCATCCCTACAAAGATATAATACATAGCTAGAAAAAAAATAAAGCTTTTATGTAATAAAATGGAATAATTACAAAGTAGATTGTTAAGTAAAAAAGCAATGTATGAAGCAGCACTCACTGTGTATAAAAAAGGGAGAAACTATATACGTACACACACTTGCTCATGAATATAAGGAGATGCACTAACCATACAGTAGCCACTACGCACATCAGGCTCTCGAGCAACTGAGACGTGGCTAGCGTGACTAAGAAACTGACATTTTAATGGAATTAATTTACATTTCAAATCTGACTTGGCATAAAATATTTTTTTGTTAAAGACAACTTTATTGTTTTGAAAGACTTAGAATCATATAACCATGTGTCATGTAATATGTTACTTACATTAATTTTTTTAATGTGGCTCCTAAAATATTTAAAATTGCATTTGTGGCTTATATTTCCATTGGACGGTGCTAGTTTAGAATGCTACCAGGATTCAAAAGAACTCATAACACTGATTGCCTCTGTGAAGGAAGTGGGTGACAGGAACCAAGATGCTAGAAGGAGATGTCTCACCATTTTGTCATTTTTCTCTTTTGCTTTTTGTGACATTTGAATATGTTGCCTATTAGAAAAATAACGAATAAATAACATGACCCATAAATACCACTGGAAAGAACTGTCATTGACACAACCATCAATTTAATTTTGGATGAAATATTTTCCCCCACAATCAGATATGGTACTTTTGAAGGGGTTATATATAGTCTTTGGCAGAAAACACTTCATAATAACCTAAGATCACAGAAGTGCTCCACAAACAGTACCCGAGTTACAAAGTGAATACAAGCGATCACAGCCTTCAGACTGCTTGTTTAGTGGCAATACAGTCCAGCATTAACACAGCAGCCTCTTCTTCTACCATCAGAAACTGTTCTACTTTTATTTTCCCACTCACTAAATATATTTTGCTTGTTTTCTTCTTTCATCTTCATCCACATCCCCAAATAAAAAACACAATTATTCTTACATTTCCATTTAGCAAAGCATGCATCTACTTAGCTAACTAAAGCAAAAAAATAAAAATAAAATTCTCCCCTTGAAGAGAACTCCATGAAATTTAATTTTTTTCCATGAAGCAGTAGTGTAAATACATAAGCAGATCACACAGGGCAAAGGGAAAAGAAGGAAATATATATCATATACACAACTGAAAAATAATATATTTAAATACAAATGAAATATCAAATTGTATATGAACAGGGGGTATTACCCCAAATCTCCCAGATTTTCCAGTTTTATTTTGAATATAAATACTTTAAAATTTTTTTCTTGAGATAGCCAATTATAGAGCTTCAGATGCATATACAATGAAAACTATTTAATTAGCAGTGTCAAATTTCAGAAGCTGGCTGTTTCCCTAAGGTTTAAGAATAAAGGCATCTCCCTTCTCAAATCCTAAATGGTCTCCTCCTTTTCTTGCACTCCTTCCACTTCCATAAGAATGTTTGACATAGGTCCATATTGGTGTGACATAGATCCACATTCTGAAAAAAAGAGAGTCCTAGGGCCATGGTGATAATGGGTACAAAACCATCCACAGTGGTTCAGCCACTGAGTGGCAACTAAGCAGAGACGAGTTCCTCAGTAAAAGTAGTAGTAAAAGATGCTGACCATGGAATTAAATCATTTCACTGTACTACTCACTCCCTGCTTCCTAAACTGTACTTCTTGGTGCCCCAAGGCTATTCCTTTAATACCATTGGTATTTGTGGTACCTTTGTGTTCAAACCCTTCCAAATATCCATGGGATGCCAGAAAGTCGGTCTCTACCTTACCTACGCTTTACAGTAATATATGGAAACTGTGAATGTCCCAAATCCAAGACATTCAAATCCCCCATTGCTATCGACAAAAAAGAATGGATTTGGGTGATCAAAAATTGTAGTACATATTCAAAATCTTCAGATAATTTTTAGAACTGCCACTAATTCAAACATGCATAACCTTAGTGTACTAAATGATACACAAAAAATGAAAATCTCAAAGTGTTGCACCCCACATATATATACAAATCTTGAATTTGATTAGAAAGCTATAAAAATTCTCCTAAATTTAAGATTATACTACTTATAACCATGTAACTAAATTAGCGTTGGAAATATATTTCTAGATTTCACAAGAATACGAGCACAAACTTCAGGACTATATTTTCTTAGCGTCATCTAAGAGTGAATTTACTACATACTTCTACATAGAATCACAGACATACAGTATGAATTACTCTGGAATATTGTTCGTTTCAGATCAGATTATATTTCAAAATGATGTATGGTAAAGTGAAGTAAACTAGAAGTTGGAATAGATTCTAGATATAAAATTCATCCCAATTCAAATGTGAGAGGAAAAATGAGTATATTTCCTCTTTTCAGATTACTAGCATTAAATATTTTTCATTCAATCAAAGTCAAATCTCACTTTCCTAAAGGGAGGAACAAAGTTCATAGGTAATAATCACAATAAAGCTTACCCACTTTCAGAGAAAGAGGAAACTGAAAAGACTGATATCATAGGATCACAAGCATTTAAAATTTTGTTTTATTTTTGGCAGGGCACAGTGGCTCATGCCTATAACCCCAGCATTTTGGGAGGCCAAGGCGGGTGGATCACCCAAGTTCAGGAGTTCGAGATTAGCCTGGCCAACATGTGAAACACCATCTGTACTAAAAATACAAAAATTAGCCAGGCATGGTGGCTCATGCCTGTAGTCCCAGCTACTCGGGAGGTTGAGAGAGGAGAATCACCTGAACCTGGGAGGCAGAGGTTACAGTGAACTGAGATCAAGCCACTGCACTTCAGCCTGGGCAACAGAGTGAGACTCTGTCTCAAAAAATAATAATAAAAATAAAAATAAATTTGAACATTTAAAATTTTATTAAATTTTATTTTAAATTTTATTTAAATTATCTAGTAGGGATCATTTAAATTTTACTTAAGTTATCTAGTAGAATAAATAAATATTTAAATAATATTTAAATATTCTTTTCAGCTGCTGATGTTTTTTTCTACCACTTTCAGCTTTGCTCTCCTGAAGCACAGAAAAAATATTTTTTTTTGCTTTAAGTTAAAGCACCTAGCTGCCATCTGGAAATGGGGAACAACACATTTTATGTGGGAGCAAGAGACAGGAAGAACCCACTCCCACAGTGTAGCAGGACAGTTTGCTGAGGAGTCTGCCACCAATAACTGAATCACGGATACCTGAGAATTATGGGAGCTGCCACAGACCAGGAAATACAGATATTGTTCTATAAGACAGTGACCCTGTCTCTTTCCTAATTCTGTTAAAGCAGTAATACAGCAAGTGACTATCAGGCATAAAAAAAAGAGAAAGAGTTGCTCTACCCTCGGACACTTCCATTTTGTGTGTAACTTGCATTCATCTTAGCACAAAGGAGAAAATGAATTCAATGACTCCTGTAATTATCTTGATTACAGTTAACTGGCCTAGAAACTGTGGCACAGCCAATCAGGTCTGGGAATGGTAGGATAGTAGTCATTTTCCTGTTTAGCAGCTCAATTTCCTGTTTTTCCAGCACATCTCAATCAATACCCAACTGTAATAGCTATTAAAACTTTGGCTTCAGCCCCCGCTACTCCCCTTGGGCTCATCTAATACTTCCTCGCTTCCATTTCTCCAGAAATAGTTACATGTGCATGTGCATGAAGGCAGATTCGAGAGATGGAATCCTGAAGGACTGTCGATAAATGTCTCACCTAGATTTGAGCATCTTAACTCTACTTCCTTACAAATATATGTTGTAATTACAGAAGCTATGATGTAAAGCTTTACTTTAGGCTATAAGGTAAAATGGTGTATTTAATTTTTAAAAATATACCAGAATACCTACCAATTACTTGGTGTTAATCTCTCAAATTAATCACACTGAGAAACAATGTAATTTTTCTAATGATTAATATTATTTTAAAGACATATTCTGATGCCTTAGCATTCGATCCTATTTAAAGTCAACCTACACATCATATTTAAAAAAATCAGATTTTATAAGTACAGCCATATTTTGAACCCAAACTACTATATAACTCAGCATCTTATTCAACCACATTTCAGAGGCTTGCTTCTGAAACACTTTGGCTATTTTCAAATATGTGGTATTTTTACACCTTTATGTCCAAAGGAATTTTCTACAAGTCTGAAGTCATTACAAAAGAAAACCTCTGTCCTATTAAACCATACTTTTAAAAAATAATAATTGTTTATATTACTCCTGCAGCTCTGATTTCAATTGAGGAATTAAAAACTACAAATGGCCCAACAAATGGCTCACACCTGTAATCCCAGCACTTTGACAGGCCGAGGCGGGCGGATCACCTGAGGACCGGAGTTTCAGACCAGCCTGACCAGCAAGGAGAAACCCCGTCTCTACTAAAAATACAAAATTACCCGGGTATGGTGGCGCATGCCTGTAATCCCAGCTACTCGAGAGGTTGAGGTAGGAGAATTGCTTGAAACCGGGAGAGGGAGGTTGCGGTGAGCCGAGATCGCGCCATTGCACTCGAGCCTGGTCAACAAGAGTGAAACTCCATCTCAAAAAAAAAAAAAAAAAAAAAAAAAACACTACAAACCCAGCACGGTGGCTCATGCCTGTAATCCCAGCACTTTAGGAGGCTGAAGCGAGTGAAGCGAGAGGATCTCTTGAGGCCAGGAGTTTGAGACCAGCTGGACAACATCTCTCCAAAAAGTACAAAAATTAGCTGGGCATGGTGGCACATGCCTGTAATTCCAGCTGCTAGGGAGGTTGAGGCGAGAGGATCACTTCAGCCCAGAAGGCAGAGGTTGCAATGAGCCGAGATTGTGCCACTGCACTCCAGCCTGGGCCACAGAGCAAGACCCTGTCTCAAAAATAAATAAATAAATAGCTACAAGCTACAAATAGAACTAAGTTTTCAACTTTCTATGAGTTGAGCTTAATAGGCCATTTCTCCTGCCTTTACATTCTTTTTTTTTTTATTTTTATTTTTTCCTGAGACCGAGTCTCACTCTTTCGCCCAGGCCGGACTGCAGTGGCGCTATCCCGGCTCACTGCAAGCTCCGCCTCCCGGGTTCACGCCATTCTCCTGCCTCAGCCCCCGGAGTAGCTGGGACTACAGGCGCCCACCACCACGCCCGGCTAATTTTTTGTATTTTTAGTAGAGACGGGGTTTCACAGTGTTAGCCAGGATGGTCTCGATCTCCTGACCTCATGATCCAACCGCCTCGGCCTCCCAAAGTGCTGGGATTACAGGCGTGAGCCACCGCGCCCGGCCGACAATTCCAATTAAAGCACTTCGCCAAAATGCTCCAAAATTCAACTCCACAGATTTCTTACATCTAAAGTAAACAGTTTTAAAATATTTAAATTTATAAACAGTACAGTGAACTTAAATTAAATGAAATAAATTACCCATGCTCACTCTATCATTTTTCTAAAGACTAGCCAATCTTTGAGAATCTTTTCCAAAGGATTCATTCCTCAGATATGAAGTTTGTATTCAAAACTGAAGACGTTTGGCCTTTTATAAATAGTCATGGGAAACTTCTTTCTCTCATACTTTTAGTTTGTTTTTACTGTAGCAGATGGGGGAAAAAATTTAGCACAGCAAAGTCATAAAAAAAGTCTCATAACAACTATCATACTAATATTAGAACACCAAAAGCTTGAGTATATGAGTATCTTGAACAACAACAATAAAAATACTTGCTGGAAATTATAAAGACATTTTGACTTTTAGACTCAAAAAACTGGATAAGAACTCCTTCCACCTTTGGTCCATTTCCTCCTAGGCACATTCGTTTCTAAATATCTTCTTAATTATATCAGTCATTTTTTCTAAAGTTTCTCTGGCACAGAAGTCTGGAATTCTCTTTAAAATATATTCTAATATCTTATACATGTTAAAAGTCTAAAATGTTTGCCAACAGCCAAGTCTACTCTTTACTTGAAAAAGGAATCAATCACCAATCTCCATTCTGCAAAATCCCCTAGTATAAGATATATTTCACTCCATACAGATAATAATTTTTTTAACTGACATTTCAGTTAATACTTATAAGTCTCCTGTATGCAATAAATTTTTAATTAAACAATTACTAGTTTATTTACTGATCTTGTAAATTAGGCCAGTGGGTCAGCAAACTTTGTCTGTGTAAAGCCAGAGAGCAAATATTTGTAGCTTTGCAGGCCATATGGTCTTTATCTGGACTACTCAACTATAATGTGAAAGCGGTTGGAGGATAATTTGCAAATGAGCATGGGTGGCTGTTTGCCAGTAAAACTCTATAAATACAGGTGGAGGATAACAGATTAACATCCAGAATATATACAGAATTAAAACAGATTGAAAAACAAAGGACTTGAACAGATATCTCTCCAAAGATGATTTACAAATGGCCAACGAAAAGGTATTCAAAATCACTACACATTAGGGAAACAGGAATCAAACATGCAATGAGATACTACCACATACCCATTAGGATAGCTGCTACAGGGAAGGGGGGCTCTATAACATAAAAGTTGGTGAAGAGAATTGGAACCTCATGTACTTTTGGTGAATGTAAAATGGTACAACCACTGTAAAAAAAAAAAAAAAAAAAAAAAAAAAACAAAAAAACGAACAAACAAAAAACAGTATGGCAGTTCCTCAAAAAAATTAATAAATAAAACCGCTATATGATCCAGACTTTCTATTTCTAACAACACACCCAAAAGAACTGAAAGTAGGGTCTTCAAGAGGTATTTGTACACCCATGTTCATAGCAACAGCACTATTCACAATAACTAAAATGTGAACACAACCCAAGTATCCACAGATGGATGAATAGATAAGCAAAATGTGATCTATACATACAATGGAATATTATTCAGCTATAAAAAGAAATAAAGTACTGATATATACTACAACATGTATGACATTATGTGAAATAAGCCAGTCAAAAAAAGACAGACTTTGATCTCACTTGTAAGAGGTACCTAGAGTAGTCAAAATCATAGAGACAAAGTAGAATGGTGGTTTTCAGGGGCTGGAGAAAGTGGAATGGGGAAGTTATTGTTTAATGGGTATAGGGTTTCAGTTTTGCCAGATGGAAGGAGTTATGATGATGGAAGGTGGTGATGGTTCAACAATATGAATGTGCTTAACACCACTGAACCATGCAGTTAAAAATGGCTAAGATGGTAAATTTTATGCTATGCATATTTTACCACAATGGAGAAAAAGGGGGATAAAAAAGCAGGTAGAGGGCTGTTTTGACTTTCAGCACATAGTTTGCTGACCCATAAGTTAGGCTGTTGCATTTTAAATTCTAAGCATAGACATAATGTTTTAAGCCAGTAACAAAGTACCATTTATACACTAACATCATGTTGATTTTATTCCTACAGATACATATAATTTCTGTAGTGAAGTTCTTAAGATTAGAAGCCTATTTCCCAGTACCTAGAAAAATATGTTTTATATAAAGTAAGAGTTCAGCAGTTTTTGACTGATTAATTAAAAGTAGTTGTCTTAATAACATGAAGTTTGGCATTTATTATTATATTAACACATCTGGCATTTCAGTACAAATATAAGGTCATAATATTGTTATTCAATATCCTCTAACTCATGTAGAGGTAATTGATTTTGAAGGGCAAGTATAGCATTTTTAATAAATAATTTCATTTTTGTTATTCAGTAATCAAAAATCCTACTTTTGAAATATTGTTATACATTTAATAGCTGCCTAATATCAAAAAATAAGTATAGACTTTGTCATATGATGAAAAAAACTGCCAGTTTACTATGAGTTAAATTACATCATACCATACACAGGAATATGTTACACATTACTTTGAAGACATAAGCCAAATAATTAATCTCCTTTTAAATGCTAGACATTTTATATGCATTGAAATTTATAGTTTTTAAATATAAAATGTAAACATAATTTTAAAAAGAATCAAGATAATGCTTTTATAAGGCCACTTTAAATAAAAATCATTTTTAGCCATTCAGTATAATCCATGGTAGCAAACATAGCACTATGAAAAGCATAGGTTTGGAATCAGAGCTTGTTTCTAATACTCTTCCATTCCTTAGAGTTGTATGACCTTCAATGTGTTAATTAAGCTCTCTGATCCTCAGTTTCATTCATTGTAAAATGAAGTTAATATACTTATTCAAAAAGAAGTAGCAAAAGCTTTAAAAATAATATTGCAAAGCAACTACATGGAATCTTTCAAAAGGCAAAATAATGCTAAAGTTACAATCTTGAGTTCCCTATAAATGATTAGTAACAGCCTCTATTCTCTTTTTTGCATCAGCTCCATGTCAGCTATTGATATCTACTTAATCAATGATTCTCAAATCTGGTCACACACTACAATCACCTGAGCAGCATTTTAAAACTAGCCATCCCCTGGTCCCAGACCAAGAGAATTAAAATCAGAATGGGTGGGGGCATGGGAGCCCAATAATTCGTGTGAAAGTACCCCAGATGACTCCCATGTTGAAACCTCAGAGAAGTCACTCAACTTCAAGTATTCAAGAACTCAGTTCATACAATCAGTGAAACTTTAGAACCAATAACGCTCCTCAACAAAAGCTTAAGAAAGCAGCTGTTAAATCATTCTTTAATTTTTCGTATGCCTTCAATTAACTCCATAGCTCCAAAGCTGCAAAATGATAAAGAGAGCTTTTGTCCCCTCTGTACATTCCTGAAAATGTGCTTCAGAATCAAAATATTAAGATCCCTCAGAGCAAGGTCAATTAAGCTTTTGACATTTAAATTTCGAAGGATTTTTTTTTTAAAGCATATCTGGGCAAGTAAAGAACATAAGCACTAGTTCCAAAGATAAGCACCCAAGTTGATGTCAGCAATCATGTTGCTTTTTCTAAGTGATTAATGCCACTTTACTAAGTACTAATATAGAAAACTTAAATAAATTTACTAATTGGATATCCACGTTAGAGAAGGAAATCACTTTTGACTATCACTCTCTTCTCCAGTGCAGCATTTCAATTTTCCAACCAGTGTCTCCAACATTTTTGCTCTCTGCAAAAAAAAAAAAACGCAAACTAACCTAGGATTTCCACTTCATAGAAACAAATATAAAAATGATTTATCATTTTTCATCTAGATCACTATGTAAGTTAAACCAGTCAACTTTCACATACATATGAAAACATATATACATGAATTAGATAGGAGTATATATGTATGTATATGTATAGTATACATAAAATATGTAAATATATTATATATGAATGTACATATTACATTTGAATATATATAAAGTTGCATGCAAACTTTTTTCTCGAAGGAAAACTGAAACTGTTGTGACTCAATGTCTTTTGATATCTAAACTCTTAACCTCATAACGAATTCCAAAAAGAAGCCCATAAGATACAGAACAACAAATATAAAGTGGATACTTCTGCATAATACTAAGAAAGTGATCTAAAGCCAGGCACAGTGGCTTGTGACTGTAGTCTCGGCCATGCAGGAGGCTGAGGTGGGAGGATCACTTGGGCCCAAGAGGTCAAGGTCAGCCTGGGCAACATAGCAAGACTCCAGCTTGTCTCAAAAGAAAGGGATCTAATCTAGAATGGTAAGGGATTAAAGCAGTACAGTAGAGGCCAAAATGAAAGACATTCAAGATGACCACAGGATCAGACCCTTTTAAGGCAGGGACTTCACCAGCACAGACCCTACGGCAGCCACTATTTCTGCGCACCGTTGCTTCCACTGAAAAGAAAATGACACCCAACCCATATAATTCACAATGTCATAGAATGCTAAATGCGAGTTAAATGTGTGAAGGCACCAAACAAACTTCAAACTATCCCTTTTGATGTTACAATTATTATTTAGAATGTTTCAAAGAAAAAGCAGCAGCTGAGAGGCCATAAAACAATTTTATTTTCCTAAAATACTCATTCCCTGAATGGGCTAATTTATCATAGAATTAATAAAAGTGAAGATAAGGATATCAACTACATTTTTCCTGAAATGTATTAAAATATTACAGAGTTAATGGTAAAATATAAGTTATCTGTTAAAATGTATAACGTCATGGTATGTTATATCATACCATGGTCAAGAAAAGATTAAAAGCAATCAACAAAATGAACTAGGCACTTGGAGTTTTTCTTCTGGTTTTACTACTAATTTGCTGGGACTTCAACACACTCAGTGTTTCTGAGCTTCAGATTCTCATTTGTAAAATGTGGAGAACAAAACTTGGTGCTATGTTAAAATGACATGTTACAACAATGTAAAACTTGGAAAATTACAGAGGAATTCTTTCCAACAGTAATATCCAAGGATAAAGACTAAACTAGGCTTCATTGTCTATTAAAGTAATGAGTTATGATATAATTAGTCAGTTTTATAGCAAGAAATTTATCTCCAAAACCTAACAATTATAACATATTAAGATTTCTGCCTGCCACCTCCCAAATACCCTTATCTAGATATTTTTCCCCCAGTTTAAACCTTTTATATTTTGGGTTTTTGAGAAAGAAGAGAAGCAATACTGAATATTAAATATTCAACAAATCTTATATGACAGGCATTCAGAATATGCCAAAGGACAAGTTAGACAAGTGAAATAAGACAAATGAAGTAGAGAGGTAATTTTTTCATGTTGATATTTTTCAGGTAATGATAACTTCTCTGAGTAGAATAATGTAAGGTAAAATGATAGAACTACTGTGTTATTTTAGATAAGGTGTTGACAGATTTTCCCTACTTAAATTTGAAAACGGGACCGCAAAAGTCCTTTACAAATGCTTGACAAATTAGATAAGGCTCTTTTGTACTTTCTTTTTAAGCAAAGAACTTATCAGTTTAACCTTTACATTCTCAAAAGTGGCTGGGCGCACTGGCTCATACTGGTAAACCCAACACTTTGGGAAGCCAAGGTGAGAGGATTGCTTGAAGCCTGGGGTTTCGGATCAGCCTAGGCAACATAGCAAGACCTTGTCTCTACATTAAAATAAAATATCAAGAGTAAAGTCTGAAGGTTCTTACTACAGTTATGCTTGCCAGCAAAAAGTGTTCTTCTGTTTCTTCAACACAGAGCCATCTGACCTCACCTATTTTACTTAAAAGTCCCCAGTGACTTCTGAACACCCATGGGTGTATTTTGTGAAAGCAGGTATGTTTTTCTTTCTTTTTTGTTTTTTAAAGTACCTTAACCTAATCCATTTCCAAATCCAATTTAATTCTATCTCATTTTGCAATCCCTGAATACATTTCGGTATCCTGACAGCTGTCTCATCGTCAATTCACATAATTTTGCAGCTCCACTTAGGAACCTTGCTTGTATGCTCAATATCTTTCTACCGATATATTTCTTTACTCATCCTAATGTGAGAATATATGTCAGGATATATGAAAATATTTAAGCAATGAAAAACCTGGGGAAAGAAAAGAAATGAAAATCAACAGTGGGAGTAATATTTGCAGAAAGGAGAAAGTTAATTTGAGCAAAATGAAATAATTAATACACTACATGTTTCCTCTATGTAAAAATTATACTAAATATCTTTTAGATTAGTCATGTTGCTTTGAGACTTTTCCATGTTTCCTCTAGACAGCTGCCAATGTTCGCATGGTCTCTGATGAATAAACATGCTGTGACTTGCTTCTAAGGAAACGCCTGTAATGTTCCAGGGAAAAATGACTTCTACACTCTTAAATCAGGAAAACTGTACAAGTCTCATTCATTAGTGACAACGTCGATTTTTCCTTAACGTTTCTATTTCTGGAATGCTCGTATTCTCACTAGGGCATTTCTGCATTCAGATTAACTAAGAAAATAAACTATGTTGGAGGAACACTTATGCTGGGGGGAAAAATCTTGTACTACATCAAATGAGTTTCCCACTTGAGAAACTCAACTAGCATCCAGGTTACTCCTGAACTATTTACCAAGACCAAGGTTATTTTCAGGTTTTCTTCATCTCTTGCAGAACTACCTGTTCTCATTACTGTTTACTCAAACGCTTAGCAAGGTAACTATTAGCATATCTGGCAGGAAGACATGCCTCATTTAATATTAACTCACCATGTGACAGCCCCCTTCCTCTCTTCTCAAACATGTGAGGATAAAAAGAAAAGTAGAGTTGTTTGCAATCTGATTTGCGCTGGGTTTTGGAACCAGCAATTGGCCACAGGCACACACACCCCCAGTCAGAGGCGCGCACCCCGCTCGCTCCCGGAACTGTCATGCGGGCTGACAGCTGGCACACCCTCCTGTCGCCCTCCACCCGCCTGCAGAAAGCCCACTCCCTACAGTCACCTTGACATTGCTCACCTGCCTGGGCCTCAGCCCATGACCAAGGAAACTTTTGCCCTCCCTCCCCAGGAGCTCACTTACAGGTATCGTCCACCGCTCCCCCAGAGCCCAAACAAGGTTCCCTTTGTTACAATTTTTTGCTCCCGGACTCCTCACCCAATTCCTGGCATTCAGCTGGCCTTCAGCAACCCAGGGCAGCCCCGGTAGGAAGGCAACCAAAAACGACCCGAGCCCTCCGCCCGGGCGGCCTCCGAGAAGGCCGGGGGGAAGCAGCCTCCCCGGCCGCGTGGAGGACAGTCAGTGAGTCAGGCCGCCGGCAGGGCAGCGAGTTGCCAGCCAGGTGAAACGGCCGAGGCCTCGCTGTCCTCGCCGGCCTCGCCCTCCCCGGTGAGAGGCGTCGCGGCGCTCTGGGCTTACCTGGCTGGGGCGTCCTGCGGGCGCGGGGTTCGGCCGTCCATCGCCCTGCGGGGCGCTGCGCGGGCTCCAGCTCCCAGGCGGCGCGTCACTGCTGGGGTGGGAGAGGCCGGCGGGTCAGGGCGGGACGCGCGCCTTCCCGAGGCCGGAGCGAAGCTGGCTGAGCGTCAAGAGCCCGCCCGAGCCGCCCCAGCCCCGGCCGGCCCGCCTCCCGGGTGCGCTTCCACCTGCGGACCCCGGCTCCCAGCCCGCGGGCGCCGCCGCCGTCGCTACAAGGTCTAGCGGGCGCCCAGAGCACGGCGGAGGAGGCGGCGGCGCTGCAGCCCCCGCCCCGTGGGGTTTACTGGGTAGCCATTTGGCGCCTCTCGGAGGGAGAGGAGCTGCCGGGGCTGGAAAAGGAGGAGGAGCGGGGCCGGGCGCACGGGCACCGCTGCCACGCCGGCAGCACACTCCCAGGCTCCTCCGGCCGAGTTTGCACAAACAAAACGCCCTAGGAAAACTTTTCCCGAAGAGAAGTTGGGAGGGCTGATCTCTCTTTTCCCACCCAAGGCTCCTACGTTCTTTTCCAAAGGAGACAGTAGCTCGCCTGTTCTCCCTCGCGGCTTCCTCTCCTACTCTTCCCTTCCCCGGCCCGCGCTCTTGCCGCTCGGCTCTCAAGCCAGGACTTGAATGGAGAAGCGGCAACCCCTGCGAGGCTCAGCCCAGCGCGGGCAGGGCCGACTCAGCGCCTCCCCTGTCCCGCGGGCGGGGTGCGGGCGCTGGCTGGGCGCTGGGGGCCTCGCTGGAGCCCGCTCTCTCACTCACCCTGCCCCATTTCCCTGCCCGGAGTCCGGGAGCTCGCCGCCGCCTCTGCAGCACGGCCGCACATAAGTGGGGACCAGCTCGGCGGCATTGGAGCGAGGGAAGCAGCGAGCCGGAGAGAGGAACGGGGCGGGGGTGGGCCGGGAGCGAGTTGGAATTTCCTTCCCCCAGGGCTTCGGGTCTTTGGGGTCCGGCTGGGGAAGCTGAACCGAAAGAAAGCTCCCAGACGAGGTGTTCCCATTCCCACCGCTAGGGCTGCGCTTCGGGAAGGCTGGTGCGCCTGAGCCGGACAGGTGCGGGGGAAGGGAGGTTACCTGCCTTGCCAGGATCCGCGGGGAGGATTGGGGCCTCCGCGGAATGCGGACAGAAACTCGCAGAGTGGGGCCTGCAGCTTGCCCTCCCTAGAGTCCGACCCTCGACGTCCAGGATCGTTTTTTTTAATTTGTGTTTTTAACTTGACCTTTAAGATTGCCATTCTTTTAAAAGCGCACCTGTGACACAGATCTTTCTAATTGGTGGCAGGTTTAAGCTTGCCCTGTCTTCAGAGGCATTTTTTTGTAAAAGCCTATAACAGCTCTGACATGAGAACTGGACAACAGTATGTCTAATGACAGTCTATAAACTAAGAATTAAGTAATAGATTGTATTCACTTATTGGAAGTTTTACAAGGGTAAAGGAATCAGACACAGCTGTGTGCTTGTTTGTACGTTTTAGTATCCACGTGCATGCCCTTTAGATGATTCTTTACACCTGACAGACAGGTACTAGGTTGGTGCAAAAGTAACTGCGGTTTTTGCCATTTTTTTTTTTTTTAAAGTAATGACAAAACCGCAATTACTTTTGCACCACCCTAATATATTTACATATTTTATATTTTTCATAAGCGCCAATTGTTTTAAGATGCGCGCCATTCTGATGGGCCCAAAAATGTGTTTTCAGAAAACAACGTGACATTAAGAAATGAATTTAAAATTACAGTTTTAAAAACATATTTGGATTAAACTGATGGAGAGATCTTACAGGAAAGAACATCCTGCAGGGGACTTCTGTTGTAGCACTAACATCAAGTAATAAACCTGTGTTAGCCACTGATAGAATAACATTTGGCAGGTATTACAATTAAATTGATATTAATGCTCCTTTAGTTGGTTATCCATTGCAGCAACAAAAAAGATTGCTGAACTAAATGCCTAGCAATGTGCCATTTGTCTACCACACGCAGGCATTGGTATTTATTTCTTTCAGTGCATAATGTCCTTTCAGTGCATCTTAAATATGAAAAGAAAAAAACACATGGCTCATTTGGATTACAATACTGGAACCATATTAGAAAAAGTTGCTTTTAGAGATTTTAACTAAGAGTAAAGCAATTTATTTAAATACCTCTGGGTTTTAGTCTTTAAACAATAACTCTGGTTAAACAATTTCATGAATCATTTATGCTTCTGAATACAGAGCTGTGCAAGCTTTTACAGTTGCTTGCACAGACAATGATGCAAATATTGAGTAACAGTGAAACTACTTGAAAGTCCATAACTTTCAATCACAAGACAAGATTAAATCTTTAATTAGTTTCAGCCTTAATTTATGACATACTAGTAATATTATGGACCCTAATACTAGTAAGATTAGGCTAATCTTAGTCATAAAACATTCATAACATTTCGCAACCGCTGAAGGCATTTTCAGTGCTTACCACTTTTTGCTGTCCTCCTGGTCCTGGGGAGAACTATGTGCTCCACCCCATGGAAATTAGGTATGACCCTGTGACTTTGATAAGTGGAAATGTGAACAGACATGAAATGCTTTATTTCCTGGTGAAATTACTGCCAGTGTTTGAGTCTCTATGTTCCCTTCCTTTGCTACTGCAATCATGAAAGCATGTATTAAAATGAAGGTGACACAAGACTGGAATGCTAAACTATTACCCAGAGCACAGCTGCCCTGGAGAGTCCCAGGACCTACAACAGAATCCACATAAGCAAGAAATAAGCTCATGTTGGGCAAAACCACTTAAGAGCACCACCAAGCTTGGTGGTCTTCACATAATGGTACTAAGCTATCCTCACTGTAGCCAGTGATTAGCAAAATAATAATCACAGATTTGCTATAAATCTTTTTTTTTTTTTTTTTTTTTTTTGGAGAAGGAGTCTTGTTCCTGTTGCCCAGGCTGGAGTGCAGTGATGCCATCTCAGCTCACTGCAACCTCCATCTCTGGGGTTCAAGTGATTCTCCTGCCTCAGCCTCCCGAGTAGCTGGGATTACAGGTGACCACCACCACGCCTGGCTAATTTTTATATTTTTAGTAGAGACAAGGTTTCACCATGTTGGCCAGGCTGGTCTCGAACTCCTGGCCTCAGGTGATCTGCCCACCTCAGCCTCCGAAAGTGCTGGAATTACAGGCGTAAGCCACCATGCCTGGCTGCTATAAATCTTTTCACATAACAGGAGAAAACTGCTGTTTTCCAATCTTTCTAGTTACGCAGAGCTGTTTCAAAATTGCCCACGTTTCCAAGATTGCGCTCAATTTCCCCGTCTGGGAATCTCCCCCTCATTTCACCACCCAGCCAATCATTTTAAGTGCCTAAGCATAGGTATTATCCCCTCAGGAATACTTCCCTCATTGCAGAAATAGAAGTAGCCCTTCCCTTTCTTGGCCCCCAGTAGGTTCTGTTAGGTAGGGCAAGGCCCCATGACACTTTGTTTCAGTTATTCATTTACATAATGCAGAGTTGGAGGGGTTTATTCTCTTTTTTTTTTTTGAGACAGAGTCTCACTGTCACCCAGGCTGGACTGCAGTGGCATGATCTTGGCTCACTGTAACCTCCACCACCCGGGATCAAGTGATTCTCCTGCCTCAGCCACCCGAATAGCTGGGACTACAGGCATGTGCCACGTGCCCGGCTAATTTTTTATATTTTTAGCAGAGATGGGGTTTTACCATGTTGGCCAGGCTGGTCTTGAACTCCTGACCTTGTGATCCGCCTGCCTCGGCCTCCCAAAGTGCTGGGATTATAGGCGTGAGCCACAGTGCCCAGCCTACTCTTAAAGGACCACGTCTTATCCTTTGTCTCCTGAAAGCATAGCCCTGAACACAGGAGACTCTCCACCAGTATTTGTGTACTGAATAAAGGAATGAAGGAAACCTTCAGGCCTTCCCTCCTCAGAAGAATCCTAAAAGGAACAGGGAAAGACTTCAACTCAAAGGGGCTGGTAGTCCATTTTAAATGGAACAGATGGAAAGTGAGTTTGTCTTACTAGAGAAAGAAGACTTATTCTTCACGTGGTTACCTGATGGGGTTAGTACCAAAATCAATGGGTAGAATGAAGCTAAATGAAGGTCCACTTAGCTATATATCTCTCTGAATAATAATCTAGGTTTCAGATTCCTCCTGGATAGTAATAAGTGGGAAGGAGGTTTACATGCTTAATAAATACCTGTGTGCTTATATAAAAAGCAGATAGGCATGTTAAAGTGGGCCATAATGGTTGGAGTTTGTCTAAAATTTTTGTAAACTATTTGGAATAATGAAAACATTTTTAAATGCTTATTTTAAGTATGTTTTTATTCCACTATAAGTACCACTTGAAAAGCTTTATTTAAAACTGAAAAATTACACTTAAAAGGTGGTTAATATCTTTCTGTGCATTTCACCTTTGCACATTACAACCTAAAGGAAGTGTTTATTTTATGTCTTCTTAGATTGTGTACACGTGTGTGTTTGTGGTTTTATATAACAAGATCAGAGTTGTTACATTTCAGTTTTAGTAAAAGTCTTATTTCAGACTTTGTATTTCATAGAAACTGCCCAATCTCAGAAAATATGTTATGTTATTTATGCATAAGACTTTGTTGATGAAAACAGGGAACTGAAAGTCAGAATTGTAGCTTTATTCTCAATTCAGTAATATATGCATAATAGTTAATTATCCATTCATCTCTGTGTAGTGCTTTCATAATTTGAGTATTCCTACATGTATTAACACATAGAAAGTGTTGTTAGAATTTGATGTTCCCTATATAAATGCTTCATGAGAGCTTTATTCCAAAATACCAAAAATATTTTCTTTGGCTGTCAGGAATCCTGGGCCAGGCTTTGTAATTAGCCACTGCTGTCTTTATCACGGGTATATCTCCTTTTCCCTTCCCTCCTATTCCAATTTGTAATCTTATTTTAATGCCTTTTTTTCAAACTGACCAACAATTAGTAGGTAAGAATAAACTCAACAGATATGTTTGTTGAAATATTATAGTTTCCTTAACACAGAAATGTCTATTCATGAAAAAAAAATTTTGATTTTGTTTCATTGAGAACTTTTTTCTTCTTTGCACTGAAGTTAGAAATACACAAAGGAAAATATGAAAAATTGTCAACAACTCTTAAATGATTAAATCTTTACTTTGATGTCCAGTGTATGCAATTATAATAAAAACTGACAGAATTAGTTTTGTCCATTGAAACTAAAGCCAATTGTTAAACATTTTAAAGTCAAATATAATAGCTAAAGGCTGTATTGTTTATGTAGTTTTTTAATAACCATAGTAATTGTAGCCATTTTAACTCTCGTCATATCTATTTTAGTATGTGAGTTAAATGACATACTCAAATGAAGTGGTAATACATTTATTCATACTTTCAAGTTTAATGCATACCCCCTTCTTTAAGTACTAGAGATAACAATTATTTTTTGTAGAGTAATTGAGTGTGGGAGATATTTTTATCTAGTTATTTTATATTGTTTAACAGAAGAAATAAAAATCATATTTGGCTAATTTATTCCTAAAATGTAAATAAATCCCTGTTTTTCCTGTATGAAGTTTAGTGTTTACTTTGATACCAAAGTTTGAAGAAAATAAATACAATACTATTTTAAAGGGAAAATATGAATTACACTGTTCATCATCCTATATTTGGAATTACAGAGGTATTTTGTTATATCTGGAGGTTCATTTACAAACAAGCCTTCTAGAGATTGAAAGAACCAAAATAGATGTGCTTTGTTGTCCATTTTAATGAGTTTTTAACTCATCAGATTTTATATTTTGAAACATGAAAAATCACAGAATATTTTTTAGAATAGAACTTCCAAGAAGATTATATATTCATGAATTAAATTTTATTTCAATAAAACGAGAATTTTATTGGATATCTGCTATACCAAGAATTGGGCTAGGAAAACAAAGATCACAAAGATATTGCCTTTGCCCTTGAGGGGCTCACGGACCATTGGGCTCATCAGTACTTTTTTGTGACTCTCAATCAACTTAAAGTCTTAAGGAAATTGGTCAATAATCAGTGTAGGGCCTTTTACTGCTCTCCCAAAAGGTAAATAATTTTTCAGTCCTAAGTATCAGAAGAAGAAATGCCTGAGTTTGGTATGCTATCTCTTAAAATGGTGCTATATTTCTATATTATCATATTCAATGCTAAAAAGAGACTCTTTATTAATATGTACACATTCCAGAATAGAGGTGAGGCCTGGGGAAACATGCACGAGCATGCAGACGTGTAATTTAGTGCTATGAGCATGAAAGAGGGCAGAGTTTTCAGTGCCCATTCAAACTTCAAGCTCAGATTCTCCTCCATCAACACGAAGTTAACTAAAATCTACTTTCTCATTTCCCTCTTCAACATATCCTTTTGTCAAATAAATTTGTTTCTGGATTCTGTAATTCTGTTGGCAATAATTTTCTTACTCATTGGAAGTAAATAAGCTCTTTTATCACATTAAAGTATCAGTTTTGTTCAAAGTACCTTGGTAATTTAAAATTCAAATACCATTCAAATATGGGTGTTTCTTTAAAAAAAAGGAAAAGGACAAAAAAAGTCAACTTTTATCTATTTTATATGATACAATTTACTAAATCTTGGTATTTAGGATTTTACATTGCCTATTCAATTCTAACTGTAACTAGAAGCTGCATCGCTCCCTTTCTGTCTTACAGAGCTTCCTAAAGCCTTAACTGCTTGTCAGTTTCCATGTATTTCAAAATGTACAGCTTTGAGCCAGGTAGCCACTGATTTGGCTTTCCAGGCATAAAACCTAACAAGTCTCAGCATATTTCATCCTGGCAGGGTTCCTTGCCCCTCCTGTGCCTTTTCTTCTGGGAGGCTGAGTGTGTGTGCGGTTAACTAAGTACCACAGTGGTTAAGAGCTCAGGCTCCGGAGCCAGACAGATTTGAGTTTACATCCCTGGATTTGATTCTTACTATCTGGGTGACATTAGGAAATTTACTGTTCCTGGCAAAGAGTAAGTGTCCAGTGAGGGTAATGGAGGCCCTTATTAAACAAATGTTACAAATGGGAGCCAGCTGTGTCTCTGTAAGCCGCCATCTGTAAAGCAGAAAATTTCCTCCTCCAAGCTGAGAGCTCTGGCTTCTTGCTCTATAGTGACCTTGGGTAAATCACTTAACTGTGGGATCTTCAATTTCCTTATCTCTGTAATGAATCTATAAATATTCTGTGATCTCTGAGTTTTCTCACTATCTATGTTGAGTAATCAAGCTCATTGTGTTAAAAACGATTGAATTCATATATATGGACTATTAATAACAAGATGTCACATACAGCCCCTTGCAAAGCACTCTCGCTTATTGAATCTAGTTTGAGCCACTTAAGGGCTTGCAGAGATTGACATTCATATCCTTATTTCACTGTTCTGGAAACTGAAGCAAAGACTTGCCCAAAGCCTTGATACTAGTAAAGTAGCAAAACTAGAATCAAAAGTTATTTATTCTGATTTTTACTTTATTTTGCAGTAGCATTACAGTTACCTCATTGCAATCATAGCAGATTAAAAAAGTTATCCCAGAGCAAATAAATATTATTGTGTGAGCAGCATGCTGAATATCTTCTCCTATCTCCTAGGCCAGCTTCAAAGGTACTGCCTACCTGAACCTGCCTTGTCCCAAAGGACACACTTCAGTCTGGGGAGAGTTTAAAGTTGTAGACATATCCATTTTCATTTAAGGAATATGAAGATCAGGGAGGCAAAATATAGAGAGGAAAAACTGAGAGATGATCAGAAATTCAGACGCATTCTGGAATGAGCACCCTTGACCATACCAAGAACAAAGACTCTATAAAAATGTGAAGTCTTATTATTATTCATCCATGTTCTACGTGGGATCCACCCAAGACATTGAAAACTGTACAGAACAGGGTGAAATTGAATCAGATCATTCTGTACTCCTAACAAGGTCCACCCCATGAGAGACTTGCAGCAGAATTAATGACACTGTATATTTTCCTCTACTAACAACAACAACAACAACAACAACAACAACAACAATCTAGGAAAATCAAAGGCAGCCCGACATGGAAAATAACACAAAATGAATATTTGGATTACAGATAGTGTGATGGGAAGAACACACTGCCAAAAGTCCACCTAGTATGTTGAAATTACTGTTTCTAGCACATATAAGGTATGATTTTTTAATGTTTTAAACATTCATTATTGGCTACTTTAACTATTTTTCCTTGGTAACTGCAGCAGAAACTGAAAAATGATAGAAAAGCAGAAAAGAATGGCATAACTTATCAGATATATGTAAGTGTGTAAACTTTGGGTTTTATTGTTTAGCTCATCTAGGAACTTGGGAAAATAATAGCTATTCCATAAGATTGTTGAGAAAATTAAATGAGAGAACACAGTTAACAGACTTAGCTGAATGTGTAGCATATAGAGGGCACTCAGGCATCCCTGGCATACAGGTATGAGTCTGCAATTAACAAGGTAATGGAAAGAGTGTTGCAGATCTCTGACTGAAGTATTTTCTCCTGGGCTTACAGTATTTATCAGCTATCATAATACAAGTAAATGGCAAGATAAGCTTACTTAAGGTGATTTTCTTGTTTGATGTATTTTTATATGATTGCATATTTACAAGGGCTACAGTGTATATTTCAGGGATAGTGATACATATTTTCTAGATCTTTACAATTTTCTGTTGTAATAAATAAGAGTGCATAATTTTGATCAACAAAGAACAAACATTTTCATTCAGAGGACTAGGAATGTACTAAGTAAATAAATAATTGTTTTTGGAATGAAAAACAAAAATGGGATTAAGATTTTGTTTTCTGACCATGTTAAAGGAAACCATGCCATTTTTTATTTTTACTTTTTTTTTTAAATACCCAGACTTCAAAACTACCATATCAGTTTTAACTTCTGAATCTCCTTCTACATGGGGACTATTTGTGATAATCAGTGACCTTTTACATAGAATGCTATTAAAATATAGTTTCATGTCTGGCAAATATAAGACTCCTTTCTTCCCTACATATTTTGATTTAAATGAAGTATTGCCTCATTACTCCAGCTGTGATTCTTATGTATGTTATAAATTTTGCGATCTGTCAATACCACAGAACAAGCTGAGCTGTGGTTAACACTATTTCAACATTGAAGAACTTTCTTCCAGTTCTTTCTGAAATATGCCAGTCAAAGAAAAAAAAGTTTGAGGAAGTTGAAGAATGTAAGAAATTGGTGGAGCATGCTAGTGGTGGTTTTAGAATACAGTCTTTTTGTTCGTGAGTTCTGTGCTTCGGTCGAAATCAGTCATAGCAGTTTGGCAAAACCAATGAATTACGTAAGTTATTTCAGAATTAATATGTATTTTAAATATCAAAATCAAGTCAATTCACTGAAGCTAGGCATTCTGCAATTATCATAGTTTCATTAGTGGAAATTCAAAATCCCATATCTGAAAAATATTTTTAAAAATAATTTTGTAATTTTTAGTTTCTTTATCAATAAAATGGTGATACAACAGTATCATCATCTGTGTTGCAGGGTATGAATTATGAATAAGTATGGCAAATGACTGTGCTCTATTAAAAATATCTGATTGTAACAGAAATCATACAACGTTAAACCTGAAAAAGACTTTAGATAACATGTTCTCAAACTATTCATTACATATATTAGAAAACTGAAGTTTATAAATAAGATAACCAGCTTTAGTAAATAAAAATACAGGATAACCAGTTAAATTTGAATTTCAGATAAACAGTGAATAAGTTTTTGGCATAAAGATGTCACCTGCAATATTTGCCTGTTATAAATAGTTATTTGTTACCTATCTTAAATTCAAATTTAACTGAATATCTTGCATTTTACCTGCCAACCCTCCCTGTAGAGGTATCATAATTCCTTTTGTTCGCTTCTTTGACCATATTTTGTACATTAAATCTCTAGACTTATTCATCCTATATGACTGTAACTTTGGAGGCTTTCACCCATTTTCCACCCCCAGCCCCAATCCCACATCCCCCAACTCTAGTAACTATCATCCTACTCTCTGTTTCTATGTATTCAATTTTTAAAAAAAGATCGCACATATAAGAGAGCATACAGCAATTCTCTTTGTGTGTCTTGCTTATTTCACTTAGCATAATGTGCTCTGGGTCCACCCATGGTGTTGCAAATGGCAGGATCTTTTTTTTTTTTTTTTTTTTTTTTTTGAGACAGAGTCTCACTCTGTCACCCAGGCTGGAGTGCAGTGGTGAGATCTCTGCTCACTGCAGCCTCCTCCTAGCAGGTTCAAGCGATTCTCCTGCCTCAGCCTCCTGAGTAGCTGGGACTACAGGCATGCGCCACCACACCTGGCTAGTTTTTGTATTTTTATTAGAGATAGTGTTTCATCATGTTGGCCAGGCTGGCCTCAAACCCCTGACCTCAAGTAGGATCTTCTTTTTGGAGGCTGAATAATCCATTTACACACACACACACACACACACACACACACACACACGCACAGTGTTTCCTTTATCCATTTATCCATCAATGGACACTTTGGTTATTTCCACATCTTGGCTACTGTGATTAATGCTGCAATAAACATAGGTGTGCAGATAGCTTTATAAGGTGGTGATTTCATTTCCTTTGGGCATAAACCCAGAATAGGGATTACTGGATCATATGGTTGTTCTATTTTTGATTTGTTTAGGAACCACCATACTGTTTTCCACAGTGGCTACACCCATCTACATTCCCAACAAAGTGTACAAGGGTTCCCTTTCTCCTCACCCTGACCAATGCTTTTTATTTCTTATTTTTCCTTTTTTTTTTTTTTTTTTTTGAGACAGGGTCTCTCACTCTGTTGCCTAGGCTGGAGTACAGTGGCACAATCATGGCTCACTGCAGCCTTGAACTTCTGGGCTCAAGCAATCCTCCCACTTCAGCCTCCCAAGAAGCTGGGACCACAGGCACATACCACCACATCCGGCTAATTTTTGTACCAACAGGGTTTCACCATGTTGGCCAAGCTGGTCTCACACTTCTGAGCTTAAGTCATCCTTTCGCCTCAGCCTTCCAAAGTGCCAGAATTACAGGCATGAATCACTGTGCCCTGCTAATTTTTTGTTTGTTGTTACTGTTATTGTTGTTGTTGTTTTTGGTAAAGATGGTGTTTCACCATATTACCCAGGCTGGGATTACAGACGTGAGCCACCACACGTGGCCGCTTGTTATTCTTGATAATAATTTCTTGATAACCTAACAGGTGTGAAATGATACTTTACTATAGTTTTGATTTGCATTTCCCTGATGATTAATGATATTGAACACCTTTTTACATACTTGTTGGCAATTTTTTATCTCTTCTTTGGAGAAATGTCTATTCAGGGCGTTTTCTCATTTTTCAATCAGGTTATTCATCTTTTTTGCTATTGAGCTGTGTGAAGTACTCATATATTTTGAATATTAACCCCTTATCAGATATATGGTTTGCAGCTACTTTCTCTCAATTGTAGGCTGCCTTCTCATTTTGTTGGTTGTTTCATTTGCTATGAAGAAGCTTATTAGTTTTATGTAGCCACACTTGTTTATTTTTGCTTTTGTTGCCTGTGCTTATGGCATGTGAATCAAAAAATCATTGCCAAGACGATAAGGAGACTTTCTTCTGTTTTCCTCTAGGAGTTTTACAGTTTCACATCTCATGGGATATGATCATTGTTTTCAAAGGGCATATACCTAATTATATGCCAGTGCAGGAATAAAAACTGAACAATTACAGAGTTTACAGATCACTCCTACAGTTGATAAAGTTATATAGTAGCATGTTTTAGTAAAAGAAAATAACCATATTTTATAACCATAGTTTCACAAGAAACTGAAAAACATCTAATAATTTAAGATGAAAACTTTTGAAGCTTTTTTGTAGCTCCTCAATTGGTAACCATTGTTAACCAGAGCTGAATAGCAGTTCTTCCTTAAGGCATGTTTTCTGAATACAAGCATACCTTGGAAATATTGCATGTTCCATTCCAGACCACTGTAATGGAGCAAATATTGAAATAAAATGAGTCACATAATTTTTTTGGTTTCCCAGTGCACATAAAAGTTATGTTTACATTATATTGTAGTTTAAGTGTGCAATAGTATTATGTCTTAAAACAATGTACATATCTTAATTTAAAAGTATTTTATTGCTAAGAAATAAGAAATACTAATTATCATCTGAGTCTTCAGTGAGTTGTAATCTTTTTGCTGGTGGAGTGTCTTACCTTGATGTTGGTAGTTGCTGACTGACTAGGGTGATGGTTGCTAAAAGTTGGGTGGTTGCGGTAATTTCTTACAATAAGACAACAATGAAGTTTGCGTATCAATTGACTTTCGCTTTCATGAAAGATTTCTCTGTGGTATGTGATCCTGTTTGGCAACACTTTACCCACAGTAGAATTTCTTTCAAAATTGGAGTCAATCCTCTCAAATCCTACTGCTACTTAATCAATCAAGTTTTTATAACATTCTAAATCATGGCAGGGCACAGGGGCTCACGCCTGTAACTCCAGCACTTTGGGAGGCCGAGGCAGGCAGAACACCTGAGGTCAGGAGTTCAAGACCATCCTGACCAACATGGAGAAACCCCATTTCTACTAAAAGTACAAAAATAGCAGGGCATGGTGGCGCATGCCTGTAATCCCAGCTACTCGGGATGCTGAGGCAGGAGAATCACTTGAACCCAGAAGCGGAGGTTGCGGTGAGCCAAGATCGTGCCATTGCTCTCCAGCCTGGGCAACAAGAGTGAAACTGCATCTCAAAAAAAAAAAGAAATATATATATATATGTGTATATACACACATATATATGTGTATATATATGTGTATATACACACATATATATGTGTGTATATATGTGTATATACACACATATATATGTGTGTATATATGTGTGTATGTATGTGTATATACACACATATATATGTGTGTATGTATGTGTGTATATATGTGTATATACACACATATATATGTGTGTATGTATGTGTGTATATATGTGTATACATATATATGTGTGTGTATATATATACATATATATGTGTATATATATATTCTAAATTATATATATATTCTAAATATATATATATATTCTAAATCATTTGTTGTCATTTCAAAAATGTTCATGGCAACTTTACCAGGAGAGATCCCATCTTAAGAAACCACTTCCTTTGATAATCCACAACAAGTAACTTCTTATTGGTTCAAGTTTGATTATGAAATTGCAACAATTTAGTCATATCATCAAGCTTCACTTCTATCTCTCCGTCTCTGGTTATTTTTACCACATCTGTCGTTATTTTATCTACTGAATATTATCTACTGTAGTTATTTTATCTACTGAATGCCTCAGAGTCATCCACAAGAATGGTATTCAACTTTTCCCAAATTCCTGTTAATGTTAATATTTTGACCTCCTCGTATGAATCACAAATGTTCTTAATGGCCTCTAGAATGGTGAATTTTTCCAGAAGGCATTAAATTTACTTTGCGCAGAGCCATCAGAGGAATCACTATATATGTCAGGAATAGCCTTATGAAATCTATTTCTTAAATAAGACTTGAAAGTCAAAAGTACTCCCTGATTCATGGACTGTAAAATGGATCTGTTAATAGGCATGAAAACAACATTAATTTTTCTGTACATCTCCACCAGAGCTCTTGAGTGATGTGGTGCACTGTCAATGAACAGTAGTATTTTGAAAGGAATCTGTTTTGTGAGTAGCAACTCTCAACAGTAGACTTAAAACATTCGGTATACCATACTGTAAACAGATATGCTATCATCCAGGCTTTGTTGTTCCATTCATAAAGCATAGACAGAGTAGATTTAGCATAATTCTTAAGGGTCCTAGGATTTTTGGAATGGTGAGTGATTGTTGGCTTCAACTTAAAGTCACCAGCTGCATTAGCCCCTAGCAAGAGAGTCAGCCTGTCCTTTGAAGTTTTGAGGCTGTGCATTTACTTCTCTCTGGCTATGAAAGTCCTAGATGGCATCTTCTTCCAATATAAAGCTATTTCATCTACATTGAATATTTATTGCCTAGTGCAGCCACCTTCATCAATGATTTCAGCTAGATTTGGATAACTTGCCACAGCTTCTGCATCAGCACTTGCTGCTTTACCTTGCAGTTTTATGTTAGAGAGTTGGTTTCTTTCCTCCAAACTCTGTTAGCTTTCAAATTTCTTCTGCAGCTTGCTCACTTCTCTCAGCCTTCATATAAGAGAGTTAGGACCTTGCTTCGGCTTAGGCTTTGTCTTACAGGAATGTTGTGGCTGGTTTGATCTTCTCTCCAGACCACTAAAACTTTCTATCGGCATTATGATCGTTTTGAATTTTTAAAAATCATTTGTATATTCACTACAGAAGCACTTTTAACTTCCTTTAAGATCTTTCCTTTGCATTCACAACTTCGCTAACTGGTGCAAGTAGCCTAACTTTTAGCCTTTTTCATCTTTTGACATACCTTCCTTACTAAGCTTAATCATTTCTAGCTTTTGATTTAAAGTGAGCATCGTGTGACTCTTCCTTTTACTGGAAAACTTAGAGGCCATTGTAGGGTTATTAATTGGCCTAATTTCAATACTGTTGTGTCTCAAAAACTAGGGAGGCTCAAAGGGAGGGAGAGAGATGTGGCAAACAATCAATAAGATGGCGAACTTGATCAATCAGTGACCAGGAATGGTTGGTCATTGGAGCAGTTAGAACACACTCAGCATTGATTGATTAAGCTTCCCATCTTATATAAGTGCAATTTGTGGTGCCCCCAAACAATTTTAGTAGTACTTAATATCAATGATTACTGATCATAGATCACCATAATAAATATAATAATAATGAAAAAGTTTGAAATATTGGGAGAATTACAAAAATGTGACATAGACACATAAAATGAGTACATTGTTGGAAAAATGGTGCCAATAGACTTGCCTGATTAGGGTTGCCAGAAACCCTCAATTTGTAAAAAATGCAACATTTGCGAAGCATGATAAAGGGAAACACAATAAATGAGGTATGGACCAGGCGTCATGGCTCACGCCTGTAATCCCAGAACTTTGGGAGGCTGAGGTGGGCAGATCACCTGAGGTCAGGAGTTCAAGACCAGCCTGGCCAACATAGTGAAACCCCGTCTCTACTAAAAATACAAAAATTAGCCAGGTGTGGTAGTGTGCGCCTGTAATCCCAGCTACTCGGGAGGCTGACGCAGCAGAATCACTTGAACCCAGGAAGCAGAGGTTGCAGTGAACCAAGATTGCGCCACTGCATTCCAGCCTGAATGACAAAGCAAGACTCCATCTAAAAAAAAAGAAAAAAGTATACCTATGCTCCTAGTAAATAATTAAAGTCATTTTAAGAGTAGAAAAATCTTAGCTGAGAAAAAAGTATACATTAGAATCATGTAGAAGAATCTTATATCCTTTATTCTGATCTAAAGTTGAAGTTTTAAATTAATTAGTTGAAGTTTTAAACATCCTCTGTTTTAGCCTAAAAAAGCTGTAATTATGTTGCATTTTTTTATTCCAAATCCATTTTATTTCTATCTTCTTTTTTAAATTCTTAATAGTCTCACCAGAGGTATGACAATTTTATAAGATGTTTTTCATAACCAACTTTTGGCTTTTCATGTCCACTGCATGTTTATTTTTAATTTTAAAAATGCAATGCATTGCTCTTCCAGTAGTCCCCAGGGAAAAATCAAGTAGGATTTAGAAGATAATTTATCAGGCTGGTTATAGAGATGAGGCCTGCCATGAGTAGGAAGTTGGAACAATAGATACCTCTTAAGTTTAAAAGTCTGTTTTTGAAAGTTATGTTATTTAGCAAAAGCAGTAGTTGTAGCTAATTTCAAATTATAATTTTTTCATATGAAAATACTCCTAAAAATATGAAATAAAAGTCTTAAAATTCTATAAAAGAAGTTTTATTAAGAATGCAAACTACAATACATAGTGCCTTCCAGCAAGCCATAAAGAGAAAAATCTCTTACCAATGTTATAGTAATAATATGTTTGGTATTTATTATATTTACTTATAAGCTACTAAGGAGTGCTATATATTTTAAGGATGCAGTTAATTCTTGCTACATGTTACAAGACAACAAGAAAGCATAATTATTTTTATTTTATTTATTTATTTTTTGAGACAGGGTCTCACTCTGTTGCCCATGCTGGAGTGCAGTGGTACAATCACAGCTCACTGCAGCCTCAACCTCCTTGGGCTCAGGTGATTCTCCCTCCTCGGCCTCCCGAGTAGCTGGGACTACAGGCATGAACAACTTCAACTGGCTAATTTTTGTATTTTATTGTAGAGAGGGGGTCTCACTATATTGCCCAGGCTGGTTTCCAAATGTTGGGCTCAAGCGATCTTCCCATGTTAGCCTCCTAAACTGCTGGGATTACAGATGTGAGCCAGTGTACCTGACCTTTATTTTTATTTTAAAGACGAGTAAAATGCAGCTCAAATTTATGACAAAACAGGAAATTCAGAGGTACAACACCTTTCTCTTTTAACAAGGAAGCTATTCCAGAGCAGAAATTGTCATTACCTCATTGGTTTTTCAAAAGAAATCAATGATTTGTTGTGCTGTTACAGCAATAACTCAAAGAAAAAGAAAATGGAGTGTAGCTAAACATTTAATTGTTTTTTCTCTCTTAAAATTTTTTTGTGGGAGTAGCAGAAACAGGTTGAATCAGGGAGGCTGGACTGGGAAAGGGGTTGGTTGGTATGCAAACCCAACAACTTCTTTATGGTTGAGAGAGGTTTGAGGAAAATATGAAACATTTAGAATCTTCCACACTAATGTTTGAATGAATTCAACAGCTCTGAAAATGTCATTTATGGATAAGGAGTGTTGAGTGTAAAATTATGAAGATGTAATTCATTTGTAACAGATATTTGTATGCATATGTTGTATATGTGTATGTGTGTTAGGGGTTGAATTGGTGGTCAGAGGAAATGATAATAATAAGATAACTGTAAAACCACTGTATTAGTCTGTTTTCACACTACTATAAAGAACTACCTGAGACTGGGTAATTTATAAAGAAAAGAGGTTTAATTGACTTATAGTTCTGCATTGCTTGGGGATACCTCAGGAAACTTACAATCATGGCAGAAGCTGAATGGGAAGCAAGGCACGTCTTACATGGCGGCAGGAGAGAAAGGAAGCTAGTGGGGACGTGCCACACTTTTAAACCATCAGATCTCATGATAACTCACTCCCTGTCATGAGAAGAGCATGGGGAAAATCCACCCCCATGATCCAATCGCCTCCCATCTGGTCCCTCCCCTGATACATGGGGATTACAATTCTAGACGAGGTTTGTGTCTAGGGCCATAACACACTGAAAGCGGCTGATCTCGTCTGATCTCAGAACCTAAGCAGGGTCAGGCCTGGTTATACTTGGATGAGAGATTTGGATGGGGACACAGAACCAAACCACATCAACCTCATAACCCAGAGCACAGAGAATATTGTGGTGAGGTGGTAAGGACGGACGGTTACGAGAGGATCCTCATCCTTCATGGCAGGCCCAGTGCCTGAAAACAATCATCTCCCAGAAATTACTTTCCAAATTAAGAACATGAAACATTTGAACAATCCTCTGAATTGGAGCATCTTCACAGAATGCTTTCACCCCATTTTGAGGAATGTCCCTTCCATCCACTCACCTAATTATGAACCCAGGAGAAAAAAAACAAAAAACAATAATAACACTCTAAACTGTTTTATCCTGGGCAACTCCAAATATTATTTTTGGGTTCCTATTCCCTTTTATTAAATGTTCTGAACAAAGGGTAGGAACAGGAGATATAATTAAATGCCCTCTATAAGCTACTATTGTTTATTTGTTACAAAATTTAAAAAATACTCTCCAAAAACAAAACACAAAAATCCATCAATGTGCTAATAGGTCTTCATAGGTCATAAATTAAAAGAAAAAGCTTATATTTCTAAATGCACACTAGTGTAAGTTTGCTTTTTATTCTAAAATATCAGAAATCATTCAACCAATTTTTTTCTGTCAATAGTTGTCTCTTTCACTAGACTCTCTACCTTTGGGTACCAACAGTCATGTAGTGTTGAAAATCCACATTTTGCGGACTCATGTCCTTCTTTGCTAATGCAGTGGCTGTAGCCCCTCAAATGTTGCTCATATTTTTCCTGGAGATCCTGGGATTAAAGGTAAAATTGCTTAATTTGAGCTCATGGATAGTCTTCTTATGTTACTCAGTTCTATTCTCTCTCAGTTACTTGAGGGCAAGAGCTCTCCACTACTATTGCTGCAGGGCTGCACCATAAGCACACATCTCTCCGGGTTACAGAAGCTTATCACTGGTGCTCTCCCAGCTGTAAGTCCTCAAGATGCCAGGGAGGTGCCCATTCCTGGAGTCTTCAATATCCTGAGGTCAGGCTGTGTACTACACCAACGGGCTTTTAATCCTTGTATTTCTCAAATTCCTTCAGCTTCTGTTCAAAATTCCTTCTGCTCTAGAACTCAGGAGTCAACTCCTGTGGCCTACCTAACTAGTTCTTCAGACATGTCTGGGCATTCCTGAGTTCCCTTTAGACTCAAATTATGCCCTACATTAACCTTTGAAAAAAAAAGTCTTTTAGTATTGATTTTTAGAATGCTGTCTTCCCCCTGAAGCCCAATACTACTCATATCAATTTGATCCCTCTCTAACCTTATGATCAAATTTATCCTCGACCTCCAGGATTTTAAGGAATTTCATGTTGGTGTCATCTGACAACAACTGAAGTTTAGCTTAAATATGAACTTTTGAAAAATAATATGAATTTTGTCACAAATAAATTTTATTTTAATTTGTTTATTTAATTAAGTTTTATTATTTGGATTAGTGAAGACATAGGAACTCTCATGTTTATCAAGAATCCCAACTTATAGCTAAACATTGTTATGAAAAATTACACATTGGAAGTGAAGCAAAAAGGATCATGTGTCCTTTCAGTATCATACTGGAGCTTTGTCTAACAGGTCCACTTAAAGGTAGTCTAACTCTGTGGGAGAATGCCCCTTTGTTTGACATACTATTTACTATTGATTAGAACCTAGGCTGTGAAGTTACAGGTTAACTTGTGGGTTTTCATTGGGTAGAGATTCAAAGCATTTGTCCAGTAGAAAAGATACCTCTAAGAATATTATTTGATTTCCCTGTAGGACATGAATCAGTTTTGTATCTAACCTAGCAATCTTGTTCCAACATTCTTCTTTTCTTTTTTGTTTTTTATTTATTTTATTTTTTTTTTTATTTATTTATGATGAGTTTCACTCTTGTTGCCCAGGCTGGAGTGCAATGGTGCAATCTTAGCTCACTGCAATCTCTGCCTCCCGGGTTCAAGTGATTCTCCTGCCTCAGCCTCCCTAGTAGCTGGGATTACAAGTGCCTGCCACCACACCCAGCTAATTTTTGTATTTTTAGTAGAGACGAGGTTTCACCATATTGGCCACGCTGGTCTCGAACTCCTGACTTCAGGTGATCCACCCACCTTGGCCTCCCAAAGTGCTGGGATTACAGGCAGGAGCCACTGCGCCCAGCAATTTTTCTCTTTTTCAAGACAGGGTTTGGCCCTGTTGCCCAGGCTGGAGTGCAGTGGTATGATCATGGCTCACTGCAGCCTCAACCTCCTGGGCTCAAGTGATACTCCTCCTCAGCCTCTCAAGTAGCTAGGACTACAGGCATGTACCACTGTGTCCGGCTAACTTTTGTTTGTTTTCTGTAAAGACAAGTTCTCACTATGTTGCCCAGGCTGGACTCAAACTCCTGAGCTCAAGGGATCCTCCCACCTTGACCTCCCAAAGTGCTAGGTTTACCAGTGTGAACCACTGTGCCTGGCCCTTCTTTTCTTTAGTACCTCCTCATGTGTGCTTGCTCTTGAAATAATGTTTATTATATTGCTAGTTTCCTCATTAACAAGTTAAATAGATTTTTGATACATGTTTTATATTTGTATGCAGGCTTCCCATGTGTCTGTAATAGTGAAAAGATTGCCCCTCATTGACTGAGTGTAGAATATTTTCATATCTCTGAAAGGCATTAAATATTTGTTACAATGTCTTTTAAAATAACAGAGCTCTATTTTTATTTATTAAGGATAAGCACTTACATAAATCTCAATTTTCCAGAATTCCTGGAAAATAAAGAAACTAAAGTTCTGAGCCTTTAAGAGAGCTAGACTCTGAAGCAAAAAGCCCTTCCTATAGAAATTGGCCAATCAGAAGCCTTTCAATTAGAATCAAGTTTACATAATCAAGGTCAATCTGTGAAAAAAAAATTAGACTGTTTTAAAAATTTTAGCTTTAAAAAACAGCAATGTATCTTTTACCTGTATGAAATATAATAAAAACATATTTATTTATTTGTTTTTTCATCTAAGACTTTGGTTTGTTTTTTATGAAAAGATTAGTTAATCTGGATTTCCACACTTCTTGTACTGTTTCTTGATTAGATAAGCTAACATTATTCTCACATAATGTATGAAAAAAAAATTTGAGAGAAAATAATCATATAAATTGAATTACAATTCTGACAATCTTTTTAAAAATAACACTAAGTATCTTCTGTAATGTATCAGTTTAAACAATTTTCAAGCCCCTTAGTTAACTTTGAGAGCTGGAATTAGCATTAAATCTAATTAGTTGGTGGATGTTTTTTGGATACTTAGATAATTTCTAAGTAATAGAGAATACTGAAACAAAGGCCAATATTTTTTGTTCATTAAAGAGAAACTGTTTTTGGTTCATGCTAACATGCATGTTACTTTCTGTTACTTTAAGAAAGTACAAAAAGAATGCATGTATAAAGTCATGTTATATTTGATTATGATTTTTGATGATCTTCTAAAATGCTTGGGTATGATGAAAATGTCTCAATTATCTATATCTCCATTATCTCTGTGAAGTGGAAGTTGGTTACTTTGGTTAAGGCTAAAACTTGTATTGGTGATTGAAATGTTACTAAAAGCAACTGTGGCAGAGAGCTATGATTGTAAATCAAGATAATGCAATATGTTTTAGTTGATAAAAGGAGAGGCGAAAGTAGTATTATCCTAAGGTAAAATGTCTGGTTGTTCTAAAGTATGAAAAAAGGTAGTAAAAAATAAATGTGAATAGATATAGACAGTTGCTGAAGGTTTGTAGAAAGTGAATTTTAGTTGCTTTGGTTTATAATTACCTGCAAATGATAAGTCTAAAAAGAAGAATTATGTGTTAAATTTTTGGCAAATTTGTTCAGGTTTGATGGTCCTATTCATAAGATAATTTTTAAGTAGCTGCTTATGAATGAGCCTCTGTCAAATATTACATTTATGTAAAACTAGAATTTGGTTTACTCTCTCTTAAAATTGCAGGTAAGTCTTAGAGAATTCCATCTGCTCTTAACAAGAGGTAGTAAAATGTTACTCTGCGTAATCTGCTCACAGAACAGGGATTCTGTCTCACCTTAATAATTTTTAATAATTTGTGGTAGTGTGTTTGTTTCATGTTCTTGATTATTCACAAACAAAATAAAATTTCCTGACTTCTAATTTAAAATATCTTATTGCCACTTTGATTAATAGGTAGCCAATCAAAACCATTCACTGTTCTCAGGCATCTGTGAGTCTTTCATAAGTGACCAGATATCTACTGATAACTCCATGATTTTACCTACCTAAGATCACATCCTACAATGTAAGAAGTATTATTTTCAATTTATATTTTATATCTAAACTATTTTTGGAATTTCCCAGGGCCATGGGCAATTCCAAAATTTTTTCCTTTTACTTCATAAAACAGGAAGATGTAAATAATTGAGTTATATGTTATATTCTATATTTCTTAAATAGCTGCACACTATTGTAAAATCTGCATGGGAATAGTTGTCATATCAAAGAGAATCTCTACCTTCCCTAAATACTATCAATGTAATTATGTTATACTTATGTTATTAATAAAAATATTTCATTGATTATACTCTTTACTGATACCTCAAGATACAGACTATGGGTATAGAATATGGTATAGAATATAGTATAGAATATGGATCTTAAGTGTCACCACTTAGACAACTCTCAGACTGAGTCAGGATTTTAGGTACTCTCTTTTTAGTCCTGCAGACAACCTCATGAAAGCAAACTGCTGACCTAATACCTAAGATTTAAAGAGTAGGAAAATCTAATTGTTGTTATTATGTTTAGTGTTCTTTTTTCTAATGGGTATCTTAGAAACCCCTCCCGCCTTTTTTCTGAATCTCTCCTTAACTCTTGATATAGTAGACTATACTTTTGCAAATGAAAATGAAACGCTCTTTAAATGGTAACTTATTTTCCCTGAAGCTTCAGAATTGAGGAATAGAGTACTTTCCTGAGTCTTTCTGATCTTTTGTTATGGCAATATAGTTAATTGTACAGGCTCAATAAAAATCTGTCCTTCTATTTACCAGGACATAGACAAACTGATAATGCAACCAAGACCATTCTTGGAAGTGTTATATATGAGAATAAATCTTATTTCATCAGTTCTGACAAGACCACCATGAAGCAACAAAGGTTGCACTTTGTAGGTGAAACCTATGCCCATAGAACAGTCCCAGAAAAATGGTCGCTGATATGCATTGAGATCTTATAGGCTATAAATACCATTACTTCTTAACAGGCCAGAAACTTCACTGTATTTTAGGGACCTTGAGCAGAAAACAACATACTCAAATTTATAGATATTATAAGTAAAATCTGTTGAGATGAGTATCTTGGGTTTGGTTTCCTAGATTCAGACTAAAACAGCCAACAAGAGCAATTTTGAAAAACTTGGAATAATAAATCTAGTAAAATGTAATTTGAGGTTCTTTATGAAATTTTGATAAAGAAAATTCATAAAGAAACTTCAGGCTAGAAGTTAATTTTCTAGCCTGGGTAGTTGTTCAACATTATATGGCTCTAGATATGCCGACCTTAGCAAGGAAGTTAATTAATACTTTGTGCTACAATCATATGGCAAGGTAAAATGAGACCAGTCTTCTTTTATTTTCAAAAATAATCTTTGGGGATTTGTTGTTGTTTGTATAGTTGTGACCTTAAGTACATTGGAAAATATTTTATGCCCACTGAAAAGAACAAGTTTTTGATATCTAGACTAGTGGTTGTTGGGATTTCTGCCCTTGGAACCAGGTTTAACATTCTGTTTCCCTCATTAATGAGCTAAATAAATCTTTGACACATGTTTATTCTACATTTGTTTTAGTCAATTTTTCAACTTTTTGAAAATGATACATTATCACAAACATAATGAAATTCAGTTTAGGTTTCATATCTAACTTTTAATAACTTGATTGTAATTAATAATTTTTAACTTTGGAATTTTACTATAACATAATGATTGTTTAACTTTGCTTTTTGAGCTATTAATTTTTACAATCTTAAAGGAAACACTTCACTGTAATTTGTTGATTACGTTGCTCTTGGTCTTAGAAATTTCTGTAATGTTAAATGAGATGGAAAGATTATATTTCTCTAATTCAACTGGTTAATTATTACTGTTTGAACATAAAAGCCACCAGATCTATTTCTTGATTATTTATTTCCTTACTTGTCTTGACCTTACAAGAGTATTTTCCAGTTAGTGAATTCATTGCTAGCACTAATATTTGAATTCACTTCTAGTCATTTTTACATTAAAGAAACCACACAGAATATGTTTTTTGAGTGTGATGTACTACAATTTAGGAGCAACTGTAATTGGGCAAGTGAGAACTGGTACTAGAAGAAAGGGAGCAAATATCGATGATCAAGTATAAAACGCAGTGACTAGGAGCAGCAGGCAGAGAATAGTATTAGCAGTGAGAACAAAATTTTTATAAATTATTTTAATGGGGCAAATTAACCATTTTTAGTAAATAGCACGTGGTAAAAACAACAAAATATGTATTTTTCTTACTTTACCTTTGGATTTCTCATAGAATGTCTTTAATTTTGATGTATACATTGCAACCAGTTACAGTATTTTAAATGACTGGAATACCTAGACCAAATTTTGCTAAATGGTATTTTAAAAATTCTTGCCTGTTTGTTGTGTAGAGAATTTTTGTAAGATGGATAGAGTAGTTGTTTTTGATTAGTTAATAGGTCTTCATGACCATCTTTCCCAGTGAGTCTTATACTCCAACTTTTAATCTAAGTAATTGCTATGGCATTAGCTTAATTGCTCAGCCAGGAAACTCTATCAGTGACTGTCAAACAAAAACAACAACAGGATATAACTCCTTATTGTTATTTCAAAAATAGTAATTAGATTCACCAACAGCTGTACTAAATTCCTTTATTACATGACCAATGCAAAAACTGAGATCCTGTTATAGATTATATGGAACTAGTCTTTCCCAGACAAACATGCAGTTAAAGAAAAAAAATTAACATTAAATTAAAGGAAGAAGTATTACATTTGCATTCAGAAGTATTACATTTTTTAAGAGATGTCCTGATTCATTCTTTTTACCTAAAGTCACATGGAAATGCTTCAGGGTATCAGTTCCTACCTTGAGTATTGGTTGACTGAATGATTAATATGGAGAAAAGTCTGTTCTAAATTTATTTGGAACCATGGAAGAAGAAAGTAGGCTATGTGTATATTTTTTCCTACATTTATGTTTTTGTATTTAATATACACCTGAGTATGTTGACAGCCAACATTTCAGTCACTATAAAAGCATATTTTTCCTGTCTATATATCTTTTCTCAGACTAGTAGACTCTAGTAGAAATTGTTCTGTTTCTGTATTAATCAATGTGAGTAGCACATGAGGACTCGATTAGTTAGCTTGGTCTGGAATGGATCATAGTACTTTAATCTATAATTGTTTATGCTAGATTTAGTGGCAATGTATATGCTATAGTTGTAGGGTAGAAAATTCACTCATTATACAGATGTGTAAAGAATGTGTGGATTTTTATTTATCTATAACTAATCCAATTTTTTTGATAATTCAGTCAGTGGGGGACTGAAAGTGGCACCACTCACTATCAACCCTAGTGATCCACTAGCAAAATTTTTGCTTCCTGTTCCCGTGACATTATGTTCTGCTGGTCTAGAGGTCTTAGTTCCAGAGGGAGGAATGCTGCCACCAGGAGACACAATTACGATTCCATTAAATTGGAAGTTAAGACTGCCACCTGGACACTTTTGGCTCCTTCTACCTTGAAGTCAATAGGCTAAGAAGGGGATTACAATGTTGGCAGGGGTGATTGACCCAGACTATCAAGATGAAATCAGTCTACTACTCTACAATGGAGGTAAGGAAGAGTCTGCATGGAATACAGGAGATCCATTAGGGTGTCTCTTAGTATTACCATGCCCTGTGATTAAGGTCAATGGGAAACTAAAACAGCCCAATCCAGTCAGGACTACAGATGACCAAGACCCTTCAAGAAAGAAACATGACCTGCTAAGGTGCTTGCTTAAGGCAAAGGGAATACAGAATTGGTAGTGGAAGAAGGTAGTAATCAAAACCAGCTACGACCTCATGACCAGCTGCAGAAACGGGAACTGTAACTGTCATGGGTATTTCCTCCTTCTTTTGTTAAAAACATGTTTGCATGTATACACTTGTACTAAGAAAATATCTTCATTTTACTTCCTTTCTCCTTTATCATGGGACATAAGATTTATTGACTTCACATCAGCATTTGAGTATTGTTAACTTTATGTAATAGTATTTGTGTTGGGGATTGGTGTGTTTCCAGTTGTACAAAGATAGTTGTATTATGTTAGGCATAATTATGACCTTATTATTGTCTTTATTTGAAGATTATGTATGATCTCAGGAGGTGTGTATGGGTTGACAAGTGGTGGACTTGTGATGGTTAATACTGAGTGTCAACTTGATTGGATTGAAGGATGCAAAGTGTTGATCCTGGGTGTGTCTGTGAGGGCGTTGCCAAAGGAGATTAACATTTGAGTCAGTGGGCTGGGGAAGACAGACTCACCCTTAATCTGGGTGGCCACAGTCTAATCAGCTGCCAGTGTAGCTGGAATATAAGCAGGCAGAAAAATGTGAAAAGGAGAGACTGGCCTAGCCTCCCAGCCTACATCTTTCTCCTGTGCTGGATGCTTCCTGCCTTCAAACAATGGACTCCAAATTCTGCAGTTTTGGAGCTCAGACTGGCTCTCCTTGCTACTCAGCCTGCATATGGCCTATTAAGGGATCTTGTGATCATGTGAGTTAATACTTAATAAACTCTCCTTTATATGTATGTAAAGGAGATACACACACACACACACACACACACACACACACACACCCCACATCCCTTCACTGCCTCCCCATTTTTATAATATATATTATATATATGTATTCCATGAGTTCTGTTCCTCTAGAGAACCCTGACTAATACAGGGGGTAATTGGGGTAAGGGTTAAAATTTCAATTTGCCAATTCAAGGTATATCAATTTCTTAAGTTTAGACAGTTTCTTTCTAGTTAAGACAACCTGATTGGGTAAACATTTAGTCAATTCCAAATTCAACTCGTTATTAGGACTTTGTCCTGTGCCTGCCTCCCTTATAAGAGGGCAACTCGATGAGAAGCATAAGATTCTCATTGGAGGAGTGACTGCCTCATGATGGTCTTCATGCAGATCCAGCTCATGGATTTGCAACTGTTGATGTCTATTAACTTGTGCTCACTCTAGTTCGGTTCTTGAGTGTTTTGCTGGTGTGTATGAATGAAATCTATGGCTAGGAAATTGTGGTATGTTCATCTTAAGTCAGAACCTAATTGTTTTTCCATAACTACGTCCTATCTTACTTAATCCTAGTTTGCACTACAGATCCTGCATTTGTTCTGGTGTGTCTCCCCCTTGCTCCCAAGTTTGGGTGCCCTTTTGGAAATCTTTAGCTATAGGAGGACTTTGACCTCCTCTTGCAATCATGTTGGGTGAGCACCCAACTAGTTTTTGAAATACTAGTAGTGCCTGCTTGTTATGGACAGGAATTTTTGGGTCCCTTTTATGCTATGTGCAGTCTTTGTGGAGTCACAAATACTGCTGGAGGAGGAATCACATCCCTTCACTGCCTCCACATCTCTTCACTGCCTCCCCACTGTGTTTAACCACATCCCTTCACTGCCTCCCCACTGTTATAATCCTCCTTTCTCTCCCTGTATCAGTGTGAAGTTTATTTCATAGCAACCTACTCCCAGGATACCAAGTGGAACATGGGACAAAGATTTTCCATTTTTGGCTCCTTTCTCCACCTAGTATTCCATCCTCCCACGATTTTAACCCTGAGGAGTATAGGCATTTAAGATACGTCTGAAAGGCTGTTTTCTCTGCCTCTGTTTTCACTTCCCAATATCACCTCTCCTGAAAGGGAAAGACTTTCTGCTCCTTATTCCTCTTTGAAATAACTTGCTGACGTGAGATCATGGGTTTCCTTTTCTCTGTGGTCTGTAATGAAACCCTGCCATTCAATTTGTTTGGCATTGTTCTTAGTATATTAATCAGAAATAAACTTGGAAAATGTTTTGTTTCAAAACATTCTGATACAGAAGCTTATTGACTATCTATGAACTCAAAAATTACATTTGGTTGTCAAAAGCTAAATGTTTTACTTTTTCAGATCTTTGCTGTAATTGTCATAGCTACCCTAGAGACATATGGATGCCTCTGAAACTGTTTGTTTATTTTTTCACTCAGCAAAATCTTACTGAGCAGATTTTATGTGCTTGGCACAGTTTCAGGTGTTTGCATGTTAGTGGCAGAGGCAAGCAATAACCAATAGAGTTAAGGAAAGTATTAGAAAGTGATAAATGCCAAGTTGAAGAATAAAGGAGGGAAGGACAATTGGAAGTGTTGGGGGGAGTTGTGCTATTCTCGATGGGGTAAAGACCTCACTGAGAACATGACTTTTGAGAAAAATCTTAAGAAATGAAAGGAGTTAATCTTCCTGTATCTGGAGGGAGACCATTTTAGGCAGAGAAAAATCACAAGTTCAAAGGCTTAAAGGTAGGAAATGTGTCTGCTTGGAACAAGAAAGGCGCAGATGAGTTCAGACAGGTAACCAGGAAGGCTTTTCACAAAGTGTCCCAGGGGATAGAACATCTAGTCAACCAGAGGGGTGGATGGCTTATTACATCCATTGATTGTTTCTGTCATGTTTTTTCTTTCACTCCCCCGTCCCTAACTCCCGTTTACTGAGTTCATACTTCTAAATTAACCACTTTCACTTAATTAAGCTTTTGTCGTAGACTCTGCTTCATGGAGAATCCAGGCAAAAGTTTTTCTTTGTTTGTGTTTGGTTTTGTTTCTCTATCTTCTGCCATTTCAGTGGCACAGAGGTACCTGATCAATCCTTAGCATTCAGAAGATTTTCTGGTAAATGACAGACACTCAATAAATATGTGTTGAATTTAATTGAAAGTAATTTGGTTCTCCAATTCTAAGTTCAGGACTAGCAATTTGGAACTGCAGTGCCAAAGCACAACTATGAAAATCACACATTACCTCATAGGTCATTGAACTAAACTATAAGGAGTCCAAATTATATGACATATAGAGTAGGGTTAAAGGGCTTCTGTTCAGGAGGAAGGCTGGGTTATGTGTCACTTGCTACCTGTGTAAATTTGGAAGATTCCTTAACCTCTCTGTGCTGTAATTTTCTCATCTCTAAAATGGGAATAATAATAACCCAAAAATCAAATTATTGTTGTGAGTACTAAACGAATGAACATGTAGGATGTATATGGCATGTAGTAAGTACAATATACATGTTTGCTATAATAATAATCATTATTGATTCCTGCCATAGCATCATGGAGACCCAGAATCAAATTAAAATAAGTGAATATTGACAGATTTCAAAGAAATCTAATTAAAGTCTTCCTACCATTTTCTTATATTTACATTGTTTGTAGTTACAAGTAGTATTTGCCTCAATAAATAGTTATACAGTATATAAATAAAGTTCTACAACCTATTCCATTGCCACAGCCCAGCCAAAGTTCTATTTTATTCAAACATAAGTTATTTTGCTAATGTCAACCTAATTTATAAGTGCATTAACCCATTCATGATAAATGTTAAAAATTTCATCATACACTAGCTTCTCCTTGAGTCTTAATGTAAGATGGTAACAGCAATTTATTTTGCTACTAAGCTTCTGGACAAAATATCAAAAAGTCTCATAATCCTGAAATTTCATCATTTGTGAAGCTGAGATTTCCATGCCTATCCCACCATGTTCAGGGGAGAATTAAATGTTATAATTGTTCATGAAGGGGCCTAGCACAGACTCTGGCATGTAGGCAAAGATCAATAGCACTAATTGGAATAGACGCTAATTGGAATAGCACTAATTGGAATCCCATCCATATCCCACACTTCTCTGATCTTGGTGCTGTGATTTTTTAAAGAAAAAACCAGGCCAGGCACAGTGGCTCACACCTGTAATCCCAGCACTTTGGGAGGTAGAGGCGGGTAGATCACGAGGTCAAGAGTTCAAGACCAGCCTGGCCAAGATGGTGAAACTCCATTTCTATTAAAAATACAAAAATTAGCCAGGCATGGTGGCAGGCACCTGTAATCCCAGCTACTGGGGAGGCTGAGGCAGGATAATCGCTTGAACCTGGGTGGCAGAGGTTGCAGTGAGATGAGATTGCGCCACTGCACTCCAGCCTGGGCCATAGAGTGAGACTCTGACTCAATAGAAAAAAAGAAAAACCCAAACACAAAGTTTTAGCCTTAAAAATATCTCATTAGAACTTGGCAAATGGAACTCACTTTTGAAAATAAATGTTCCAGAGATGGGTGTTAGACATTGAAAGCTTTTTTTTTTTTTTTTCGAGATAGCAGCCTCAACCTTAAGCGAATCTCCTGTCTTATCCTCCCAAGTAGCTGGCACTATAGGCACACCCCACCATGTCTGGCTAATTATTTTATTTTATTTTGTAGAGACAGGGGTCTCGCTATGTTGCCCAGGCTGGTCTTGAACTCCTGGACACAAACAATCCTTCTGCCTCAACCTCTCAAACACTGGGATTATAGACATGAGCCTCTGTGCTAAGCTGAAGGCTTTTCATCAGCCGTAAAAACACTAGTTGGCTGGGCGCCGTGGCTCATGCCTGTAATCCCAGCACTTTGGGAGGCAGAGGTGGGTGGACCACTTGAGGTCAGCAGTTCGAAACTAGCCCGACCAATATGGTGAAACCCTGTCTCTACTAAAAATACAAAAATTATCTGGGCATGGTGGCAGGCGTCTGTAGTCCCAGCTACTCGGGAGGCTGAGGCAGGAAAATCGCTTGAATCCGGGAGGCAGAGGTTGCAGTGAGCCGAGATTGTGCCACTGCACTCCAGCCTGGGCGACAGAGAGAGACTCTGTCACAAAAAAAAAAAAAAAAAAAAAAAAAAAAAAAAAAAGAAAGAAAGAAAGAAAGAAAAAGAAAAAGAAAACCCTAGTTACAGAGTTATTTCAGCTGCATTTCAATTTGTAATTTAATTTAGTAGGTCATAATGGGAACTATTAAAAGCAACCTAATCCAAGTTCTTTGAATTCTTTTAAGTTTGCATTAGGTTCTGAGCAAATAGGTTTATTAAGCAAGCTGCTTGGAAGGCATGGTATCTTGATTCAGACACTAACCTGTGTTTTGCAAACTTTAACATTATAATACATGCTGAGTGTGACTTCTAAGTTAATAAAAATAAGGTAATAAATGGAACACTAGACTTAGTGTTAAAAAATTAATTTCTAACTGCATGACCTTGACTTAACCCCTACCTTTAAAGTCTATAAAATATGTGGTTATGGAAATGTGGTTATAGACTATGGATATACTATAACAGATATATACTATTACTTTTATTGGTACTTATGCCAATGAACTCTACAAGGAAAGTCCTATATACATTATATACATTTAAGACATTATTACTTCAGCTGTTGGAAATCTCAGAGTGAGAGTCAAGGACTTAGCAGAGTACTTCCATGAAGCTGAAGGAGGAAAGAGAACTGGTTAGTGTTATTTCAGATAGCTGCCAACATGAGGATGCACCACTAAGAGGCCTTTGCTATTATAAGGCTATTTATGAATATCCTTATATGCCCCACTTAGCACTTTTACTGCTTCTAAGGTGTCATACGTTCATGGGATCTTGCAACCTCACAGGTAATAAAATTCCGAAAGACGAGAAAAACATGATGTTCATTCATTCAGCCCTCTAATATGAATTTATTTATAGCCACTTTGACTTCTGACACTATTTAGTCCTAATCATATATTATATGTGAGATAATCTAGCATAATAAAACTGTGTCTTTTTACATCAATGCTAATTGAGTGCCTTAGGCAGAACAAGTACAAAATTAATTGCTATAATAAATCCTTGTGACTTCATTTAGGGGAGAAATGATTATGTGTAAGGTAAACCAAAGTACTGAAAGAAAACATAACATTTTAAAAAGAGGTTTCTGAGGCTTAAAATGAGTGGACATTTTACTGAAATATTTTCCTTGAAATAATACTGATTAATTACTGAAAAAAATTGTATTTGTATAAAAGCTTTCCCTAAAGGCATTTTAAGAATAATTATTTGAAAATAAGATTCTAGGCCAGATGCAGTGGCTCACGCCTGTCATCCCAGCACTTTGAGAGGCCGAGGCGGGCAGATCATGAGGTCAGGAGTTTGAGACCAGCCTAGCCAACATAGTTAAACCCTGTCTCTACTAAAAACACAAAAAATTAGCCAGGCATGATGGCAGGCACCTGTAATCCCAGCTACTCGGGAGGCTGAGGCAGGAGAATTGCTTGAACCTGGGAGGCGAAAGTTGTAGCGAGCCAAGATCACCACTGCACACCAGTCTGGGTGACAGTGCGAGACTCCGTCGCAAAAAAAAAAAAAAAAAAATGGAAAGAAAATTCTAGAATTTAATTGTTCCTCTTTGTCAACCTGAGAATGCATTTAGATAATTTGGTGCCAAAATCCAAATGACCAAAAATCCCAGAAATGCAGATGAAAGCACTCTATTAATTCTAGACTTTTGGGATTATCATTTTTCAAAGGTGTTTCCTGCCCAGTTTTAATGTCTGGTGCTGCAAATGACAAGCAAACAACTTTGTCAATAGACTGCTTATGTTCCTTACTCTGTTCTCAAAGTGACAAAGTACCTTGATTCTAGCAGTGATTCTCCATCCTGCTTTAGTGTTGGGTTTCCACTGTGACCGTTAACTGCTGAAACTGAGCCCAGAGCCCTTGGTCACACGATCTGAGCATTGCAAGAGGCACCAAGAGGTAACTCATCCTTCTGCCTCGAGGAAGGGTGAACTGTGCCCAAATATTTCCGGATGGATAATTTTGTATCCTAATCAGAGCAGAAAAACTAAGGAGTGGGAATTTCCTTCAGAAACCTTTTTGCATATTTTCTGGCTATTTCTATGCTAATGTAATTGCAAGAGCAAATAAATGCCCTGAAGTGTACATTGGCAGTGCCTCCCACATAGCCAAATTAGTACACACCCTGGATTAGTCATCTAGGTTTTACAGATTCGTTAATTTACCTGAGAAAATTCCTTTTATGGGTTAAACAACCCCATAGAATATAACCGTTTTATTTTATACTAATCATCATTTCCATTCCCAGTATTTTTCCACCTGTCCCCTCTTGTCAACTTCCCTCTCCATTCTTTCCTTTCGCATTTTTTATGAGTCTTCTTTCTCTTTTGCCTGTTGTCCACACTCCACCCTGGGAAATGCTGCCATTAAACTCAAAGTTTAGCTCACTACCTTGGCATCATTTTTTCCTGACCTATATTCTATTGGATGCCGAATTTTGTAATTAATGCTTCAAAAATGACTCCTGAATCGTCTCTCTTTTCATTTCTGTTGCAACTATCGTACTTCAGCCTTTTATTATGTTTTGCTTGGATATAAATTAGCTCCCTCTCTTCTTCTGTCCTTGCTTTGGTTTCTCTCTAGCTCCCAAGCATCCTATGTGCCGCTACCAGAGCGGCCTCCAAATAAAGCACAGCTTGCACTTGACCCTACATTCAAACCTTCACTGGTTCCACACTTTCTGCTGGATGGCGTCCAAACCCCTTGACGGGGCTCTCTCTTTCCCCACTGTCAACACACACCTTATCCCTCAATTCCAACCGACCTTTCTAGCTTTACCATTTTTTTTTTTATTATGGATGGCAGTCTTGCTAAACGATGCAAAATTTCCTCAACACACACTAAATTTCCTATTAATTTCTGTTAATTTAATATTTACCTATTGAAATTAAACTCTTTCAATTCCTAGTCCACCAACCAACCAATTATAACAGCAGCTATATTTAATTGTGCATTCCTAACACATCAAGACCATACTGAACATCCTATATACATAATCTCTAATCCTCACCCTATACTGGGAAGTCATTATTATCACCAATTGACATGTGAGGAAACTGACATTGATGGTACTGAGAGCTGCTGCACTGTCTTCAGTCCAGAAATTCTTCTTGGGTGAAAAGACTTTACTCCAGTAGTGGAATAAAAACTTGAGTGAGTGTTAAGGATCAGATTTATGCTAAGTAAAGAAATATGAAGAAGAAAGATGAGGTGGAAAAGGAAGAGAATGGGATGAAAGAGGAGAAAGAGAAGGAAAGGAGAGATGAAAAAGATGAAAGACCCTTCCAGTAGAGAATATTATTTGGTATACAGTTGGCCCTTGAGCAATGTAGGGATTTGGAGTGCTGACCCACTGTGTAGTCAAAAATCAATGTGTAACTTTTAATTCTTCCAGAACCTAACTACTAACAGCTTACTGTTGATCAGAAGCCCTACTGATAACAATCAATTAACACATATTTTGTATGTTATACGCATTATATACTCTGTTCTTGGAATAAAATAAGGTAGAGAAAGGAAAATATTTTTGAGAAAATAAGGAAAATAAAATATATTTACTGTTCATTAAGGTGAAGTAGATCATCAAGAAGTTCTTCATCCTCATTGTCTTCACACTGAGGAGCCACAGGAGGAGGAAGAAGAGGAGGGCTTGGTCTTGCTATCTAAGAATTATGGAGGCAGAAAAAATCCATGAATAAGTGAACCCATGCGGTTCAAACTCGTGTTGTTCAAGGTTTAACTATAATTGATTTTTGACAAAATTTAATTAAAGTCATGAGAGTAACATCTTAGTATCCTCATACACAGTATGCAATATCTTCATACACAGTGTGCAAACTGCTCTGTGCTTATGGGTAAGAGAGCTCAAGAGATATGTCTTGTTTAGGAATTAAGATGGAAACCAGTCAAATAATTTTTTTTCAGACACATTAATAATATAATGAAACTAGGTTATTTTACACATTTCTAACACTCTATACCATACACCTGTATATATTTTCTCAACTTTGTATTTGTCAATTTGTTTATAATTTTGTAACACTTTTTGATGTTTTATTATTTTATTTTATTTTATTTTTTTGAAATGGAGTCTTGCTCTGTCACCCAGGCTGGAATGCAATGACACCATCTCAGCTCACTGCAACCTCCGTCCCCGGGTTCAAACGATTCTCCCGCCTCAGCCTCCCGAGTAGCTGGGATTACAGGCACCCGCCATCATGCCTAGCTAATTTTTGTATTTTTGTAAAAACAAGGTTTCATCATGTTGGCCAGGCTGGTCTTGAACTCCTGACCTCAGGTGATCCGCCCACCTTGGCCTTCCAAAGTGCTGGGATTACAGACGTGAGCCACCGCACCCAGCCTTATTATTAACTTCCAACTGAGATAGACTTTTGTAATATATTCTGATTTTGAACAACCTACAGTAGACATTTGTAAATATATTGTTAATTTAAATTTTTTTAAAAAAATGAAACTCTCCAAATGTGCTCCATGGGAGTTAGGCTGATACAACTAGAAACTACAGAATGATTTGGCCTTGGATTTCACTCATTAAGAGAGAGCTGCCAACTTGTCCTCACCAACAGGGCAGTGAGTTTGCTTCACTTTTGTTTGGCTATCAGTACAGAAGTCAAGGCTGTCTGTAGTCTTTGTACAACTCAGGATAGTTCTTTCGTTTGAGGACAAGGCTGTCATCTGATTCTTTCCTGGAATCTGGAGGTGATAAAATAGATACGGACTAACAAGAAAGCAAGTAATGAAAAGAAATTGAGAAATGCATTTTAATGATGATTCTTATAGACTAATTCATAGTTATTGTTACTTGGCATATAGACTTTTTTGGCTGGCTAAATGATAGATGTGATAAACTTTAAATTTTTTCTAATTCCAGAATGTTTTATATCTTTTGAGGTAAGTTATTTCAAACTGGATGATCCTGTAACATTTGGTTTAAATTTTTTTGAGGTCTTTTCAATTACCACGAAGAGTATAATTAATTTTGTAAGATTTAATTAGTCACATGAGCAGCATCCTGGTTTTGTCATAGGCAGAGGACAATCAGTGCTCTGTGCTCCTGGATAAGAAGAAATAGCTCAAGAGATGTGTCTTTGAGGAGAAATTATTTAGGAATTAGAGTGGAATAATGGAGTTGGATGCCTCAGTGTATTTCAGAGGAGTACATCCATTCTGCCCCTGGGGTTCATCTTCTCTCTTTTGCTCTCTGCCTCTGTCTTTTCTTGTTCCATGCTGGCAGAAAGCTCCCAGATTACAAAGCTTGTGTCTTACTCTTTAGTAACTGTCCCTGCCATTGTTAATAGAAGAGGGGTCAAATGAATCTTGATTAATGAATCCCCATTGCCTCCTTCCTACCTCTCTCAAGTTCTGTGATCTTGATTCAATGTTAAATTGGTGTCCCTGTGACCCTAAATGGCTCATTTAATAGGGTGAAATTTAGTTAGTTTAAAAGTAAATACTGCATCTTCCCCCCATGTCCCAATACTACTGTGATGTGCACAAGAACAATATAGAAGAGTTATATTAATGGTAATTAAAGTCTTATTTTTTCAAACTTCCTTATTTTTTAAAAAATATAAGCAGCTATTATCTTTAAAACCAAAGTTTAAACATTATTTAAAATTATTTTGAAAGTTCATGGTAGATAAAGTACTCAAAATAGATTTCCTGCTTCTAGATGTTTATGTAGTGTTGTAAATGGTGGGCTCTGATCTTTGCTGACGTGTTTCACTTGATCAACTCTACAAATATTATCAGAAGTACAAATATAACTCTCCAAATAGCATTTAATGTCTAGCCAGGAAAATGGAAATCACCATCAGCCTTTCAAAGAGAAGGAATTAAATATGGAGAATTGATCACTCAGATGATGAAAAACAGAGAAGTGAAACAGGGGGCAACCCGGACATACACCAGGAACTCAGAAATTCAATGTGGGTGAAGCAGCCCAGAGATTATACTTCAGGGAGCTCTAATTTCTCCTGGACTGGAAGGACATCAGATGAATGTGTGGTTACCAGAAACCACAAACTAGACTGAGGTGAGAACCAGAACCATGATGAGGGTGGCCCAGTGATTGCTGGGGACAAGAGGTTGTGTGGAGTGGAAACCATGAAGGGGAGACATGGGCACCATCAGAGATTCCTTGGAGATTCCAAGGAGAGAGGGGAAGGAATACCCTAACTTCTCCCTGAAAGGAAATAAAAGCTGTTGGTATAACAAAATCTTGTCTGTGTCCTTTAAAGACTCTTTCTGTATTATGACTGTGTGGGCAGAAATCAGCAGTGAGTTAAATGGAGTTATGTTGAAAGAGGCATTCATGGTGCTATAAGACCAGAGTAAGCAGAAGGACTGGCTCATCATATATAATATTTACCAATGGGGTAATATAAGGATGTCTTCTTATTAGCCTTCTTTTTACATTATACCATAATGATTTAACGTAAATCATGAAAGGGTGATTTGTGCCATCTCATCTGTCACTTTATAACATAGAGAATGGAAAGTTAATAATAACAGCTGGTATTTTTTTCATAATTTTTATTATGAAAGAGAAAACTCTTTTCTAAGAGCTTTCCATGTATTAATGCTTTTAATTCTCAAAACAACCTCATGCATTACTATCTGCCCATTCTGTGGAAGAGAAAATTGAGGCACAGAGAGTTTAGCTAATAGGCATACAGATGACATAGTTGTATCTGGGGGTACTAGAAGTAGCCTTAGTAACCAGCTCTGCAATGTCGTTTTTGCCACAAAGAAGGTCTTCATATAACTTTTCTAATATGAAACATTGTTTCTTCTAGGCATCATCTATACGCCAGCACTCTAAACCAAGCCACCATCTTGTTTCCCTGTACCAACAGCCTCTGGACTCGTCCCCTCATTCCCATTCTCATCCTCTTCAGCCAATGTTCCTCAGAGCAGCCAGAATAGGTTTTTGAAAACACAGCTTTTTTTCTGAGTCCTCTGATGTTTTCCCATTTTTAGTTAGTAAAGTATATATTACTTAAAAGTACTGTACAGTGGGTTTTTACTGGACAGGTGTAGCCAGGTGTGTTTGGAGTGCTGTTGATACCCTGATGAGGCTGGGCAGTCATTTATTTACCCACCCATCTCCTCTTGGAGGGACATTGTCTTTACCTCTCTTATACTTAGGCCTTGGGCAAGATCTATAACTGAGTCAGAAAAGTCATCCTGAAATTATAGTACACCTTTTGTTTATGAGAAGAGTATTGGCCCTTTGGCAGCAGAGAGCTCCAGGCTTATGTTAGACTCAGTTCACCCCTGGAGACCCCCTGAGGGTTTGCAAGTCTGCTGGCAGAGTAATAGCTGTTTTGTAATGTCTGTCAATGGTGCTATTTGTTTTGGCCTTTTGTGGAAGTTTGCTGGGCAGCCAGAACAACAAAGGGCAGTCCTAGGACTAGAGTTGGAAGAGCCAGCTGGGGTGAATCTCTAAGTGATAGAGAGGATATAGGGCAAAGGAAACTGGCCAGTGACACAGATGAGCTAAATTTCACAACTAACTTGCTTATATTTGAACAAATAGCAAAAGCTAGAAAGCCTCAACATGCTGGGAGAAAGTTTCCGTCCCTTGGGTGCTTTACATGTTATCCCTGTGGCAATGAATCATGCCAGGATTTCAACCAAACTGCTACTCTTAACTAGCAAGAATATCTTAGGTGTTTCGTATGTGTGATTAAGAAATAATGGACAAGGCCGGGCACGGTGGCTCATGCCTGTAATCCCACCACTTTGGGAGGCCAAGGCGGGCGGATCACAAGGTCAGGAGATCAAGACCATCCTGGCTAACACGGTGAAACCCCGTCTCTACTAAAACTACAAAAAATTAGCCGGGCGTGGTGGCGGGCGCCTGTGGTCCCAGCTACTCGGGAGGCTGAGGCAGGAGAATGGCATGAACCTGGGAGGCAGAGCTTGCAGTGAGCCAAGATTGTGCCACTGCACTCCAGCCTGGGCGACAGAGCAAGACTCCGTCTCCAAAAAAAAAAAAGAAAGAAAGAAATAATGGACAGTGAAAAGCCTGGCACTGTCTCTGGCCCATCTAGCTGCATTCATTCATATTTCTAAGAAATACAAAAGAAAGATTAATTGGTATAAAAATATAAGGAGTATTTATCAACTGCTGAATAAAAAGCATATTAAAATATCTTAGGAAAAAACTTTATATTTTTCTCATAGACTAGGTATACCCAGTCAAAATTACCAAAATAACCCAAGAAAAAGTGTTTGATTTGTAATTCCTTCATGAAGGTGGCAAAGGTGGGCTATGCATGAGGACCACAATGTTATAAGTTTTCATATTTTAATACAAATAATTTGTCATAATTTTGCCCAAGACGTCATTGAATACAAAGCATATTGAGTCCTATGGGTGCTGTAAAAGAACTTTGGAGCCTCTTTTATTGCTTCAGATTTTATGCAGCCAAAATAATTATTGAAGACATTTCAGCCTGACTTTTTTCATTTCAAAGGTCATTCACACTGACTTCTTGCATTGGCTTCATGCAAGACATCATTAATTATATGTGCTATAAAATGTTAACTATCCCTTCAAATATCTCAATAATGTCCATGTGTATTTAACTATGTATTTTTTATCTGAAGCAATTAAAAATACCTCTTAAGTGAAGAAAAAACTCGTGTTTTATTGCACCGTGCATTTTAAGACATTACAATCTAGTACCTCATAAATATTTGTCCTTTTTAAATCATTGCCCGGAAAATAAGTTTGTCTAACTTTTTCCATAAAGTTAAAGTTGCAGAGGTCAAATTTTGTAGATGCTACAAATAACTTTCTTCCATGAATAATCACAAGCTCATGCAACTGGAAAGATCTTTAAGGAATGTCACAGTTGAGCCTGAATCTATATGGGTACACTACATACTGACAGTTATTTTATTGTTCAGACCCCCTGAGACAGACTATCTAGAGTCTTGCCATGGTAACCTGTCTAATGTTAAGTCATCCTTTTTTTTCTATAAAGCTTATATGATGCCTAATTTATGTTACTGAAAATTATGACTCTTTCATGGTTTTGCTATTGCAATACAGAACAGCTGATCAAAAAACGTATTATGACAATGATTACAAAATGAGAAGTGAGCAGAAGCTAAGGTTTGGTGACATTTTGCTATTTCAGATGTTTTAATGCTTTTGAATATTGGTATTGAAATGTCAGATATTTATTTGAAAAAAATTAAAAGAAGGATAATGGGGAACATTCTTCTGACAAATGACTGAAATTCCTACCTCAACACTAAGCTTATTTTTATTTTTTGAGACAGGGTCTCACCCTGATGCCTAGGCTGGAGTGGTGTGGGGCAATCATAGCTCACCACAGCCTTGAACTCTTGAGCTCAAGCAACCCTTCTGCCTCAGTCTCCCAAGTAGCTGAGACTACAGCACATGCCACTATGCCTGCCTAATAACCTCATTTTATATCTAGTGTTGATCTGAGAACATAACTCTTTTCTCAGTAGGAGTCCTCTATTTCTTAAATTAGCTATAAATCTCCATGTTCTTTCCGATGGGTTAAGAGTAGCTCACATTTGAAGCATGAGGTGTCTGAAAATAAAATCAAATGTACTCAACAGTGTGTAAAGCAGCTTCTAGACTAAAGGCTGTCACAGGAACTGTGCTATATATTGTAAGCAGTGACCAAGAGACTAAGAGACTGCATTCAGGCTACTAATTATATGGAAAAGTTAAATCCTTCCTTTTTCTTGAAATTTATACTAAAAAAATACGTCAACTTTGATTCTTTAAAAATGTGAAAATTGAAAGTTTTTTTAAAAAGCTATCATCAAAGAAAATACAATATAAAAAATTACAGTGGGATAATTTTATCTCTATATATTTCTTTTGTCTAGAACGGAGGTACAAACTTTCTCTCCTAAATTTCGGTAAATCTAGAATGATCAGTTTTGCAGAATCCAGGCATTCACTGTAATTACATGTTGGTATTTTGATGGCATGGACTCTTAGGTTGAGTTACTGAGAAGCTGACCCTGAGATAAGAATTCATGTGTTAATATTTGTGATTTATTCAGGATGTACTCTTGGGTGAAGAAGTAGGACTGAGAAGGCAAAAGAAGACAAATGGGAGACATTTCAGGTAGATTCTCAGCCTCACAGTGATTCCACAGCGAACATATATTATGTCTCAGATTTGTCCCTCTTTGAGGCAAAGACTGGGCTGTTAAACTCCCACACAAGTCAGTACTTGGCTGTGGGTTTCCCCAGGAATGTAGTGTCTCAGGCACTTCTGCTTCTCTGTAAAGAGTACAAGTGCAGAAGGTCAGCACTCAGAAGGCAGCTCAAGGCCAGTCCTCTGAAGAGGGGACCCCAGGAGATCAGGGTGGGTACCAGGAATATGCCCACACAACTGTCACAAATCTGCATTTAAGTTTAGAAATATGATTCTCCATGTTTTACTGAGCCAAAAGGTCTATGGTAAGGTTCAACATGGAGGCCGAGTTTACAAGTCTAATGGTGCATTTAGAGGTTGGGCATTTTCAAAGAAACTCTGATTCAAAGTTGGAATGTGGGCTGCTGGTGGGGAATCCTCAGGTGTATGTGATCAGAAGTATAAAGAAGAGGAGACTACAAGTTCTGTAAAATTTTGAAGTACAAGGAAGGAAAGGAAAAATAAGAGAAACCCAGAACACATTCATCATGGAAGGATGCTTAGCTCAGGTAAACTGTGTTGTTAGTTGCCCAGGCTCCAGACGAAGGTTGGTCAGAAAACTCTCGGCTCACATTTGGAACTACTAGAACAGTTTCCATTTGAGCTCAGTGAACTTGACTTGCGCCCCAGGTTGGAAAGGACCCTGGCTCTCTAAGGGCCTAGGAGATCTGTGGAAGTAAAACTCAGAGGAGGCCTGTGATGATGGTAGGCCGAGCAAGAAAGAACATCGACCCCTGGGTCAAGGCCAAAGGAGAGGCCAGCTGCCTCCAAGGGAAATAAAAGTGAAGCCATCCAAGAACAGATGGTTTAAGACTTTAAACCTGTGCCAAGTTTATTGAAGAATGTGAGACCGTGTACTTGCAAATTACCTCAACACTATATAATTTGTATGCTGAAATCTTCTCTCACTTTGAGAGATTCAGAGCCTTAGAATCTTTCAACCTATGATTCCATGATCCTAAATGAGTCGTGTATGTCAATGCATCCCGAGGATACTATGTTGCGAACAGCGCCAGGGCTGGGTGCTGCTGAGAAGAAAAGTGAAAAAAGAGAAAGATAGTGATTCGCCCTGTGTGGTGTTGGAGGGAGCTCTCTTGCCATTGTGACTCACAGAAACTTGTCCACAGTATCAGAAGGAACCCATGAAGGAGAGACTTCTATTCACACCTTGCACTTGGGTGCCCCATCAGGACATTGTATGTCTTTCAGTCACATTTTCATGCTGGCAAACTTTTTTTTTTTTTTTTTAATTCACAGCGGGTAATAATTATAAGTCTTCAACAGAGTTACATGATAAGCTTTCTTTTTCTAAATTCTAGAATAATCTATTTTTAATATTAAGAAATAGCAGAAAGCAAATAAAGGAAAACCCTCAATGATGGTATTTTTACTTCCATTTCATCTTTTTAGAGCAGTTTTGGGGTCATGGCAAACTTAGAAGAAAGGCACAGAGATTTCTCACATAATTCCTGACCCCACATATGTGCAGTCTTCCCAGTTTTCAACATTACCCGTCAGAGTGGTACATTTGTTATAAATGATAAACTCACACCGACACATCATGACTACTCACAGATCATAGTTTACATTAGGGCTCACACTTACTTTTGTACAGTCTATGGGTTTCAACAAGTGTAAAAAAAACATATATTCATCATTATAGTTTCATACAGAGTAGTTGCACTGCCTCAAGAGTCCTCTGAGCTTCACCTACTTATCACTCCCTTCCCAATAACCCTAGGCAACCACTGCTCTTTTTATTATCTCCATAGTTTTGCCTTTTCCAGATGGCATAGTCTTGAAATCGTACAGTATATAAGCTTTTTAGATTGTCTTCTTTCACTTAATAATTTGCAATTACGTTTCCTCCATGTCTTTTCATGGCTTGATAGCTCATTTCTTTTTAGCCCTGAATAATATTCCATTGTCTGGATGAACCACAGTTTATTAATCCTTGCACCTATAATGGACATCTTGGTTGCTTCCAAGCTTTGGCAATTGTGAATAAAGCTACTACAAACACCTGTGTGCAGGTTTCTGTATGGACATAGTTTTCAATTCCTTTGGGTAAATATATACTAAGGATCACAATTCCTGAGTCATAAGGTAAGGGTATATTTAGTTTTATAAGAAACCACCACAGTTTTCCAAAATGGCTGTACCATTTTGGATTCCCAGCAGCAACTAATGAGCGTTTCTATTGCTCCACATCCTCACCAGCAATTGGTGTTATCAGTGTTCCAGATTTGGGCATTATAACAGGCGTATCATGGTATCTCAATGTTGTTTTAATTTGCATTTTTCTGATTACATATGATATAGATCATCTTCTCATATGTTTACTTGCTATCAGTATACCTTTGTTGGTGAGGTGTCTGTTATGGTGTTTGGCCCATTTTAAAATCAGGTTGTTTCCTTATTGTTGAGTTTTAAGAGTTCTTGGTATTCTGTTTCATTTTTGTACCCAAGAAAATAAGTATCACTTGGGTTGCAAGAACTATGCCATCCTCTTAATGATACTATTCTTTATGAAGTTGGCACAGATGCTGGTTCAAGGAGAACATTTCTTGCATAATGACCAGAAGATTATGAATTCACACATTTTTCTTTAATGTTCCAAAAAGGGGCAGACTATGAAATTTCTTCCCTGGAAAGTTGTAATTAAACTCAATCCCTCTTCCTCCCTCATAAAAGATACTCCAAAAATGTTTCATTCTTTAAAAAATATATATTATGGAAAACTTTAAACATATACAAAAAGAAAGAGAACAGTTTAATAATAATATGCTGTGTCCCTGTTCCCAAGTTTCAACAATTATCACCTTATGGACAATCTTGTTTCATTTATACCCTCATCTGCTTCCCTTGTTACTTGCTAGATTATTTTGAAGCAAATCTCAGGTATAATTTCACCTATAAATATTTCAGTGTGCATAAAAGATGGGATCCTTCACAAAACATAACCACAATATAATTTTCACATATAAAAATACAAATAATTATTTAATATCTTCAAAGATTCAATCAGTATTTACATTTTCCCATTGTTTCGCTCTGTCACTCAACTTCTTTGTTGTAATCAGGATCTAAAGAAGATTCATACATTGTAATTGGTCAACATGCCTTTTGAGTCTCTTTTAATCTATAGTTTCCCTTCTACTTTATCTCGTACAGATTGGAAGTTAGATTTAGAGGGTTGATAATTCAAGTTTGATTTTTTCTTTTTAGATTACTACATAGGTGGAGTCACAATCTTCCTTTGGTGACAAACGCTATCAAGTTTTTTCTTTTTCTGATGTTAGGAGCTATTGGTGATAGTCGCTTAGATATATATTTCATTAGAGGGTCATACAATGATGATATTTTAATTCTATCATTCTCTTTATATTTATTATCCAGAATATATTAATAAAGAGAAATTTCTCCCATGAATTCTTCGGTTACCCAGCAGTAGAACTTTTAGAAGAAAGTCTACAAAAATAATTGATTTTCCCCCTTTTATCAGTTTTCTTTTTTTTTTTTTTTTTTTGAGACAGAGTTTTGCTCTTGTCGCCCAGGCTGGAGTGCAGTGGTGCGAACTTGGCTCACTGCAACCTCCACCTCATGGGTTCAAGTAATTCTCCTGCCTCAGCCTCCCGAAGTAGCTGGGATTACAGGTGCCTGCCCAGCTAATTTTTTTTTTTTTTTTGTATTTTTAGTTGAGACGGGGTTTCACCATGTTGGCCAGGCTGATCTTCAACTCCTTACCTTAGGTGATCCACCCGCCTCAGCCTCCCAAAGTGCTGGGATTACAGGTGTGAGCCACCGTGCCCGGCCACCAGTTTTCAGATAATGCATTGGCTCCCTGGAATTCTCTAAGGATAATGAATGAGTTTTTTTGTTTTGTTTTGTTTTGTTTTAAAAACATATACAAAACATATTTTAAGCCACTGGTGTTACTATTCTGCTTGATGCTCATATTGTCTCATCTTTGACTAATGGAAACAGACCACTCCAAGATGACTTGCAAGTTATTTTGATACTTCTGCCTGTTTGTTTTCTGTCATCAAATGATGCTCTATTTTTATCTTGTAACTTTTCTGTCCCACTCCTACAAGGAACCATTTCTCCAAAGAGCCCTGGTTCTTTTCAGTGGGAAAGGCATTTGGAGACCACAATATTGGCATTGCTGTGTTCATTGTATTATGCGTTGGTCATTGTTTCTCAGCCATTGCAGTTTATAGAACAAGGAAATATGTTTTTAAATTTTGGAGATAAAACATTTTTTGAATTCATACACATATTTCCTGTTCAATTTTAAGATGACAGGAATTTTATCAAATGTTGGGTATGTATTTTATTTATTTATTTATTTTTGAGAAGAGGGTGTTGCCCCATCACTCAGACTTCAGTGAAGTAGTGTAATCACTGCTCACTGCAGCCTCAACCTCCTGGGCTCAAAGGATCCTCCCACCTCAGCCTCCTGAGTAGCTGGCACTGGAGGTGCATGCCACTACACCTGGTTAATTTTTGTATTTTTTGTAGAGATGGGTTTTCGCCATGGTGCCCAGGATGGTCTTGAACTCCTGGACTCAAGTGATCTGCCTGCCTCAGCCTCCTGAAGTGTTGCAATTACAGGCATGGGCCATCTCGCACAGCCTACAACATTTATTGATGTTATATCTGTATCTCCTTTATGCCATGTCCAAAATCTTGATTTTTAAGGATATCATTATAATTACTCCTTTGCCTTGAAACCGTATGCTCACATAGCGGCCATGGAATACAATGCCTACAACACCACAGGTACCATCAATAAGGTTACAGAAAATGGTGTTTGTTTTAAAGAAGGTTCTTTTTCCCTTAAAGTATGTCTCTAGGAATACAGAGTCAAAACGTTATGCTTTAAATCCATTTAGAACAGATCTTGCCTGATAGTTAATATTTTTGGATGGTAATATTCACTGTTGATGTGCAGCAAATGGACTTTCATGTATATTTGTGAAATTTTAAATTAGTATAGTTTACCTCGATTTTGAGTTTACAGCACAAAAAAGTAAGAGCCTTACATTTTTATATTCTTTAATTCAGTAACTCTATTTTTAAAAAATTATATTAAGAATAACATGAAATATGGTAAAAACATTCACATGAAAGAATGTTCATTAAGTTTATTTATAACACAAATGAGAAACACCCTAAAAACAGAACAATAGGAAAATGATTATGGATCACAGGAAAAGTGGAATGTTATGCAGTGTTAAAAATCAGGCCTGCCATGAAGAATTTTAATGGCAGAGGAAATGCTCATAATATGATATTCAAAACATGGACCCAAAAGTCTCTATATAGTATTACCTCAATCTAGTGACAATATGCATAGAAAAATGACTGGAGGGTGATAAACCAAAATGTGAACAGTGTGTTAACTTTTTAATATTTATGTTATGTTATTATATTTTACTTATAATGTGCATTTTGCAATTTTTAATAAAATAAGACATAAACATAAACTGTAATTCAAAAATAGGAGACAATAAGTGTAAAATATCTATTCTCGAGTTGAAAAATGACTTTTATAAAAATTATTTAAAACTCTTAGATAAAAAAATTTGGCCATGTAAAATGAAAAACTTCATTAAGTAAAAAATAAAATTAAAAGATAAATACAAAATTTATTTTAATTACTATTTACGTTATTCATAATAGCATAATACTATTAATTCAGCAAGGAAAAAACCAAGACCCAGTGGGAGAAAATAAGTAAAATACAGTGTATAAAAGTAATTCAAATGATCAATAAACGTAAGAAAAACTCTCACGGAAACCTAACATATGATAATTTCTTCACTTTAAAGATGAGAAAAGGAAGATCAAAAAGGTCATATCATTTGCTTACATAAACAGTGATGAAATTCAGATTCAACCTTGGAACTTTGGATCTCATGCCCTGTCACAAACGGGACTTAGGAAACCAACTGGCTTTCATCTAGATATGACTTCTTCTGGCTTACTTCCTTTTTCCCCAGCTTTATTCAAGCACAATTGACAAATAAAAATGTTATATATTTAAGATGTACAGCAAGACGTTTTCATGTCTGTATACACTGTGAAATAATTACCATTTTCTAGTATACAATCTGGTATTATTAACTATAGCCAGTATGGTATACATTAGATCTCGAAAACTTATTTATCCTGCATAACTAAACTTTTTACCCTTTGACCGACATTTCTGCCAACACACCCCTCCCAGCCCCTGGCAACCACCATTCTACTCTTGACTTTATGAGTTTTTGGATTCTACATATAACTGAGATCATGCAGTATTTGTCTTTCTGTGTCTGGCTCATTTCACTTAGCTTAATGTCCTCCAGGTTTATCCATGTTTGCAAAAGGCAGGATTTTCTCCTTTTTAAGGAAATTTTTTTTTGTGATTCCCCTTATTATCAAGAGTTCTTGAGGTCAGAATGAGGAATATTCCCTTTTCCCTGAATGCCAGACCCTCACTAAATTTAAATTAAATTATATGATGCAGTTATTGCTTGCTTATAGATATTTCTTTCATTAAGCTATTAATGTCACCAAAATAATTGCATGTTCATTATTATTAAAGTCAAAATGTATTTTAAGTGGCTTTTCAGTCAACTTGGAGACTATGTCTTATAATACCGAATATTTTATATTTAGCTAACCACTTAATCTAGAAGCAACATAAATTTTAGAGTAATCTTATGACTCTCATATATTTATTAAATTATCCTCTTTTTGCATTCAAAATAAGTAGTATATTCAGGCTTTACATGTTTATCGCAATGATTACCCCGTCCGTAGCCCACCTCCTATTTGTTTGATGACACATATGACTCTAAATTCGAAGCATATTCCCATCCTGAAAACTTTCTAACTGACTTATGCATTAAGGTTTTTTAAATACAAACTAGAAATCAACAGGTTGTCTTTAAGATTTCTTCATTTGTAGCATTATTTCTACCATAGTTAAAAAGAATTTGCCAGTGTGACCTAAATAAAAGGTATGGCTGGTGTGTTTCAATTTTAGGCAATGATGGCAAAAACATGTTTTATTTTATCTTTTTGAGATAAGGTCTTGCTCTGTTGTCCAGGCTGGAGTGCAGTGGTGTGATCACAGCTCACTGCAGGCTGTTTCCCAGGCTCAGGTGATCCTCCTGCCTCACCCTCGTGAGTAGCTAGGCCCACAGGCATGAGCCACCACACTCGGCTAATTTCTAATTATTTTTTTGTAGAGATGGGGTGGGGTGTGGTTCATGATGTCACCCAAGCTGATCTCAAACTCCTGGGCTCAAGCAATCCTTCCACTTCAGCCTCCTGAGTAGCTGGGATCACAGGTGCGTGCCACTCTCCCTGGCTAAATTGGAAAAAAAGTTTTTGACCACATGAATACAGGCAGAACAGATACAAATAGGCTTCAGTGTTATAGCCAAGAACCTTTTTTCTTCCCCAGGTTCCTGAAAGGTTACCCCACAGTCTCATCAGTAACAAAAGCCCTAGTGTGGGCATAATAGGCTCTCCAAGAAGTGACTGCGTATTTAACCGTTTCCTAGCTGATTCTGATAGGTCCTGCTCCCAAGGGGCATGGTCCCTTTTATGCTAGTGCTTCTCAAACTTGACTATGCACGTGAGCAACCTGTGGCTCTTATTAAGATGCGGATTCTGGTTCAGTAGGTATGAGGCAAGACTTGAGATTCTGTATTTTTAAAGAGACCCCAGATCATGCCAGTACTTTTGGTCCACAGATTATACTTTTTGGGATAAAGCAGTACAACCACCTCCCATCTCTTAATCACCAGTAGATGCCGCACATTTGTGCACCCAGTAGGGGTTTGATGCATTTGTTTTTATCTGTGGTTAGGGTTCGTTCTGCATTTAGAAAATCTTCTCCATTCAAATGGAGCAATTACAGAATTTGTGGATCTATTTGCCACAATTATTAAACAGTTTGTTTAATGTTTCCTGCAAATGATCCTTTCCTTAAGTAAGAAAGCAGGAATTATGCCAAGAAGGAAGAGAATAGCAAGTCTTGCATGCTTCTCAGCAGTGGCAACAAAAATTCTAGCACATGGATAGACCCAGTGGTAAAATAAACATGACGTTGTTGTAGGGTCCCTCCTATGAACTCCCATGCTTCCTGGGGTCCTAAATGCTGGAAATCTGGTGCTTCATGGCACTGCTGTATATCTGCTTTATTGTCTCCAGCTTGTGCTCCCTTCCCTTTCTTAAGCCCCTTTCAAAAATCATCTAGCATTGTCCAATCCATCCATTTTCTTGAACACTTCTTTTGCACAAGGTGGTCTAAACATGGAAAAGAAATGAATGGTCTCTCTCTATAAAAGACATGCAAAAGTAAATATTAAAGGTGTTCCATAACAGCTGTATTTTATTTTAACAGAAAATACAAGGCAGTACCTAGAAACTCAGCATGAGAGGAGAACTTAAAAATCATCAAGTTCAGTTCTTATCCAGCACATTGTGGGCAATTGTTTGTCAAACCTTTGTTTAATTTGTTCCAGGAACAGAGGGTTCATTAAGACCCAGGGTAGTTTGTGCCAACACTGGTCAGCTCTAATTGTTAGAAAGTTCTTATTTATAATGAATGACTCCTTCTATTAAGGCATATACTCACAGGTTACAGAGGAAGAAAAGTTATTGTCTCCTGGTGAAGGCTGGGGAAACCTCTTAGAGTAGGAGGTATTTGGGCAGAATCTTACACTCTACTGGAATTTAGGAAAGTAGAGAGAAGTTGGGAGGGCAGCATTCTCATTCTCTTAGAATTACACTTTCTAATTCTTCATCTAGATCCTCTAATTATGCTCTAGTGTTAATGTATATCCCTACTTTAAATACTAAAAAGCCGTCAACAATGTGTCAGACACCATAGTATCATTCCATAGATGATATTTGAGAAAACAAGTAGGCTTTTCAAATTCCCCTCACTCATAAAGCAGATGATTATCCACCCACTACAGCTGGGCCTGCTCTAATCTAATTCTAAAAGGCTAGATTTATCCAGAGGGCAAATGAAGTAGGCAGACACACAGCTGTTGTTTGGAGAACAGTACAGTGTTGGGGTGAAAAATAACACTGGCTAAAGATAAGCTCAGTAGATCTGTGGGAGCACAGCTTTAAGCCATGTGGCTTTACTGCGTCAGGAAACCACAGTGGGAGCTTGTCAACCCTGTTACCCATCTGGATGGGACGGGTTCTATTTAAAGCCATTAACCCAAGTTTTAGTTTTATGCAAGGCAGAAGTTTTCTGGGCTTCTCTTTTCATGGAGAACGAAGTGACCGGAAACATAATTCAGAATATAAATGACAGACTGCATACGTGTAAGGGAATAGAAAACATATTTGTATTGATAGCTTCCATGTGATTATTATTATTATTATTATTATTTTTTGAGATGGAGTCTCACTCTGTTGCCCAGGCTGGAGTGCAGTGTGGCACGATCTCAGCTCACCAAAAGCTCCACCTCCCGGGTTCAAGGGATTCTCCTGCCTCAGCCTCCTGAGTACCTGGGATTATAGGCGCCCACCACCACGCCTGGCTAATTTTTGTATTTTTAGTAGAGATGAGGTTTCACGATGTTGGCCAGGCTGGTCTCAAACTCCTGACCTCAGGTGATCTGCCTGCCTCGGCCTCCCAAATTGTTGGGATTACAGGCGTGAGCCAACTTGCCCAGCCGTGATTTTTTTTTAGAAAGCGATTAGCATTTGTGTTGGGATTAAAACAATGATAAGGTGTGGGGTAAAGGTTTTTGTTTGTTTGTTGATTTGTTTTTTGAGGGAGTATAGTGGGTCTCCTAGAAGTCTGGAGGTGCTGGGACCTCCCTGAGGAAGTTAGAGGGAAATATTCCTTGTTAATTCGGGAAAGGAGATGAAAAATGAGAGGAGGAGAGGAGGAGCTGGGACAGGGAAGTCTGAGAACTGGTGGAAGGCCTTCCTCTGGGATGTGACCCTTCCTTGCAACCATTCTAAATCTCCAAGAGATGCAACAACAATATCAAAACATTTACACACTGCATGATGTAAGTGGATTTTTATGGAAACGATGAAAGGATTATGTTTTGCATCTAAAATATTATGGAGCTTTATAGATACGGAACAAAGGAACAATGGTTTATGGCAGCATAGGGACATATGAGAAAGAGAGCCAGCAGAATTTGCAGGAACTATGGAGTAGGCTTTGAATTGTGGAACGGGCATGTCCACAGCTGACATTTAGGTTTCACATATAAAATTGTTTGTTCCTAGGAAACTTTCCACCTGAAGCTAACATTTTTTTTTAATTGCTTATTTTCTTTTAAGAAATGTCTACTTCAAAAGGTCAGGCTGTCTTCTAGAATATGGAGCATCTCCCACTATGTTTGTACAATTGAGTAGCCCCTACAAAGCCCTAGGATTTTCTAAGCCCTGTTTTTCTAAATGTTTAAGCTTATTTCCTTTCCCTTGTCTATTCTTATAGCTTAAAAAAAATCTAAATTTATTTTGAAATCCTTTGAGACATAGAGCACGTAAAACCCAAGGTCATATTACTCAATTTCCACTCTACATCTTTCACACAGGGACACAGTAGTTAAAAACTGTAGCTTAGAAAATTCTTAAGACTTTACAAGAAGGCTAAATTTTGTTAGAAAAGTCGTGAATCACTCAAAGACTGCCTTCCTGAAATAAAATAATTTTTATTTTTTCTTAGAAGATACTTTATTGTTTTATCTTCCAGCATGTAAAGATTTAAAGAACAATGTTGTTATGTGATGGGACTTGACTGTAAGAAGCCTGAACCGAATTCCTTTTTCTGGAACTGGTCTTGCCATCCTTTGGCAAAACAAAATCTAAAAAATGACAAATATATCGCTGTCACTGTTCCTTGGAAATATGTTTCCAAAGTCTTTGAAAATTTAAACTGCAAGCTGAGATATACCTTGAGGTATTTTTCTTAAATTGTTCCTAAACTGCCTCTTCTTCTCAGCGCTATATCAAATTACTGAGCTGTCTGCTGAAGTTAAGCAAGGTGATGATTGTACCTAAAGAATAAATGCATTTGGGTTTAAAGTTTTGACTGTTTGTTTCTTTTGAAATAATATTAAGTGAAGGGGATTAATATGGGTTTTCCTGCTAGGGTATAAATTAAAAGGGATTAAATACATATAAATTAGATAAATTCAAGTCATTAAATGTTTATCAAGCATCTTACATGAGTAAGATATATGAGCATACACTGGCAAAAAATAAAACTATGACATTGTCTCAGGTGTCAAGGAGCTTATAATTAAGAAAAATACAAGTACATGTTTATTTAGCGACGGAAAAGTGAAAAAAATATGTGCAGACTGGTGTGTACTTGAGTGGTTTTAAGAATATTTCAAGTAACTTCTCTGAAGGGTCTATGCATAGTAAAGAAAAACAAATAACTGAATTTAATTATCTAAGCCGGCTTGTTGGATGAATGACAACGTCACATTAAATTGCTACTTTACTGAATGACAATCATCATAGCTGAAAATATCCAATAAAATAATTTGTATGGCTAGAGGTGCAATTAACCATCTTCTCTTTTATATCATAAATCTCACATCAAATACTTAAGTGTTTACTACATTTACTACATTCCAAGGTGCCACGCTATGGCTATGAAGAATAAAAAGAGGCTTTAAGACACACTCTTTGTTCTCAAGGAATTTTTAGACTGGTTGGCCAGACAAGGTTCCTTCGTGTAACATTATTACAAGAATTCCAGAGTAGGAAGAACTAACTTGCAGTTACAATTGTCAGGAATGGCACATGGGGAAGACAGGAGTATTGGTAGAATTTTGATGGGGGTATTGGACATTTCAGATGAAACAATGGTAAGAATTCAGGGGTAAAAGTTAAAGGTGTACAGAGCATTTTTAGGGTAAAGAAATGTTTTAATTATGTTAGAATAAATGGTTCCTTCTGCAGTCATGAGTGATAAGGCCAAAATAGCATGTTGAGGAAATATTAGGAAAGCTTTGAGTAGAGGCTGCAGAGTGAGTACATCATTCTACAAGCACAAGAGTTTCATGGAAAGCTTTTGAGCAAGCAAGTGGTCAGAAAGCATTAGTTATCAAAGCATTTGTTTAATAAGAAGATTCTTGAAGTGATGCACGAATTATCTTGGCAGGAAGAGTCTGAAGGCAGTATGCTCAGGTAAGCGGCCATCACATTAGTTAGCGTGTGAGTTAGCGTATTAGTCTATTGTCATGCTGTTGAATTTATAAAGAAAAAGAGGTTTAATGGACTCACGTTATGGTTCTATGTGGCTGGGGAGGCCTCACAATCATGGCAGAAGGCGAAAGGCATGCCTTACATGGTGGCAGATGAGAGAAGAATGAGAGCCAAGTGAAAGCAGAAACCCCTTATAAAACCATGAGATCTTGTGAGTCTTATTCACTACCAAGAGAACAGTATGGGGGAACCGCCCCCGTGATTCAATTGTCTCCCACTGGGTCCCTCCCACAACACATGGCAATTATGGAAGCTATAGTTCAAGATGAGATTTGAATGGGGACACAGCCAAATCATATCATTTGGTAAGGACCAGAATCAAATGAGAGTTAGAAATGAAGAACAGAATAAATCCGGTTTTTTGTCTGTTTTTGTTTTAATGGAGCATTTACATATTACTATACATGAATACTATCATAAAAATGCCAAAGCTAAATGTATTGATAATCTTTATTATCAATGAGCAAACATTAATGGAATGAAAAAGTGTCTTATAAAAGACAACCATGTAAATTCTTTATCTGAATGACATTATCGTTCATAACCCAGTTTTACTCATGTTCCCTATGTAATTTTCCAAGTAAGCCATTCTGCTGAGAGTTTAGTCCTTGGAAAACTTGGTGTTCTTTTGAGAAACTGATATTTTCTTCATTCTCACAATGGCAGCCATGAAACTCAGGTAACCTTCCCTGAGTGCTGGCAGGCTCAGAACCAGGCCTGCAGCTTAACTAGCATAACTGTGTTGATTTGGGGTTGTAATCTCTATTTTCTCCCTTGTTAATTCTCCTCCCATGTCCTTTGTCGTTGCTCTTCACTAATATTATTGTCTTGGTTTCTCCTCTTCTCACTGTGTCTCTAGATGATTTTTCAAAAAGGCAAAGGATAACACATTTAATATGTACCAATTGCTCTCCCTCCTACATCTCCAGCCTCATTTTCTTCCCTGAGATCTAGCATGGTATTCCTACATCTTGCTTGTATTGTGTCCCAGCCTCTAAACAGATGGCTCCATCTGGCACTTTCTTATGTCCAACTTCCAACCTTTTTCAAACGTGGTCCCTGAACCAGCAGCAGCAGCAGCATCACCTGGGAACTTTTCAGAAATAGAAATTCTGAGGCCCCACTCCAAGTACTGAATCAGAAACTGTGGGGGTGAAGCCCAGCAATCTGTGTTTCAACAAGGCCTCCAGGTGATTCCGACACATGTCCAAGTTTAAAAGCCACTACTCTAGACAAAGACTGGGCTCTTTTCTTTCTCTCCTGGTCTATGTGTTCTCTAGGTCACAGCATCTCTGGTCTCTACATATTTGCTCTACATATTTGCTCTGCTATCTTGGCAAATTCTTTACACATTTTTTAGAATAAGCATACATTCTTAAAAGCGCTTATTCTATTGAGGTAGCAAATTATTATCCTTGCCACAGTTAGTAAAGCATTCATGGGTACCCTCACTGATGGGTGACCTCATGGTCACTCATTGATTCATGCTTGGGCCACTCTTGGACCACCTGACAACATTTGCTCCAATCAATAGCCACACCTAATTAAAAGACAGACTATTATTCCTTTCCTAAGCAAGGCTATAGCAGATAAACCAGGAGGAGACCTGTTCTCTTCAATAAATGTATCTTTAATTAAGTAGATGTGTATAGTATGACTTCAGCAGAGGACTAATTGAAAATTTCTTAGTTTGGTTAAATGGATGCAGTCTCCTTTTAAGAAAGACAAGGGGCAACAATTATTGTTTGGCATCATTGGAAATAGTCCAGGCAAGGCAGTTTACCTCTTCTCCCATCCAAGTACTAACAAGGCCAGACCATACTTAGCTTCCAAGATCAGATGAGATCTGGTGCGTTCAGGATGGTATGGTCATAGACAGTTTACCCATTCTGATGTTTGAAGATGGTTCAAGTTAGTGTTGATAATAAAGATTCTATAATAAGTGAACAATGACTCAATTTCTAAATTACACAGATGCTATCCAACTTATATCCTTAAAGGAAGTGTATTGCTAGATGTTCTCATTTGTGTGTAAAGATGTGATTTTTGCCTACCACCATCTTTTTAAAGTTAAGAAGTGCTTTATACATTTAAGTGTATTGGCAGCTTCAAAAACTGGTTTAAAACCTTCAAGTTGCTTTGTTAGGGGCAACAAGTGGCAGGGATGGAAAGATTTTCAGGGGAATGTCTTATTGAACTGAGGCAGAAAATAGATTGAGGGGTGGGGTTCTTGCAGTTATACATGGTGGCAAAATAAGCATACAAGTATTCTTGCAAAATAAATGTGAGTTCCTAAGATTTATTAAATTATAATTTGAAAGATGTCGGTAATCCATGCAGATAATAACTGGGTCATAAGCAGTCTTGTTCTACAGCTGATTAAAAATAAATAAACCAATACATGTTTATTAGGCACTAATGCTGCGCTCAGTTCCTACCAGGAGCTTTCATCTGCTTGAAGAGTATGAAGCAACACCAAAGTACAAGATAAGAGATGGTTACGTGCTAAATTATGTTATCCTTGACATACTTTTCTTTGTACATGCTTAGAGATCTCATCCCTCATGACTTTACTTAATAATTATGTAGGTCAGTGTTTCTCAGTCTTGAGCAATGTAATGACAGACTGTGGCAAAAATTTCTTACATTTCCTCATTTCTTACATGGAATGAAAGCATTTTTATTATATTTTACCTAAACATGTACCAATCTAAAAACAGGCACAAACTGCTTAGCCTATGACCCTTAACTATAAAAAAACAAATTTATAAGTTAAATACAGAAAAGTTACCCAACAGAATTTAAATTAATTTAGTGGTAAGGATAATATTTTATTGAAAAAACAAATCACCACTAAAACCCTGAGCATGGTTCTACCTGCTAAAATGCATCTTCCTTTATGTTCAATAGGCCTTTCTCACTATGAGTCACACAGTGACTCAGCTCTTGCCACTTTATTCAAACTACTGTGAACCTACCCTTTATACACTTCCTGTAGGATTTTTTTTTGCATTTGATTTGTACAAACTCATCATATATGTATTAACTCTGCTTGTGATAGTTTCTCGTTATTTGGCAACAATTAATATAGTGCCACAGATGGACAACCTGATTGGAATACAAATGAAATGAAAATCTTAGGTGATACTTGATATAAGGAAGCCATCCAGATGGCCCCAGATTTTCATGTTACTTTTTAAAGATTGTCATACATACAAAGACACAAAGTCCTCATTAAAAAATCATTTAAAAATCCTCAGTAAACCGAGGGCATCTGTGGTGGGCACAGCTGTGTCTCCCAGATACCCCTGTAAGGAAGCATGTGGTGACAAAGCTATCAGTAGACCACCTCCAGCTCTCAGTTCCTTTAGGGTTTGCTCTGCTGCAAAGATTTGCCTAGCCCAAGAACTCATCCTTCTCCAGATGCTCACATTAAATGACTGATGGAGGCAGCAGTATCAAAACCCGGCTATTACCGTTGAACAGGGACAACTCTGATGGGTCATGTACGCACCAGCTTCCCTGTGGATTTGGCTGAGGTCAGCCTGCACTGCAGTTCTACCTCTCCCTAACAATCCTGCTTTCCCCTCTCTCCCATTAGTTATGAGAAACTCCATCTCACTATCTGCTCCCAAAGACCCAGTCAACAAGAGCTCCCAGAAATCTCTCTGAGGAACCCCCAGTGGACTGAGAAAGCTTCTTCTGTAGCCCTGATTCTTTTTACACGTTTCTAGTTTCAAAGTTCAGCTTCCAGTTGTACATTCCTGACAGCACTAAAAATTCAACAGGTCCATATCACCAATCTCTTAGGTTCTTGCCACAGAACAACTGTTTTTTTTTGTTTTGTTTTGTTTGTTTGTTTTTTCTGTTTTAGAATGGCGCTACCATTGTATTCCCACAGCATCAGAAGATGGGAGGTGATTTTGATTCTTTACACACCTTGCTCCTCACAGCCAGTCTATGATTCAGGCTTCCTCACATGGAGAGGTCTTTGCTCATTTCTCCAGGGATCCATTTCCCTTTAAACAAAGGATGCTGCTGAAATTATAATGGAGAGCTCCTCTTTGTTCTTGGGATATGTCTTCTTTTCAATCGTTTTGGGTTTCCCTTCTCTTCAGTTCCACAGACTTTTAAGGACAAAGAAAATGCCCACCCCCCCCCACCCCCCCACCAAAAGACATCTACACAAAATTCCAACCCACAATCACCTACTCATTTTGGAGCACAATATACTGGTTTGCATATTAAATAAAAGGGGGATGTCAGAAAATGCTAAAGGCTTTACTCTCCCTTCTTCAATTAGCATTAGTGTAGTGCAGTCATTAGAACAAAACACTTACTTTGTTCCAGTCAAAGGTGAAATACATTCAATTTTTCTTTTCTTTATCTTTTATATTGCACTACTCATAAAAGCCAAGTCTTGATAAAAGCCAAAATAATAATTTTATATAACATAAATACAGACTAAAGCAAGTGTAAATGTTATGTGTTTTAAAGTCTATGAAAACATACATATTTTTAAAGCAGTCAACTCATTGAAAGATACTAATATTTAAAGTAGAAAGTTGTGTTGTCTGCTGAACATGAGACTCTGAGGTATTTGTGAGAGAGAAATTGTCAGGAAAGCAGTAGAACATTTCCTGCCCATGGGTGCAGTCTTGAGGATTTGTAATAGCCATGACGAATCCAAAAACCATCACCACAGCACCAATGGGAAGCATGACACAAGACATAATCTTATCGGAGTGTGTCCTTGGTTCTTCAGACAGTTTCAGATAACAGGCTGATGGAATGATAAAAATGAGGGGAGTTGCACAGAGCACACCCTGCATGTTGAAAACAAGAAACAAGATAATGTCACTAGATGGAAACATTGTTCGGACAGCTTTTAAAAGCATTTACAAAATGTGTTTTTCATGCACATGTTAAACATGTGATAGGTTCAGTTGAATCAAACAAAGGGAGGAAAAATAGTTCTAAGAAAGACTTAGAAATAGGTGTTACCTTTTCCACTGGCATATTTACAAATGAAAATAATGAACTAGTATAACAGCTTATCAGACTTAAGAAAATATTATCACAAAATAATATAGAAAATAAAGCAGATAATAGGACTGACTTCTGGCACTCTTGAAATTTCCTGTATTTTCAGTTCATCATATTTCCTTATAGTCTTCATTAAAACTACTGTGTATCCACTATGCCCTTCAAACATGAATGGTCTATTTGTCATTTGTGTATAAGAGGGAAATTTTGGGAAATTGTATAGGGGCCACAGTGTCTTTCTTCTTTACCTGAGCTTGTATGGAAGATGTGCCTATCTGTGTGAGAAAGAAAAACTATAACACTAAGGGAGTTAACATGAAATAGCATTTCTAAATCCTCTTTCAAATAAAACTAAGCACATTCATTACTGAGAAAGTTGACAGCAGAGCTAAATGACTATTACTCATTCACCCTTCCCCACATTAGCTAGGAATAAACCCAACCTAAGGAGGAATGTCAGATTTAAAATAATGGTGGTAGAATTGTCTATTATAAAAATACCAACAGCTATTGATGTCAAAGGAAGAGACTTTCCCCTTGAATAGGACTAATTCGCAATAGAAACTTAGCAAATAATATAAATGTTAACATTTAATGCATTTTAGGTAATATGTTTTTCTAATTATGTTAGATTTTAATTATAGTATATTTAACAATGTAACATACATTAAAATTTTATGACAAATATTCTCTTAAACCATAAAACATACATTTTTAAAAAATAAATTTTATTGTGTATATTTGAGGTTTATAACCTGATGTCATAGAATACATACAGATAGTAAAATGGTTATTGTATTGAACTAACATATCTATTCATCTCACATAATTACTTCTTTGGTGATGAGAGCAACTAATATCTACTTATTTAACAAAAGTCCCAAATATAATACAACTTATAAATTACAGCCCTCATATTGTACATTAAATCTGTAGACTTGTTCATCCTACATATCTGCTACTTTGAATTATTTGACCTACCTCTCTACATTTCCTCCCTTTGTTTCCTGCCCCTGGTAATCACAGTTTTATTCTTTTATCTCTAACTCTATATATTAGGCATTTAAAAAAAATTCCATATATAAGAGAGATCATGTAATATTTTGCTTTATGTGTCTGGCTTATTTCACTTAACGTTCTTCAGGTCTATCCATGTTGTGGCTAATGGCAGGATCTCCTTTTTCAAGGCTGAATAATATTCCATGTTATAGACAGATCTATATGACATTCTCTGTATCCATTCATACATCAGTGAACACTGAGGTTGTTCCCATCTCTTCACTATTGTGAATAATGCTTCAATGAACATGGGAGTGCAGATATCTTTATGAGGTGGTGATTTCATCTTTTTTGAGTATATACCCAGAATAGAGATTCCTGGGTCATATGATGGTTCTATTTTTAATTTCTTTAGGAACCTCCATTTTGTTTCCCATATTGACTATTCCAATGTACATTCCCACCAGCGATGTACTAGGGTTCCCTTTTCTCCACACTTCTGTCAACATTTGTTATTTCTGGTCTTTTTGATCATAGCCATCCTAAAGGGTATGAAGTGATATCGCCTAGTGGTTTTAATTTGCATTTTCCTGATGATTAATGATGTTGAGCACTTTTTCGTATACCTGTTGGCCATTTTCATGTCTTCTTTGGAGAAATATCTGCTAAGGTCCTTTGCCCATTTTTTAATCAAGTTAATCATTTTTCTGCTATTGAGTTATTAGAATTATTTGTAAATTTTTTGTAGTAACCCTTTATCAGTTAGATGGTTTGCAAATATTTTTTCCCAATCTGTACGTTGTCTTTTCTTCCCCCCCCCCACCACCCCTCCCCACTGCAGAGGCCTTTTAGTTTGATGTAGTCCTATTTATTTATTTTTAGTTTTATAGTCTGAGCTTTTAGTGTGATATTCAAAAAAATCATTTCCAAGGCTAATGTCAAGGAGCTTTTATTCTATGTTCTCTTCTAGGAATTTTACAGTTTCGGGCCTTACATTTAGGTATCTTATCCATTTGGAATTGATTTTTGTGTATGTTGTAAGATCAGGGTTCAATTTCACTCTTTTGCATTTGAGAATCCATTTTTCCCAGCATCATTATTGAAGACCATCCTTTCCCCATTGTGTCCTCTTGGTGCTCTTGTAGAAAATTAGTTGACCCTATATGTTTGGATTTATTTCTTGGCTCTCTTTTATGTTCCATCGGTCTATATTTGTGTTTTTATGCCAGTATCATACCGTTTTGATTACTGCAGCTTTGTAATATCATTTGAAATCAGGAAGTGTGATGCCTTCAACTTTATTTTTCTTTTCAATACCGATTGTTTTTTCTATTTCTGTGAAGAATGCCGTTAGAATTTTGATAGGAATTATGTTGAATTTCTATATTGCTTTGGGTAGTATGGCCATTTTAACAATATTAATTCCATCCACAGGATATCTTTCCATTTATTTATATGTTCCATTTATTTGTGTCTTTTTCAATTTCCTTCAGCAAGATTTTACAGTTTTCAGTATACAAATTTTTCACCTCTTTGGTTAAATTTATTCCAGAGTATTTTTTGATGCTATCATAAATGACATTGTTTTCTTGATTTCTTTTTCAGCTAGGTTATTATTTGTGTATAAAAATGCTACTGATTTTTGTATGTTGGTTTTATATCCTGCAACTTTACTGAATTAATTTATTAGTTCTAACACTATTTTTGGAAGCTTTGGGGTTTTCCACATATAGAATCATGTCATCGGCAAATAGAAATAACTTTACTTCTTCTTTTCTAATTTGGATGCCTTTTATTTCTTTTTGTTGTCTGATTGCTCTTGCTAGTACTTCCAGTACTATGTTGAAGAGAAGTGGCGAGAGTGGGTATCCTTACCTTTTACTGGATCTTAGTAGAAAAGCCTTCAGTTGTTCCCTAGTAATTGTGATGTTAGCTGTAGGTTTTTCATAAATAGCCTTTATTGTGTTGAGGACTTTTCTCTCTCTAAACTGCTAAAAGAGTTTCTATCAAGAAATGATGCTAAACTTTGTCAAATTCTTTTTCTGCATCAGTTGAGACAATCATGTGTTTTTTGTTTTCTCTCTCTCTCTCTCTCTCTTTTTTTTTTTTTTTTTTTTGGAGACAGGGTCTCACTCTGTTTCCCAGGCTAGAGTGCACTAGCATAATCACAGTTCAGCTTTGACCTCCGAAGCTCAAGTGATCCTCCCACCTCAGCATCCTGAGTTGTTGAGACTACAGGCACATGCTACCATGTCTGGCTAATTTTTTGCAGAGACGAGGGCTCACTATGTTGCCCCAGCTGGTCTCGAACTCCTGAGCTCAAGTGATCCTCTCGCCTTAGCCTCCCAAAGTGCTGAGATTACAGGTGTGAGCCACCGCACCCAGCTGTTCATGTGGTTTTAGTTTTCATTCTCTTATTATGACATTTCACAAATGTTGTTCTCTGAAATAATAAAATTTAAGTTTTTAATAAATAAAATCAGTAACAAATGTGATATTACTTTACAACTAAATGCAAGCTTTTCATAAACTATGTTTTTCTAAATTTAAAAGTTAATTTGCAAGCATACACAAAAGTAGAAAGAATAGTATAATAAAATCCTATGCAACTATCACCTATGGTTTAAAAGCTTTTTGACACATTATTTTGGTAAATTTTCTCCTGGGAAAATAACAGCAAAATAAATTCGAAGTTGGATGATGTAAAATTATAAATTGTACCTTTAAAATAGCTTTAAAATAACTATATTCTCACACCAGTTAATAAAATTACTGTGTGTTTTATACAAAGCAATCTCTCCATACCAGAAATATTATGACTATGATCCCAATTACGTAACTTTTTGAATTTTTACAAAAACAAAAGCGTCCAGAGAAAGAATAGTAGGGACCACACTGCATGGAAAATATTTCCAAAATAAGAAACATAAGAATGAGAAAATACTAAAAAATACCAAAATCATGTTCTAATTTAGAATATATGGAAAATATACTTTTGCCATTCATAGCACCTGAATACAAATTAATATCTACAAAGGTACACAAAAAATAAAAGATTAGTTGTCATATGACTAGAATGAAATATATTATGGATTCCATAGATTCTATCATAATATTTGGAATTAACAGTGCTTTTTAAGTTATGGAAGATACTGTTAACAATTGGTCTGTATTTATAACAAAAAGTATTAGCCTCTGATTTCTTTAAAATAACAATTTGTGAAAACAACAAACAGTAATTCAAATACAAATGTGTGTGTGTGTGTCTGTGTATGTGTCTGTGTGTGTTGTAGTCTCCTCTTTGTAGTCACAAACATGTGGCTAATTCATCTGGAACTGCAGATTGTGGAAGTACTATCAGGATGAAAACTGCCCCCAGCTTCTGCTAAGAAGCTGTCATCAGTCAGCCTTTTGGTACTCTTCCAAACTTAACTTGCTGGGCAGTGCAAAGCAATGGGTGTTCTATTTATGTTATAATTCTTAAGTGTTGAGAAAGTAGCAATTAGAGGAAAGACTATATAGCTCATATTTCTACTGGAAGGATTCCAGTTGAGTATCTTGTTTAGATACCAGCTACTTTCTTGATATTTAAAAGCTCAGTCTTACTAAAGGTTGTTGCTAGAAGTCAAGATCATCAGTAAAATAATAGTGTGGTTGCATCTGATCTATTCCCTATGAATTAGTCGAGCTGATTTGATCTATTTAATGTAGACTTGCTTAAGGATACACCACTGGCTTTGGAATAATTTTTGAAATTGCTTGACAGGATGTAAAATCATAACTGCTTATTAAAAAGACAACAAAATATAGTCTAAGTTATAAAGATGGGACAGTTCTTATTAATTGATAATAACACTGTGGATGTCAGAGTATTTTGCAGTTTGCTGGAGAGAAAGGACAGAAGCTATTGAACATTTTTATTGCCAGTGCAGATTGAAAAAGTGCCTGAATTTTCCTACCTGAATAGAAATTTCTCAAATGATGCAAGGAAGCTGGAAACTAAATAAAATAATGCTTACACATCTTTTAAATTTCTACTTTGTAATCAATCTAAACTCATGAAATTCACTCCAGTACTTCAAAAAGAAACTCTCTCTTGCTCAGGAAGTCTTTGGCAACTGGGATTATGGCTTGCTCACCCCAAAGACTGTATTTCTTTATCTGGGCTCTTGCTGGCATTTGGCTTGCTTTCTTCCTTCCACTGTAAACCACACACAATGCTTGCTGAGCTGGTTATGCTGGCACAGGCACCAGCTGCTTCATTTTCTCTCTTTGTACTGCTGCGAGTAGAAACCCATAGGGCCCAATTACTGCAGATGCCTCTTTTCTCCAATAGCAACATTAGTGCTAAGACGCTGGATTCTTGTTACCAAGAATAGTGCTTATATTTATTTGATTTGCTTCTAAAATGAAACCTTTAAAACTTAGTGTGTGTTTGCTTTGGAAAAATATTTCATTGTTGTGTTCTGACATGAAAACAAGAAAAAAAAAGGAAAGCAAAGTTCTATTTTTTAATTTAATAACTAATATTACCTCAATTCATTTTATTCTATATTATTTGGTGATACTAAATAGTAGCATTTCCCTAACCTTGCATGATCTGATTCATTTCATCTGTGAAGCTCATTATTCTACTTATTCAGAAGCTAAAATAAAAAAGAATTCCTAAAGTACTAAAATTGTTATCTAAGATAAAAGCTATTAACTACATTTCTAAAGTACTACAATTACTAAGATGAAAGTTATTAACTAAAAATTATTAAGACAAAAACTTTTCAATTCCATTTTATTTCATCTCCTGGTATGTTTTAACCCATTATTAAAGTCTATCCATATGTATTATAGATTACTCTTAATCTTTCTTACAGATAAACTCAATGCATAGATTTTATAACCTAAGAAAGTGGATAGAGAAATGAGCATAATTATTTTACATAAGTTAAAATCTTATGCTTAGGAAATCTCAGAGTAGTGTAATGATTTAAAATGTGAGCTTTAGGGTCCAAATGCCTGTGTTCAAATCTGTATTTTTTTACTTGTAACTAGTATGACCTCAGACTATTTAATCATGCAGTGCCTCAGTTTCTTCATCTGTCAATTTAATATAGATAAAAGGAGATGATACTGCAAAGCACCTGGTACAGAGTAAGTACTCAATACATGGTAGCTAACATTATTATTATTATTATTATTTTTTTTTGAGATGGAGTCTTGCTTTGTCACCCAGGCTAGAGTGCACTGGCGCAATCTTGGCTAACTGCAACCTCCGCCTCCTGGTTTCAAGCAATTCTCCTGTCTCAGCCTTCTGAGTGGTTGGGACTACAGGCATGTGCCACCACACCCAGCTAATATTTTCTTTCTTTTTTTTTTTTTTTTTGTAATTTTTAGTAGAGACAGGATTTCACCATGTTGGCCAGGCAGGTCTTGAACTCCTGACCTCAGGTGATCCGCCTGCTTTGGCTTCTCAAAGTGCTGGGATTACAGGCATGAGCCACTGTGCCCTGCCCACATTATTATTATGAAGTGGAACACAGCATGCTTTAAGTTACTTCCAAAGTGTTGCATGATCCAGCATGTATTAGTTACTAACAGACATGATGCTTGATTTGGCTCTATTAGACATGGTAAGTGTCCACACAAAAAGGAGTTGAGTAAAGATTTGAATATGTTCTTACGCACACCAAAAGACGTACTGATGTGAAAAACACTTATTCTCAGGTGGTCTGAGAATGGAGATCCTAGATTTTATTAATTCTTACAAAGTGCTTTAAAACTAGCGTAATTGTCTTGGGCTATTAGGTCATAACAGACAATTTAGCACTCTAATTTTTAATGTATGTCTATATAATCAGGTTTTTAAAAAATCTAAAGATCTTGAATCATATTTTAAATTTTAAAAATAGTCCTCCAGGACCAGCTCAGACCTTGACTTTAAAATAGATACTCACAATGTATTCTTCTATGATTATTCTTTAATACCAGAATTCTGTCTTAACCAAAAAAGTTTTCAATATAAGTATAATAGAGAATATTTAATATGATTATATGCCTACAATTTTGTTGTGCAAATGCCATGGAGATTAGCAATTAACTTTACAGAAAGTAATGGCTAGATTTACAAAAAAAAACTCATTCCTGAAAAATGAGCAATATGTGTGCACTTGATTAACTTGAAAACAAAAAAAAATTTGTTGGGCTATCACTATGTAGTGAATGTTCAGGCAGATAATAAATATATTTTGTCTTACAACAAAATCCTAAAATATCAACAAACAAATTTGTGGACTCAAACAAGATATTTCATAAAACAGGAAAAAACAGGGCTTGGAAATCATTATGTTGATTATCTCCACAGCATAGGTGAAAGATTACTACTACTGTCAACAGCAACCATTTTTTATAACACTTCATTTCCTGGTACTACATTAAAGAAAGCATCTTGTGTCTAAGAATATTTATAGAAATAGATCCTGAACTGTAGTCCCAAGGTGCAATCACCCATGCAATAATTTCAGCACTGCGTCCTTAGCCCTGTGCCAAATACTATGGAGGAGGGAGGAGTTGGTTAAGTATTTTTGTCTTCAAAGAGCTTACCAATTGTTAGGTAAGGCAAGCTTATGGACAGCTTCAACAACACATGACACGAGATAATACATAAATTAAGTCAGTGCATTAATGTAGTAGTGATCCATCTACACAAATCAAGATTGGTATGCGAAATGATTTTTAGTGGCCCTACTAGTGTTTGGCCTATGCAAAACTGGGAAGAAGGTAAAAGTTACCTTTGACACTTGCTTACTTTCCTATGAGCTTTCCTTCCACTGTTGGTAGAATAGACAATTACCAGTCTCCTGAGGTTTTGGAAACTGCTTACTCCCCACTTTCCATTTACAAGAAAGTCCCCAGTAGGGGCCCTGACTGAATTCCCTCCTGCCTTTGTGTGGAATTTCAAATCAAAATGGCATCTGGATGACATAGTAACTTGGGCACTGACAATAATACCTTCACCTATGCCTCAATTCTCAATGAAACGAGTAAATGATGACTTGGGATCCCATCTGTACGGGTTTGCCCTCCCTGTGGTGCATGACCAATAAATGCTAACTGGTGGGTGATTCTGATGAGAAATTCTGTAAGGATTGTAGAAGATTAGCCACTTTGTAGTGGTAGAACAACTTCCATTCCTGTCTTAGCAAATGACATCATTATTCTAGTTCCACAAAATACAACCAAGAAGTCATTCTGCCCCCTGTCTTCCCAATGGAATCTGTGTCACCAAATTATGCCAATCTTTTCTGAAAAATGTGTTTTGGGAATCCATCCATTTCCCTCTGTCTTCTTTTCTCTTTTTTTTTTTTTGAGACAGGGTCTCACTCTGTTGCCCAGGCCGGAGTGCAGTGGTGCCATCTCAGCTCACTGAAACCTCCACCTCCTGGGCTCAAGCAATCCTCTCACCTCAGCCTCTCAAGTAGCTGGGACTACAGGCACATGCCACCAAACCCGGCTAATTTTTTGTAGAGACGGGGTTTCACTGTGTTGCCCAGGCTGGTCTCCAACTCCTGGGCTCAAACAATCCATCCACTTTGGCCTCCAAAAATGCTGAGATTACAGTGTGAGCCACCGTTCCTGGCCTCCTCTGTCTTCATCACCTATATTGCAGTTGAACTTTTATGTTTATTTGTGATAATGCATAGATCCTTTCTTATTGCATTCATCCTTATATTCTATTGTGTGGCACATAGTAATTACTCAATAAATATATGATCAGTGAATGTGAATAAAGGAATTAGAAGTTGCACTGGATCTTAAAGTTTTTGTAAAATTTGGACAGAAATGAAAGAAAAATAATCATTATGGGAAATAAAAAGCAGATAGGACAAAGAATAATGGAAAGAATTGATATGGCTTATTCACAAGCCAAAAAATAAGATTGACTAGAGCTGAACATAGATTTTGGGAAGTAAATGGGAAATAGTTTTACACAGAAGACAGGATGGTAGAAGCAACAGAATTTATACTTGCTCTGGTAGGAAAATGCCGATAAACTGAAAGCAGAACTTAAATACATGATAGTTGAAACAGAGCTGGGATTAATTCAACTGTGATATTATGAGGACTTCTATTTGGTTGATGGCAGTGCAGACTATAAAAGAAAGATCTGGAGAGAGAAAAATATTTAAAGAAAAAGAAATTTTGTCATAGCAAGTGAATGGATATAACTTGAATCCTTTCATATTTCTCATAAATTTCACTAGATATATTATTATTCAGCAAAGTCCAAATCCACTTAATTTACAGCTATTTTTAGTAACATTTATGTGTTATGGTAAATGAGATATGCAAAAGTACTCTAAACCAGGGTTTCTCAACCTCAGCACTATTGACATTTTGGATCAGATAATTCTTTGCTGTGAGAGGCCTGCGCATTGTGGGATGTATATACCTGGCCTCTACCCACTAGAGGCCAACAGCACTGCCTACCCAGTTGTGACGACCCCATATGTCTCTAAACAACCACTACTTTAAAACTATATAGTCCCACAAAGTGCACAGAATCGTCATTGAAAATATTTACTATTACAAACATATTTTGATTCCACTTCAAAAGTGACACTTTTGTTAAGGAAAATACATCTTATGTTAAATGTAATCATTATCCTTTAAAGAGAATTTTAGAGTGAAGGGGTAAATCTTTGCATGTACTCACATTGAGTTCTAGAACTATCCCGAGGCAATCAATCAGCAATGACACAAGCGTGGCTACAGTGATGACCATCACTGTTACAACAATGTGGAAAACCGATGAAAGATTCCCACCAAAAAACACATTGGCAATTACCTGCCGAAAAAACAGATTATTTTGAGAGGGACTTTTAAAGGCATGCAGGATTTATTGAGGGAGTATTTTACAATAGTATTTAGGAATATATAAAATACTACCAACAAGGCTATTAATCAAATCTTAAGTCACTGGGAACGTTCTATATTTTCCAGATTACTTACATACAAACACACATATCAATAACAAGTATTCCTTGTTGAACTATTAGTCAGTGGATTACATTACAGACCTATAGTGTGGCATACCGATGTTTCAATATATGTATCTTTCAAGTATAGGAGAGACTTTGGAAAGTTACCTTATCCTTCTTTCTTAAGTCCAATAGGTTACTACTAAAACAAACTAAACATGCTATTTAGATTATTTGCATGGCCTCTAAGAAGTAGCTGTCACATTTCCCTTATTAATACTGGGTGTGTAATATCCTTTACTAACAGTAAATTAATTCTGCATAAACTAATTCCTATTTGTTATAATTTAAGTCTATTTTATCTTGCCTTTCTTCAACAAAAATGGGCAAGAGTTCATCACCATTTTTCATGACTACTCAGATCAGGAAAGCAATAAAAAATTACTGACTTAATGTGTCCCATATTATGATATGGTTTGCAAAGATAAAATGTCAGGGAAATGATTCCTATTCTCAGGAATTAATTTTTGGAGGCATACAACGAAACTTAAAAAAGCAAGTAGAGATCAATTTATAACAGGACAAAAAAGATCAAAGAGAATTTAGGACTAGAAGGAGCTTTAGGTATCTAGAGCTGTCTCCTTACAGTAATCTCCTTTACAGCATCCCTGAAATATGCTTGACCTACCTTGCTTTGAGGTAGGGCTTGAAACATGCACAGGATTTGGAGCAGAATTATAGGCTGAGACAAGAGCATGAAAAAGAGCAAAGAGGTAATAACAGGAACAATACCTATGGAGGATAAAGAGAAGATAGTCTGAATAAGTAGTGACCCTGTGCAAAAGAACAGTGAGACAAAGAGTTGGAAATAACAGAAGGTCTGATATTGAGGTATCATAAAAAAGCCATCTCTCTAAGCTGTGCTGCCTGGATATGCAACATCTCCCATGTGTCACATACTGCCATGACTTTGCTAATAATTTAATGGTGATATTAATAACATAAGTTGTAATGTCTCTCCAAGTATTATCTTATTTAAGATCCATTCTTACAGATGCCTCTATGATATAATTGTGAGAGTGAAAAATCACTTAGTGAGGCAGGTAGTAAGAGATATTTGTTAAGGGTAGACAGCCTTTTTAGTGCTTTTATGAATTGAAACAGTTTGATTATATTTTTGTCAGTCATACATTTGTGTGTGCACGTGTGTGTGCATGCAGAATGAAGAGTAAGAGAAGGGAAAGTTATAGACACCATTCTTCTGCTGAGTATTTGCTATTGTGGCAGAGATCTTGATTCAGTTCTATCTTCCTGCCACAGCAGCTAGAAAGGAAACTCAAGTTTCAAGTACTAAACACAGAAGTTGTGCAGGTGAAGTGACTCAGATCGTCTGCAGGCAGGCAGTTTACTAGCAACCACGTGAGAATGCACCATCTGTTCTTACTTGCTGATCTAGAGATTAGATTTGAACCTACGTACTGAGCAGAAGCTAAAATAATACCATGTCCTGCATCTGACAATAGCTAGTAAAGTTTCGAAAGGCTCTTAAATTAAAAAAAATTAGTTCAGTCTATTTCTCCTTTATAGTCAAGGTGGAGAACTGGCCTGTGAGTTGTACATGTGTGAGGGAGAGAAGTGCTAGTTGTAAAGGACATACACAGTGCTAAACATTTCCCTCTTCTGTTTCCCCGTGCAGTCAGTTCCTTATCCCTGGGACTGACTTAAAGTAAGCCCTGGCTTGCCTCAAGAAGCCTGCTGATTATTTAGTGTATTTAAAGCTCTGTAGATATTTCACTTATCTCATTAGACCCTTTCACATGGTGCACTGTATAAACAGCCTCTAGGAACAGATCCTATGACTGAGCCCTTTTCAGTGTGGTCCCTGAAAGACCCACTGTGAAGCAAGATCATGTTTTACTGCTGACTGGTACAGTGGATTTTTAGCTGACAGCATAAGGGATTCCTGACAGGCCATGTTATCCAATTTTACACCAAAAGAATGAATTCTCTTTCAGATAATATTTCTCTACAAATCCAAGTGGAATATGTAACCCAATTTAGAGCTTACTTTGACAATATAATATATTTATATGTAAATAATATCCTATATATTTATGTTATTTATATTATTTTATGTTGTGTATAGTTGTAAATATATACATCTACATGTATAAATACATAAATACAATATATCTGTAAAACTAAAAGTTTCAGTTGAATTTTGGTTCTCCATGGAATATAAGATATTTTAGTTTTTAAAAAATAACAAAACCAGTTAGAATCTGTAGATTCTACAGTGCCTTTAATATATGTTGACTGATAAAACATCTAAGCAAAAAGACAGTTTTGTAAAACGTGTTTTAAACCTTGGTACTTAATTTCTTTGTAAGAATGCCTTAAAAGCAACAACTTTAGTTTGGCTGTCGCTAAAGGCTGGCAGTAACTTTGGAATGCAGTTGTATAAATATTTGTGCTCACAGAAATATAAGCCAAATCCACCAAACCTAATTTTCAAACCGAACTTTTGAAAAATTGTCTTGTAAACATCTGAATATAAATTCATCTTTAAACTCTGACATTTTAGAGTCAAAAAAGAAAATTTCACAAATTATACCATTTGTCATGCCCTTGGGAATTTGCCAAACTGTATTATTTATAAATCTTCCTAAATTAAATGTGGCAGAGAGATCACCTGGGTAAAGCATTGGGAAGGAACCGCGCTTACCTCTCTTGTCACAAAGCATTCCATAGGGTATGTCAAAATGACAGTAACACCATAACAAAATCTTCCAAATGTTACCAGGTCATCATTCCTGCAGTAATTTTCAAATAAGTCCCCTAGATAATAATATAAAATAAGTTTATTTACTAGATACTAAATGTTTGAGATAACTATCTAATAAATTAAATATTAGATATTACAGTTATGCATCACCTTATGGCCCACATATATGATTACAATGCTGTATTTTTACTATACTTTTTTCTATGTTTAGATACATAAATACTTTCCATTCTGTTACAGTTGCCTACAGAATTCAGTACAGAAACATGCTGTAGAGGTTTATAGCCTAGGTGTGTAATAGGTGCTACCATCTAGATTTGTGTAAGTATACTCTATGATGTTTGCACAATGAGGAAATCACCTAACAATGCATTTCTCAGAATGTTTCCCTGTCATTAAGCAACACATGATTTATAAGTGAATCTCCATAAACTTCATTTCATTTAATTAAGAGAATAGATGACCAGGTCTAAATAAAAGTTTTCAAGTTCAATAACTATGTAGTTATTCACTAATTTAAACCAGTACATGCTCCATGTGAAGATAAATCCATCACTGATAGTTTTTCTCTTATTATTTGTTTTTGGTAGATTTGCTGCCAATTTGTACTGACTTCTGAAAAATACTTCATCCATTGTCTTCTTACATCAGAATCAACTCCCTAAATTCTTCAGCACTGGCTTTGTAAACTGGTTTCTGGTCTTTGTTTCTGGTGAGTAAGTGACTTCATTATTTTTTAAAAATGTCTGTTAAAATAAATAAATTTCCTTTTGAAATGCTATTCTTAGATCAAGAACAATCCTGAAAGGAAGAGTAGACCAGTACATCTGGGGAGCTGAATTTCCTGTGTATCATGCTATAGGGTTTCATCGCAACCTTGGGGCCACAGCGAGAAATTCCAAACATATGTTGCCTTTCATGGCAACTCATGAGCCCAAGTGTAAATGCAGTGATTCAAAACTGTGAAAATATGGCTATGTCCCAGAAAGAACATTAAATTTAATAAGTTCCAGACTAGATGATGGACTAAATATACCTTGAAACAATTCTTATTTAGAGACTATATTTCTCAACTGTCTATGAAGAAATACAGGGATCTAACTAGGGCACAGATGTCACGTCATCAAAAAACAATTACCTACAACTGTACAGTAGTCCATGGAAGAAATAAAAAAATAAAAATAAAAATATAACAATGACTAATGCTGAAACAGAGTACTTGGGCTTGCTTATTTTCTGAATATAACATGCTTAAATGTTAAAATTGTGGTTATCTTTTTAAAATTAAACTTAATTGAAAATTAGATCAATACTCAATACTACACCATTTAAAAAGAAGAAAAGCTATAATACCTCTGTACTGTTTTTTTCATTACAAAGCTGAATATCCTAAATAATTTGCCTCTTCCCAAGATTTACTTTAAGTGGCTCTCCCCCCTCCCCCACCCCCCCCATCAACTAGAACAAATCTACATTACTTTAGAACATCCCTTTTGGGCAGGAGGGGATTAAAACACAAAGTAAAGGTGGCAGAAACCTGCTTCAAGGTTGACTGAAAAGATTCCAGCACTCTAAGAAAAAAGGACTGAAGTTCCCCGTTCACTAATCTCCACTAAAAAAATGAGTCCTATTGTCTTTTCGAAAGTCACAAGAAATGTCGAGGAGAATCTAGAGTTCCCACTGCCTCTCAAGCTGAAATTTATCTACTGAAAGAGGTTAGAAAAGAAGAATGCAGTATGCACAAATTAGACTAGATTTACCTAAGGAGAGGTGGCCTGGAGAAACAATGTCAGCTTATTGCAGCCTGAATCTAAATGTATTTTAAAGAATTACAGCTAGGGGGAAAACGGCATTAAAAACCTGTCAGCTTTGTTTTATAAAGATTTAATTATATCTGAGCAATTACCACGGATAAAAACTCCAGGAAGATGTAACTAACAAAAAAGGTTTATGTCTTACAGAAAAGGCATTTAAAAACCAAGGTCCTGTACAGACCAGAGCCCATAGGCCATTTGCATTGGCAAACTATGTAGCAATAGTGATACATAGCAATGCTTTGGAACACAATTCTTATCAGAACTTTCAAGGTCACTTTGTTACTGCACTCTAGTGGCACAGGCATGTATTATATTTTTGACTGCATTTGAATTTTGTTAATCATTATATTTGAAGCCATCTTTCTTCATTTCTTGAGAAATATTTGCCTAAAGTCATAGTGATCTGTAACCTCTGTTCAGAATAAGGCAGCCATCCTCCCAAGAGCACCCAGGTTTTCAGAAAACTAAGCTAATGGGAGCTAGAGGCAAAGGGACAACTTTCAGAGGGTCATGGTTGACCAAAACAGGGCAGGCAGAAAGAGGATGGAAAGAAAACTGAACTTAAGAGTCAGAAGACTTGTTTTCTGGTTTGTCATCAGCCAGCATGAGCAAGTTACTTCATCTCTTTGTGTTTTAATCAGGGGGTAAAACTAGTTATTCCACTTCCCTTCAAAGGGTTGTTTGAAGGTCAATGAGATAATAGACCTGCAAGAGCTGTGAAATATGTAAATCACAGCCTACTGCTGGACTGCCCGGAATACTACACTACACTGATGATTGAATGTAAGGGTCAAGGGAAGTAGAAGAGAGGACTGCTCAGTTGCTGGGCCTGGGTGAATGCAAAAAAAGAGAGAAATATCTTTGGAGGGAGGAAGAAAAGGTCTGGTTTTAAGGGAAACATGATGTTTTGTGATTAAGACAAATATAGAACAACTGAGTAGAAACGTCCTACAGGCAGCAGGTTGGAGACAAAAAGAAAGGTCTGCGTTAGAATTAAAACAATGAAAGTATCTGGAAATTTTTTTGAGCGAAGAGAAAACAATATGCTTGAGCCCGTTATCCGGGTGGTGTGGGATGGAGTGGAGTGGGGGATTAGAGAGGGAAAAGAAAAAGAAAACAGAAAAAAAATTAACAGAGAGAAAGAATAACAATGATAATATAGTAATACTCTTTCCTCTAAGGGAGGAAAATTTGAGCAAAGAAAGGAAGTTCAGTATTGTTAAGTGATTCAGAGAGATTCAGGAGAATCCAAATCGAAGCTATTTGCTCTGAAGATTGGGAGGCCACTGGTACCTTTGAAAATGAAGCTGCAGTGAAGGAAAGCCAAAAATCATGTGCTGGGAAGTGACAGTGTGTGGAAGGAGAGAGTATGGGCTACAGAACTAAATTGAGCAGTTTAAAAAGGTAAAAATTAGGAAACAGACAGCAGCGGGGCAGGAGGGTAGAGAGAATGGGTGGAAGAGAGTAATCTTTGAAATAGAACACTGGGCATACCTGTAACAATAATGAGTAGAACATTCGGCATACCTGTACCAATGCACATGAACACTACAACTGAATCTCTCATTTTACCTTGGGTGAAGCCAGTAAATGTCAAGTATCCACATGTAGCAAAGAATATACAGATAAATACAGAAATCACGATGGACATATGGATAAGGCGGGACCACTTAGCTACTGTGGGTTCTTCTAGAGAACTGTAAACTAAGAAGGAGTTATGGTGGCAAATAAATGCTGCAATACAAAAAAAAGAGCATTATTAAAGCAAGCACCAGGGTTTTCTTTTTTAGTTCTGAAATTCAGAGATATATACTACTTTAGATGCCAATGAACTGAAGTTTAAACATACAACTTTATTAATATGTCAGAAAATAATTTTTCTAATAGTTCTAGAAATGAGACCATTCATTCACATCAGGCTTATATGGTCTTTTCATGTTACTCTAGATATAAACCAGGCCAGTCCAACCTTCTCTCTCATTTTCCTTTTCCTAATGACCCTTCCCATCTGAAGGAAATCTAAATACCATCGTTTTCATTCTGTGGCTTCCTTTGCCATTTGGGACATAATAAAGGGTTTGAAGAAGTCCATAACACTTGCTAGCCTTCCAAGTTAAGAAACAAGATGACTGTAATGAGTTTCTGCATGAGAAATAGATTTCTCCAAATTGAAGCAAATTTTAGTGATGAGTGAGAAAAGTTTGAGCCTAATTTTATATTGGCACAAACTAGATCATATGCTGCTAATAGGAAGTCTAAAACTTAGGACATCTGCTATCCAGACATAAATATGAAACACAGCACTTTTTCATGGAACAGAGAACTCCACATTGAGAAAGGGCCTTTGAAACCAAATACTCACCAAAAGACATAACCCCGACCGCTTGAATGGCATTGGGCTTTGCAAATACCCAAGCGTCTTCTGTTTTTGGTCTAGAAGAAAAATCAGTTAACTTGATAAATTGTTAAATAAATACAAGCATCAGTATATCAGATAACAAGAAATGGTATCACAAATATAAACTGAGTGTCTTTAAGCCAGAAATTAATAAGGGGCTCCCATTAATCTTGTGTAATCATGAATAAATTTCCCAGGAGCATGAGTGTTATCTCTTAACCCCAGTCCTCTAAAATGTATGTCAAATACTTGGACAAATTCTATTTTTACATATGTAAAATATCCAGACTATGTAATTTTGTGAATTTGTTTATTTGCTCATCAATTTAACAGACAGCATTGATTATGCACCTACCAGTTCAGCTACCTTTTGAGGGAGATACAAAAATTAATAATGCCAGTTACTGCTGTTCATTCCGCTCTTATTTTTTTCAGGCTTAACCTACCCAAGAAAAATTTAGTCGGCACTAAAATTTATTGAGAGAGGTAAACATGAACTAATACTAATTGAGGATGTATTATCTTCTAGAAACTCTACTGTGTTATCTCATTTAATTTTCAAAATAACACTTAAGTATTATTATCACCATTTAACACATGAAGAAAATCAAGCTCTGGATGGTGATATAACTTGCCAAGCTTCCACAAATAATTAGTGAAGAAGTTGAGATTTATCTTCTTGGTTTATTCACTCCCATATTTTTTCCAGGCGGAACCATCTGACAGTGGCCTCAAATTCCCACCTGTAGATGTATTTCTCAAGGGAATTTTGGAAATATATGCACTTTAAACAGCTTGAAACAGGCTACATCCTAGTGGAATTAAAATATTTGATATTGGCAGTGATAGGTCTACCTGGCTAACACATCCCGAATAATGATGAACAGCAGAGGCTCTAAGGTCAGTTAGCTTAAATTGTTCCTCTGGCCTCCTTCCACTTATTAGCTGTGTGATTTTAGGCAAGTTACAGGACCTCTCTGTGCTTCAATTTCAACATTTATAAATTGAGGATAATTGTAGTATCTAACTCATTAAGTGACTGTGTAGATTAAATGAGATAAAATATGTAAAACTTCTGGAAGAGAGTTTATCACATAGCACATGTTCAATAAACAGTCATTAGTATTAATGTTATTATCCAGCATTATTAATAAAGGCAGCAAAAAGTCTAAAAGTATGGCCAACTTCCCTGGGAAGGGAAGGCTTGAGTGAGACTCAAAACAATGCATGAAGAATGGAACAGGGATATTCCTAGGAAGCATGAAAAGGCACTGGGTGTTTTCAATAAAAAACAGAAATTCTAAAGATGAAGACCCATCTATTTCATAAGTTTGTTTATTCATCCTCTATGTAAAGAAGGTACATACAAAAAAATCTTGTTTGTTGTCCACACTTTGTGGGATTTATGCATTATATCATCCTTTTTCCCATATATGAAACGAGCAGTTACAGACACAAAGAAACTTCACAGAAAGGCAGGCCTGCAAGGGAGGCCACGGATTGTTATAAGACTTGCTCCAATTCCCAGTTTTGGGAGTGGGAACTACTGCCACCTGCTGCCTCCACTACTCTAAAAGCAGTCGACATTAAAAGCAGCATACCTGTTAAATTCCAATGTTAATGTGGAAAAAATACGTATTTTGTACATGATCCTTAGAAAATGATTTCAATCAGGCAGCACTAACAGTTGTAGAAACTTGAGGATTCTCTAACTTTGCAATATGCTTTAAATGGTATGCTTTCCCTCTTATGGTTTTTGCACTTGGAAAATATTCACCCTTACTCCCCAACCCTAGTACAGATTGTGGTGGTGTCCTACTTTTTAAATCTTATATTAGTAATAAAATGTAGAAGTTTCATTTTCATTTTTTCTCTTCCATTTAAATTTTTTCCCTGGGTCCATATGGTTCCTTGGGTATATTCCCGGAGTGTGAAACAATACCTAGAGATAATTTTGGATTTTCTCTGTTCATCATAATGATGATGATTTTATAAGATGGAAAGTGCCAAAAAAGATGTTACAGATAGGAAAATGCATATGTCTAAATCTAGGGAAAGAGAAGGAAACAGATATTGAATATGGCTTTCCAATCATTTATAAAATAGCCTAGGATTGAGTTCCAGATACAATCAGTTGTACAGGAAAAAAAAAAAAAAGAGAGAGAAGAAAGTTCTCGGGTATATTTTATGAGATTGCTGAAACTTTGATACTCAACCTGGATGAAAACATAAAGTTATAGACCTTTTGACTTTAAACTGTAAATGCTGAAATATGAAATCAAATGCCATCAAGCAATTTATAAGATAAGGAATTATGACTACGAATATTTTTTCAATAAATGCAAGGGGAGTTTAATAACAAAATATTAATATAATCAATATTTATTAATAGCTGTTATATTAATAGATATTGGTGTAATTTACCACATTAACAGATTAATGAAGGAAAGAAGCTTATGACCATTTCAAAATATATAGAAAAGCATACAACTCAGTATTTATTTTGAAAAACATGGTGAGCAAACTAATAATAAAATAGAACTTCCTTTACTGGATAAGGAATGTCCACCAAATCCTACAGCAAATGATATATTTAAAAGTGAAAAGTTAGAAATACTCTACTTAAGGGATGAAACCAGATAGGATGTTCAATATCACTGCATCCTGAATATATTATTGATATTCCTAGCTAATTCAATAAAATAAGTGATGTGTAATCATTGAAAAGATTGTGTAAATTATTTGTACACAATATAATTACACATATGGAAAATTTATGCATATGGAAAATAAGAGTATTCAGCAAGGTTACTGGATACAAGTTCAATACACACAAAACATCAAGTGGGCGGATGCACACAAACAACGACCAATTAAAATGTTTTTTTAAGTGGCAGTGACAACAAAAACACTAAATACTTTAAAAGATGTGCATGATTTTAACGTCGTTAAACTTTTATTGAAAGACACAAATAAATGGAGAAATATACCATATCCATACACACAAATGGGAAGACTCAATATCAAATAAACATCAATTTACCCCAAATTAATTTTTAAATTCAAATAATAAAATACAGAAAAAAAGAAATCAAAGAATAAAATACAATATTGAGGCTGGGCATGATGGTTCATGCCTGAAATCCCTGCACTTTGGGAGGCTGAGACAGAAGGATTGCTTTGAGTTCAAGACTGGCCTGGGCAACACAGGGAGATCCAGGCTCTACAAAAAATAAAAAACATCAGCCAGGCATGATGGTGTGTGCCTATACACCCAACTACTCGAGAAGCTGTGATGGGAGAATCACTTGAGCTTGGAAGGTTGAGGCTGCAGTGAGCCATGATCACCCCATTGCACTCTAGCTTGGTCAATAGAGTAAGACCCTGCCTCAAAATGAATAAAATAAAATAAATAAAATATTGAAGGAGGAAAAGAAATTTAAAACTCAAAAAAACCCATAATATTAAAATTATAATAAAGTTAAAGATAAACAATACAATCAATGGAAGGTAAATATAAAACATCTATATGATAAAATTATTTATATACACATTTAAAAATACAAAGGTAAGCTAAAAGCTGGAAGATGACATTGGTCATGCATACACAGTTGTCCCTTGGTACGTGGGAGGGATTGGTTCCAGGACCCTCCGTTGGATATCAAAAGCCATGGATGCTCAAGTCCCTGATATAAAATGGTTTAATACTTGCATATAACTTAAGCACATACTTCTATATAATTAAAATTATCTCTAGATTGCTTACAATATCTAATACAATGTAAATTCTATGTAAATAGTAGTCATACTGTATTTTAAAATTTGTATCATTATTGTCATATTGTTATTTTTAATTTTTTTCCAATATTTTTGTCCACAGTTGGTTGTGTCTGCACATGCAGAAGCTGTGAATACAGAGGGCCATGATCAAGAAATAGTATACAGTATATACACAGTACTCCCCCTTTATCTATAGGGTGTATGTTCCAAGATACAACCTTGCAAGGTATTCTATTTACAGCCTAGTGTACGCCCCCTGCCCAAATGAAATAACTTCCCTAGGCCAGGCGTGGTGGCTCACGTCCGTAATCCCAGCACTTTGAGAGACTGAGGGAGGTGGGTCACAAGGTCAGGAGTTCGAGATCAGCCTGACCAACATGGTGAAACCCTGTCGCTACTAAAAATACAAAAATTAGCCGGGTGTGGTGGCGTGGGCCTGTAATCCCAGCTACTCAAGAGACTGAGGTAGGAGAATCACTTGAACCTGGGGGGTGGAGGTTGCAGTGAGCAGAGAGTGTGCCCCACTGCACTCCACTCCAGCCTGGGTGACAGAGCAAGACTCCGTTAAAAAAAAAAAAAAAGAAAGAAAGAAAGAAAGGAAGAAAGAAATAACTTTCCTAAGGCAGAAAATATATTTTAAATAAAATGTTTGAATTTTAACTTAAACCCCCATGCAAATTAATAATCAAAAGTTAAACTTGGACACCCAATTAAACATGTGTAGATGGGCCACATAAGTTTATCTTTTCTTTTTTCTGAGACCCCACTAAAATGCTACTAAAGAAATTTAAAAGAGGAATAAATTCATGAGGGAGAGGATAGTGGGAGAAGAGATGTCCGAGGAGAAGTCACTCTATGAAAACGAAACTGGATACTTCTGTGATGACTATTGAGAGTAGAAGATGTTGCAACCACGTAGAGGGAGCTCATGATGAGAAAGAGGTGATTCACTTTGCAAAACCCCTGTGTGTGCAGGACTCAGAGATACCAGAAAGCTACCGAGAATGCTCCAACAAAAGGAGAAAGGAAAGAAAACGGAAGATCTGGGATCATGGATAGAGGGTATACAACACAAAAAGGAGGTAAAAGGAAGTCCTAGGAGGATCATGGGGGAGCAAAGTGAGAAAGCAATCTGTCTAGAATGGAGGGCAGAGCTGACGGCTCTGGGATGGATGTGTTCAGGAAAAATAATAAAATTATAGATTATATGTTTGAGCATCTGGAAAAGAAGTAACAAAAATGATCAAATTCAAAAGCTAAACTGGACATCCAGATAAACACAAAACTGAAATCAAGTGGTAATTGTAGAGAAAAAAAAAGGAAAAGTGTACAAGAAGAGAAACATAAACTTAATTTTAAAAGTCGTGGTATTCTCCATGTATTTAAGAAGAGGAAAGATAGCTTGAGAGAGCTAAATCTTCATCTACTGTAAGAGAAGATAACAGTGAGACACCAAAAAAGGCACTTAGACTCATATTACTTAGAAATAGAGATGTGAATGCCAAGAGATAAGGCTTAAAGGGTTGAAATAAAAAAGGTTTTGGTAGGAGGCTACTCTATTTCATTAAAAGCCATTTGTAATCTTTGATTTTATAAAATCAAGTTAATAAATTTTATTTTATTTTACTTTATTTGATTTGTGAGACAGGGTCTCACTGTAACCCCAGGCAGTGGTGTGATCATAGCTCACTGCAGCCTCAAACTCCTGGCCTCAAGAGGTCCTCCAGCCTCTGCCTCCCAAGTAAGCTGGACTACAGGTACATGCCACCACACTTGGCTATATTTTTATTTATTATTTTTTTTTGTAGAGGTGGGGGTCTTGCTATGTTGTCTAGGCTGGTCTTGAACCACTGGTCTAAGGGATCCTCCTGCTTTGGCCTCCCACAGTGCTGAGATTACAAGGGTGATCCACCTCACCTGGCCTGTGAATGTATTCTTTTGAGAAAAATAAACACGTTGAATAAATGCACATAAAAGTAACATTGAAAAGAAGCAGTATTCCTTACAATACCTTAGGAAGCTTTAAAAAGATCTAGGCAAATAATGGTTACTGTAAAATTTAGATCATTTTAACAGCAATGATTCAAGTGTTTCAAAATATTTTAGTACTAACAAAAATAGGGACTGGCTTATAGCAGTTTGTAGCCTTAGAACAGCAAACACTTTTACAATTAATTACTTCCCTTACCCTGGAAAATCTAAACAAATGCTTCATTATATATTTTTAATAAATCGTTTGTGTTTATGGGGGTTGTGGTTGGAGATGGAGAGCTTTGGGGAGTTAAATTCATTTTGTAATATTGTCTCAGTTTGGATTCTTGCATTCTGAAATTTTATCCTGGTTTGAAAGACAAACTCTTATCTTTATAACAGGTGTAACAATAAGGCAATGTAGAAGAAAGCAAGTCCCATCAAAGGGAGCTCCAGTCTCTATAGACTGATAAAAAAGGAGCCTCAGAACTTAAACCTCTGGATCAGGAGAATCAAAAAACATCATGCCTCTCTATGATACCTGCCCAAACTCTTTCAGCCAAACAGAGGCACTTTCAAATATACAATTCTGGCAGAGTCTGCATTTTTGTTGTAAGAGCCTCATGTATTAGCCTTTTTTAGTCAGACACATCCGGGAGTCAAGTGCTTTGGATGACACAAAACAAAGGCTCCATGTTGCCTGTCACACCACAAGCTATTAATGACAAGCAGATCTGACCACTTCCCCCAGCTCCTGCATCCACTGAAGGCTCTGTCACTTCCTCACTCTCAGCTCACTTGTATTCTGATTCTGTTCTATAGACAAAACCATAGTTTACATTAATATATAAAGCTGCTCAGGAAAATTCTTCTTAGGAATCACTCTGAACATTAAAACTGATTCATTTAAAAACACACACCCACACAAATGGGAAAAGCAGTCTTCGCTTGCGGATTGGAAGAATCAATATCATTAAAAGGACTATACTACCCAAAGCAATCTACAGATTCAACACTATTCCTATCCAACATCATTTTTTAAATTTAGAAAAAAACTATTATGAAATTCGTATGGAATGAGAAAAGCCCCATTAGCTAAAACAACCCTGAATAAAAAGAACAAAGCCAGAGGCATCACATTATCTGACTTCAAACTATATTATGAGGCTACAGTAACCAAAGAAGCATCGTACTAGTACACAAACAGACACATAGACCAATGGAACAGAATAGAGAATCCAGAAATAAAGCCACACACCTACAACCATCTGGTCTTTGACAAAGTCGACAAAAATAAGCAATGGGGAGAGGATTCCCTAGCCAATAAGTGGTGCTGAGATAACTGGCTAACCATATGCAGAAGAATGAAACTGGACCCCTACCTTTTTCCATATACAAAAACTAACTTGAGATGGATTAGAGATTTAAATGTAAGACCTCAAACTATAAAAATCCTAGAGAAAACCTAGGAAATACCCTTCCCGACATTGGCCTTGGCGAAGAATTTATGGCTAAGGCCTCAAAAGCTATCACAACAAAAACAAAGACTGACAAGTGGGAACTAATTAAACTAAAAAGCTTCGGCACAGCAAAAGAAACTATCAACAGAATAAACAGACAACCTACAGAATGGGAGAAGATATTTACAAACTCTGTATATGACAAAGTTCCAATATCCAGAATCTGTAAGGAACTTAATTCGACAAGCAAAAACCAAATAACTCCATTAAAAGGTGGGCAAAGGATATGAACAGACATTTCCCAAAAGAAGACATACAAATAGCCAATGAACATATGAAGAAATGCTCAACATTACTAATTATCAGAGAAATGCAAATCAAAACCACAATGAGATACCATCTCACACTAGTAGAAATAGCGATAATTAAAAAGTAAAAACAAACAACAAACAAAAAACAGATGCTTCCAGCCTCGGCAATGTAACTGGGACCCCATCTCTACAAAATAAAAAAAAAAAATTAGCCACGCGTGGTGGTGCACACCTGTAGTCCCAGTTACTTAGGAGGCTGAGGTAGGAGAATTGCTTGAGCCTAGAAGGTCAAAGTTGCAGTGAGCCATGATTGCACCACTGCACTCCAGCCTGGATGAGAGAGCAAGACCCTGTCTTGAAAAATAAAAAAAAAACCAAATGTTAGTGGGACTGTGGAGAAAAGGGAACACTTACACACTATTGGTGGGAATGTGAATTAGTGCAGCCACTGTGGAAAGCAGTTTGGAGATATTTCAAATAAATTAAAACAGAACTACCATTCAACCAAGGAGTCCCATTACTGGGTACACACCCAGAGGAAAATAAATCACTCTACAAAAAAGTCACATGCACTTGTATGTTCACCGCAGCAGTACTCACAATAGCCAAGACGTAAAATCAACCTAGGTGCCCATCAACAGTGGATTGCATAAAGAAAATATGGTACATATACACCATGAAATCCTATGCAGCCATAAAAAAGTATGAAATCGTGTCCTTTGCAGCTACATGGATGCAGCTTGGAGGCCATTATCCTAAGCAAATTAACACAGGAACAGAAAAGCAAATGCCATATGTTCTCACATATAAGTAGGAGCTAAACATTGGGTACATGTGGATATAAAGATGGGAACAACAGACACTGGAACTGGGAATACAGACTACTAAAGAAGGGAAAGAAGGAGGGGGCAAAGGTTGAAAAAATACCTATTGGGTTCTCTGCTCACTACCATAGTAATGACGGGATCATTTGTACAGGTGACTGGATCACTTGTACTCTAAACCTCAGTGTCATCCAATAAACCCATGTAACAAACCTGCACCTGTATCCCTTGAATATAAAATACAAGTTGAAATTATTTTAAAAGTATATATTCTAATTAGTTCCTGTACATCCTGTAAGAAAAGCTTGATGCAAATCATTTCTAATTAAAAGACAATGGATCAAATATTCATTAAACCAAAATAAACTCTTCAAAAATAAACTATTAAAAAGCTGATTTCTAGTTAAAATTTACATAAAACTTTATGCTAATTTTTTGCTGAAATATAAATTTTATTTATTATTTATTATTTATTTATTTATTTTGAGATGGAGTCTCGCTCTGTCGCCCAGGCTGGAGTGCAGTGGCGCAATCTCGGCTCACTGCGAGCTCTGCCTCCCGGGTTCACGCCATTCTCCTGCCTCAGCCTCCCGAGTAGCTGGGACTACAGGCGCCAGCCACCATGCCCGGCTAATTTTTTGTATCCGCGCCCAGCTAATTTTTTGTATTTTTAGTAGAGACGGGGTTTCACTGTGGTCTCGATCTCCTGACCTCGTGATCCGCCCGCCTCGGCTTCCCAAACTGCTGGGATTACAGGCGTGAGCCACTGTGCCCGGCCTGAAATATAAATTTTTAAAATATGAATCATATAAAAAGCTAGCCCAGCTTGGCACCATAAACATCACAAATACTTCATTTTTGCCATTTGGGACACCAGTCTCTTTTAATTCTTATTCTGTCACCTACTGGGCGTTCTCTAATTCCTCTGTTAATGCTTTAAAATTGGCGTTAACTGTGTTTACCTCTGTGGGTTTGGACTAAAAGGGCAGAGTATAGGTGGGAGGGGGCAGGATTTCACTTTTTTAATATGATGAAAACTTGTGAGAATTATGGGTGTCGCTTTGGTTCTTTGTTGTGCTTTTTCACAAAACAGAATTAAAATATCATGTGAATTTAAACTAAAAATAAATGTAACTTCAGATGTGATGTCCAGATAATTCTTTGTCATTAGGGTTCTACTTGGATTGTGCCTCTCTTCACTTTATATGCAGTCCCTGTACAGTTTTGTCCACATCACCCTCTCCGAAATCCAGACTTGCATTTCCAAAAGATTGGGTGACTTCTACTCCTCTTCCCACAAGGATCCCACAAAATGAGGATATATTTAAAATATACTATATATTTTTTCCAGATCATCTTCCCTTCCTATCCTGGTAAATAACATCAAAGAAGGTAGACCCCTGTATGTTTCCCTAGCAGCATATTCATAATTCTATTAAATAGTCCACTGAGGTTATCTCTTATGTGATCTTTGCCCCACTCCACATTCTAATAAGCTGTAAGAAGTCTTCAGAAAAGGAGTGTGATATATTGGTCTTAATAGCCCCGGTACCTAGAAGAGTGACTTACCCAGTAGACATTTAATAAGTGTTAGTTTGCTGGCAGACTCTTCTATTTTATTCCTTTGGCAGTGAGTTCTGGGCCATCTACCCATATAGTTCTCCCAGCTGGAAACTTTGGTATCACCCTAGATAACTCCTGTACCCTTAGTGCCTTCATTCAATCAGTCACTAAGTTCTCCTGATTTTACCAGCTTAAAATTACTTGAGCTTCTCCTCCTCTTCATTACCAGTCTTATCCTTATATCATTTCCATTGGAAAATGGAATCCTTTTGCCTGGATGCTTGGTTTGCTATAGATAGCCTCCTTCCAGGTCTTTATATTCCCATCTGTCCTTGCCTCCACTGGAAGAGAAGTCCAATTAAAATTGAGACTCGATCTAGTTACTCACCTGTTTAAGAACTTTCAGTGCCCTATCAACTAAAGAACAAATCCAAGTTTCTCACCACCACATGTAAAGCTTTCCTTCATCTTCGTCTCTGCCAAACTCTCTAGGCTCATTTCCTTTTATACACTGGCACAGCTTTCAGCTCAGAATCACCAAAACCCTAGTTACTTTCTAAATACAGAAGCTGTATATCTTGTGGTGATAGGGAAGTCAGGATCAGTGGGTGCTATGGTTTGAATGTTTGCATCCCCTCTAAAATTAAGGTTGAAACTTAATCCCCAGTGAAACAATACTAAGAGGTGGGGCCTCAAAGGTTTATAAATCATGCTGCTATAAAGACACATGCACACGTATGTTTATTGCAACACTATTCACAATAGCAAAGACTTGGAACCAATCCAAATGTCCATCAATGATAGACTGGATTAAGAAAATGAGGCACATATACACCATGAAATACTATGCAGCCATAAAAAAGGATGAGTTCATGTCCTTTGTAGGGACATGGATGAAGCTGGAAACCATCATTCTGAGCAAACTATCGCAAGGACAGAAAATCAAACACCGCATGTTCTCACTCATAGGTGGGAATTGAACAATGAGAACACTTGGACACAGGGTGGTGAACACCACACAACCAGGGCCTGTTGTGGGGTGGGGGGAGGGGGGAGGGATAGCATTAGGAGATATACCTAATGTAAATGACGAGTTAATGGGTGCAGCACACCAACATGGCACATGTATACGTATGTAACAAACCTGCACGTTGTGCACATGTATCCTAGAACTTAAAGTATAATAATAATAATTAAAAAAAGAGGTGGGGCCTTTAGGAGGTAATTAGGCCATTAGGGCAGAGCCCTTATAGATGAGATTAGCACCCTTATAAAAGTGCTTGAGGAAGTGAGTTCAGCGTCTTTTTGTTCCTCCATCCATTCCTCCTTGTGAGGATGCAGGACTTGTCCCCTCCAGAGGAAGCAGAGTTCAATGTGTCATCTTGGGAGCAGAAAGAGCAGCCCTCTCTAGACACTTTCAAATGCTAGTGCCTTGATCTTGGACTTCCCAGCCTCCAGAACTGTGACAAACAAATTTCTGTTCTTTATAAATTACCCAGTCTGTGGTATTTTGTTACTGTAGCGTAGAAAGACTGAGTAAGAACAGAACCACTTTCAGCAGTTTTTCAAAAGAGATAATATGGAGATATGACACTTGTTAAAACTATGATAAAATGCATTTGAGAAGCAATGTAAAAAAATGGTTTTGGAGAAAATTATCAAAGGAGGGCCTTTATTTTTATATGGTAGCTCCCCCAGCAAATGGCAAAGTATCCCTCTTCTCCGAGTTCTTCCTAATGTTAGAACTTCAAACTTTGTCTGCTGTTATATGTATCTCATCTCTGCATCACACACATTTCTGCCAACAGTATCTTCCAACCTGTCCCTACCAACTTCCCGTCCCCCATGTCCCTTTTTGACTCAACTTATGCTTGTTTATTTTTTAAAGCAAAAAGCCATGTATTTTCTTATCCTGAAATATTACCTGCCTGCACAGGTTAGGCTAAGGACCCTTCCTCTGTTTCCATAGCACTTACTCATAATTCTATTACTTATTATATTGAGATTGTCTTTCATAAGTTTGTTCCACAAACTATAGGGATCTGAGGTCAAGGACTGTGCTTTCTTCATCTTGTAGTCCCAGTACCTGGAAGAGTGACTGGCATCAGTTAGACATTTAATAAAATGTTATTGGTTCAAAGAACAGGTTCATCCATTTGTGGATGGATTCCACTTATAAAATAACTAATGGTGGGTGAAATAAGTACTTAATATTGAGGAGCCTAGGCTGTTCCTCTAGCTCCACTAACACAGGGACTGGACTAATCCTCCCTGAGCATATATTATCTTGCAAATATCTTTCCTATTTTTATGTAGACTCAGATAAAGCAATAGTTCTATGCGTTCTTTCATGTAGGCAATCTTCCTGGTAAAACATACCACTAGCTCTAACAGTGAGTGTTGCAGAGCCTGGAGTCAATTGGCAGTTTAGCAAATTAGTTAGCAAATTTTACCAGCATGAAAGTAGCCTTAGGCAAATTTTCTTTGACAGTGTTTGTATGAAATTTTTATTTGTCTCAAGACAATGTTTTATTGTCTCATTACTTCAAAATTTTGGTCAGTTAATCCCCAAGTTGAATGGACTAAAACCAGAAGGCACATAGATTCATTCATGCATCCAGTTGATGATTCAGCAATTCTTTGCTGAATTCTAATTCTTTGTTAGACACTTTGCTGAGTAATGGGTATATAGTGTGAACAAAGCAAATGTAATCTCTCTTCTCACAGTGCTTACAATATAGTGAGAGACAGAAAATATACATAGAAGAAAACACACAGAAGATAACTAAAGATAATTTAACAAATACATTATTATTTTATTTCTATGTGTAGATCCCTTCTCACTTCCTATGGTGAGACCAATAGGAAATTTAACCAACCAGAATATTCATGTTCTGAACCTACTCCTATTTACCGCACTCTCAGATAATCATCTCATCTTTGAAAAAATATAGGTTATCAGGCATGAATACTCAAATTCCCTTCACTGATCTTTAGAATGTGTTCACAATTTACTCCTTATATTCTTATCCTATTGTTTCAAAAGGACAAAGTATCTTAGCTCCTCTCCAAGATCACCCTAACTGTATCCTAAAGTCTAGCCTTTCATCATCTCATGGAGGACTTTGGGTTCTAAGTTTTGACTTAGTCTATGTCACATGTTCAATATATCCCATGATAAAGATGGTATTTTTTTAGAGCTCTTACTCTCTCAAGCCACTGTTTTGCCATGTTACTTTCATTCATAGATGTTCTTCATAAAAGAAGAAGAGAAGGGCAGAGGAGGGCAAAATAGGAGGAAGGATATTCCAAATTCACTTTCCTATCACTCACTTACATCTTAATTTTCTCTAACCTGGCTTCCACCCATACCATTTGATTGAAATTCCCATCACTGAAGTGGACATATGTAGTTTGCACCCTGCAATGGCTACTCCCCCTTCTGCTGGCATCACTGTCCTTTGGGACACCCTTTTCCCCATTTTTATTTCAAGTGCTTTAGTTGGGTTCATCCTATCCCTAGATCCAGGTGTGGGCATGTAACCTAAAGGCAAACAACTCAATATAGGCCATGATGATAAGGTCTGTAATCATCATATATCTTTGTTATAGCCAATCAGAACTAATTCTGTGAGTGAGGTTGGAGGTACCTTAAAAGAGAAAATTCTTTCTCTTTCTATGGACTTGAACTTGAATTGATGTAGGTTGAGATTGCTGCTACCATCTTTCAGGGAGAAAAGCTTTCAGAAACTACAGCCAAACAGGAAGCACAGACAAGAGATGGTACAAGAGAGACGATGTCTGATTTCATTAATTGAGCTCTTAAATCCAAGCATACCTAATAATAGGACTAACCTTGAACTTACAGTTAAGGGAAGTAAATTCTCTTTTGCTTCAACCAGTTAAGGTTCTGTGCTTCTTTACATTTGCAACATAAAGGATGATAATTTATACATCATCAAAAAATTCAGTGGCTCCTCATCAAAAAGTTAGAAGGATCTCAATTTAACAACCAAACATTACAAGTAAAAGAACTAAAGAACCAAGAGAAAATCCAAAAGCTAGCAGAAGACAAGAAATAACCAAAATCAGAGCTGAACTGAAGGATTTGAAACACAAAAAACATTCAAAAGATCAATGAATCCAGGCGCTGTTTTTTTTTAAATTCAAAAATAGATAGCCAGCTAGACTAATAAAGATGAAAAGCAAGAAGATCCAAATAAATACAATTAAAAACGACAAGGGGAATATTACCACTGACCCCACAGAAATACAAATAAAAATCAGAGAATATTATGAACACCTCCACGCACATAAACTAGAAACTCTAGAAGAAATGGATAAATTCCTGGATACATACACCCTCCCAAGACTGAACCAAGAAGAAACTGAATCCCTGAAGAGACCAATAATGAGCTCTGAAATGGAATCAATAATAAATAGCCTACCAACCAAAATAAGCCCAGGACGAGAACGATTCACGGCTGAATTCCACCAGATGTACAAAGAAGACCTGGTACATTCCTGCTGAAGCTGTTCCAAAAAATTGAGGAGGAGGGGCTCCTCCCTAACTCATTCTAAGAGGCCAACATCATCCTGATACCAAAATCTGGCAGAGAAACAACATCAACAAAAAAAACTTCAGGCCAATATCTTTGGTGAACATCAATGCAAAAATACTCAACAAAATAATGACAAACCAAATCCAGTAGCACATCAAAATGCTTATCCACCACAATCAAGTAGGCTTTATCCCTGGGATGCAAGGTTGGTTCAATATATGCAAATCAGTAAATGTGATTCATTGCATAAAAATAATTAAAGACAAAAATGATATGATTATCTCAATAAATGCCAAAAAGGCTTTTCATAAAATTCAACACCACTTCACGTTAAAAACTCTGAATAAACTAGGAATTGAAGGCACATACCTCAAAATAATAAAAGCCATCTGTGACTAAACCACAGCCAACATCATACTAAATGGGCAAAGGCTGGAAGCATTCCACTTGAAAACCAGCATAAGACAAGGATGCCCTGGCTCACCAATCCTATTCAACATAGTACTGGAAGTCCTGGCCAGAGCAATCAGGCAAGAGAAAGAAATAAAGGGCATGCAAATAGGTAGAGAGGAAGTCAAACTACCCCTATTTGCAAATGACATGATCCTATATCTAGAAAACCCCATAGTCTCAGCCAAAAAAGATAAGCTGATAAACAACTTCAGCAAAGCTTCAGGATACAACATCAATGTATAAAAATCACTAGCACTCCTATAAACCAACAACAGTCAAGCAGAGTGCCAAATCAGGAAGGCAATCCATTCAGAATTGCCACACACAAAAAATACCTAGGAATACAGCTAAGCAGGGAGGTGAAAGATCTCTACAATGAGAGCAACAAAATACTGATCCCCCCACAAAAAAAAAAAAAAAAAACCAGAGATGACACAAACAAATGGAAAAAAAAATCCACACTTATGGATAGGAAGAATCAATATTGTTAAAATGGCCACACTGCCCAAAGCAATTTACAGTTTCAATGTCATTCCTATTAAACTACCAATGACATTCTTCACAGAACTAGAAAAAACTATTTTAAAATTCACATGGGACCAAAAAAAAGCCTGAATAGCCAAGGCAATCCTAGGCAAAAAGAACAAAACCAGAGGCATCATGCTACCCAACTTCAAACTACACTAAAGGGCTACAGTAAGCAAAACAGCATGGTTCTGATACAAAAACAAACACATAGATCAATGGAACAGAATAAAAAGCCTAGAATCAGGGCTGCACAGCTACAACTATCTGATCTTTGACAAATCTGACAAAAACAAGCAATGGTGAAAGCACTCCTTATTCAATAAATGATCCTGGGATAACTAGCTAGCCAAACGCAGAAGATTGAAACTGGACCCCTTTCTTAAACCATACACAATAATTAACTCAAGATGGATTAAAGACTTAAATGTAAAACTCAAAACTATAAAATGCCTGGAAGACAAACTAGGCAATACCATTCTGGACATAGGAAGAGGCAAATATTTCATGGCGAAAATGCCAAAGGCAATTGCAACAAAAGCAAAAATTGACAAATAGGATCTACTCGACCTGAAGAGCATCTGCACAGCAAAAGAAACAATCAACAAAGTGAAGAGACAACCTACAGAATAGGAGTAAATTTCTGCAAACTATGTATCTGACTGCAAACTATGTATCTGACAAAGGTCTAATATATAGCATCTTATAAGGAACTTAAATTTACAAGAAAAAAATAAACCATTAAAAAGTAGGCAAAGGACATTCACACTCTTCAAAAGACATACATGTGACCAACATTCATATGAAAAAAAGCTCAGCATCAATGATCATTAGAGAAATGTGAATCAAAACCACAATGACATATCATCTCACACCAGTCACAATGGCTATTATTTAAAAAGTAAAAAAATGACAGCTGCTGGCAAGATTGCAGAGAAAAAGTAACACTTACACACCATTGGTGGGAGTGTAAATTAGTTCAACCATTGTGGAAGACAGTGTGGTGATTCCTCAAAGATCTGAAAAACAGAGCTACCATTTGACCCAGCAATCCCATTACTGAGTATATACCAAAGGAATATAAATGGTTTTATCATAAAAACATGTAAATGGTCACAATAGCAAAGACATGGAATCAACCTAAATGTCCATTAATGGCAGACTGGATAAAGAAAATGTGGTACATGTACACCATGGAATACTATGCAGCCATAAAAAGATCATGTCCTCTGCAGGAATATGGATTGAGCTGGAGAGGGCATTATCCTTAGCAAACTAATGCAGGAAAAGAAAAGTAAAGAACACATATTCTCATTTATAAGTGGGAGCTAAAAGATCACAACACATGGACACAGAGAGGGGAACAACACACACTGGGACATATCAGAGGGTGGAAGTTGGGAGAAAGAAGAAGATCAGGAAAGATAACTAATGGGTACTAGGCTTCATACTTAGGTGACGAAATAATCGGTACAACAAACTCCCATGATACAAGTTTACGTATATAACAAACCTGCACATGTACCCCTGAACTTAAAAATTCAGTGGCTAATATTTGTCAGAATGAATCATTTCTTTCCTTAAATATGTAGCCTTCCTCTGTCTTTACCCATTTTTAAAAATCCTTTTCTTAACCCCCTCTAGTTCTTCTTTATGTGTAGCATAAAACTGCAGAATTCAGGGTTTGAATGTATAAGGGTTAAGGAAACTAATGTGCATTGAGATTAAAATTTAAAGTATGGACTCACTTTTTGGAATTTTGTTTAGAATACCACACGATTAAAATGCTGTAAGAAAGATGTCATATGAGGGGAAAATAGTTGTAAATTTGGACTGCATGTTATAATTTCCATTCTGAATGTAAAGAATTGAATATTAATAAGGCATTAAATGAAGGTTTTTTTTAACAGTGATAATGCCTCTGATTCTAGTTAGAAAAAAATTGGGAGAACTGTTATTGCATTTTTATACTAGCACACTTTCTGAAAAGCAATTAAATTTCCTTGCCACCTCAGTTTTTAGAAAGCAAAAGGTTAGAAAATACCATAAAACTGAACATAATTTCCAAAAAACCTGAAAGTCATTGGACTGTGAGATATCTGAAATCGTATCAAAAAGCAGAATTTATGGCCCTATGAGTTATGGAAAAGGAAATTGAATTGTATTTTATTTTTAAAACATAACCACTAAAATGGTGTTTCCATAGTAACAAGGTCAATACCAGTAGCCATTATAGACCTTCCCCTTTTCTGATAGTGGGTTTAAAGATCTTTTTCAAACACCACTTTAAAAGACCTATGAAAAAACCACAGGTTTTCTGATCATTCATCTGAACCGAAAATGAAGAAAACCACACATGGAGTATTGAATTTCTCATGTTTTATGGATTACAAGCATTCATCGCTGTCGTATTTTCAGAAAGAAGCCTGCCTGACTAGCTACCATGCCAACTCCTGAACTTGGGATTTGATTAGCCTGATTGTAAATCAGGATGAACAGAAGTTGTTTGCAGTAGTATTCAAACAGACATAAAAGGTGGCACAGTATTAAAAAACATACTTCTTTAACATCTAAATATTGAAAGAGTTAAGTAAATAATCCTTGCTATTACATTTCAAAGGCTCAGATAAAATATTGTATCGCTACTAGAGGAAGGTCAGACAGATGTAGGCCACATTTTGTTGACAACAGAACTAAATAGCTATTTGGCCATAAAAATCAGTTCATTGAGCCCCACCAGGAAGTGGACTGCCCTTCCTTTTTTCTCTATATCAAGGCACACTGCTTATGTGATAGTCATTTGTATAGCTTTGTCTTCTTCACTAAACTGCGAGCCCCTTAAAAGCAGAGATATTTTATTTCTCTATGTATTCATGACAGTATTTCACATGACACTTTGTACATAAAAAATACTGAAAGAAACAAGCGGAGAATGCATCATGAAAAATGATCACAAAACAGTAACTAAAATAACACAAAATCTCTGGTTTAATTTTAGAGACAATGTGTCAGTTAAAAATATGTACTCATTATTTTAATCTCTTTAAACCAAGAGGCTTTAGAATCTTTGTTCATAGAATCTCCAATGGCGAAATAATGAATCCAATTGCCTGGCCCCTAGATCAATTCCTTCAGAATCTCTACAGGTGGGGCTCTGGCATCAGTATTTTCTAAAGTTACTCAGATGATTCTCATGTGAAACAAGTGTTGAGAATCATTGCTTTACACTGTTCTCCCGTGGTGCAACTGAGGATTAATTTACTTCCTACTTTAGCTATGTTTCCCCCTCAATATTGCCTCAGAATACTATATTTAGCAAACCTATAAGAACTTTTATTACAACCCAGTGATTTTTTTCCCTGTAAACACTTTTTATAATAAAAATTATCAATTAAAACAGTTTGGTCTTACACAATTAAAATTTTTAGCCCAAATTATCATTTATGGTATTCTGTTTAATATACTTATTAGCTTTCTGTTACTGTGAATTCAGCTTCAAAAACCAGAGCTGAATACAGTACCAACATAACAGACACTAAATAAATATCCGTAGAATCAGTATAAATATCAGTAGAATTAAGTATACGTTTTTGTGCTTTTATACATACTTTTCCCTGAGTCTGTAATACATACAGACTCATACCCTCTATGTATCTGGAAAAATTGCAATTCTTCTTTTAAAACACACAAAGCATATTTTTCTTCCTCCAGGAAACCTTCCCTGATGGGGATAGATCATTAAGCACCCGTTACTTTGGCACTGTCTCGGCTTCCCTTTCATGCTTCTGCTTTGCACTTATCACCTTGTACTGTCATTGATTTTTCTTCCTTTTTTTTTTTGATTTTAAAATAAGCCCTTTCTCCATTGTTGATTGTGAATAATTGGCAGCAGGTGCTAATTCAGGCCTCTGCTTTTTCTCTCAGGGCACAACACAATCACTGGAAACAATAGAAACTCAATAAGTGTTTACTAAAGTGAATGAATAAATGGCCATATTGAAGTGAAACAGGTGCATTTCAAAACCACTAATGTAGGCCAGGCATGGTGGTTTACACCTGTTAATCCCAGCATTTTGGGGGGCTGAGGCAGGAGGATTGTTTGAGGTCAGGAGTTTGAGGCTGGCCTGGGCAACATAGTGAGACTCCATCTCTACAAAAAAAAAAAAAAAAAAAGAAAAAATTAGCCGGGTGTGGCACATGCCTGCAGTCCCAGCTACACAGGAGGATGAGGCAGGAGGACTGCTTGAGCCCAGGAGTTCAACCTGCAGTGAGCTATGATTGCACCATTGCACTCCAGTCTGGGTGACAGAATGAGACCCTGTCTCTTAAAAAAATAATAAAAACAAAACAAAAAAATACTAATGCTATGAATTGAATTGCGTCCCTCCGAATTTATATGTTGAAGCCTTAACTCTCACTGTGCTGGCATTTGGATTTGAGGCCTTTGGGAGACTTTGAGAGATAATTAGAGTTAGATAAATGCATGAGGGAAGGGTGGAGCCCTCACTCTGGGACTGGAGCCCTTATAAGAAGAGACATCTGAGATCTTGCTGTCTCTCTCTGCCATGTGAGGACACAGCAGGAAGACTGCCCTCAACAAGGCAGGAGGATGGCCCTCACCAGAACCCTATCATGCTGGCATCCAGATCTCTGACTTCCAGCCTCCAGAACTATGAGAAAATACATTTCTGTCATTTAACAATACTCGGTTTATGTTTTTTTGTTATGACATTCTGAGATGACCAATACAACTGCGAATCAGGATTAAATTATTTGAAGAAAAAAATAATATAAATATGACAGATATTTATGCTTTCTCTCCTTTATTTCAATCCTTTAAAAATAGGTGTTTGCTTTTTCAAAGAAAATGCTATATCAAATGCAGTTAGACTGGATATTTAATAGATATTTCATGATTTTCCCCCAATTAGCTTGAGGCCTTTTTTTTTTGGTATTTTCCTGATAAACTAAGAAGTCTATCAGTGGAAAATGAATTAATTTTGCAGAGCAACAATTAATCAAGGGGAAAACATAAATTACCTTGGCCACTGCATTAACAATTAGGGCTATTCATTAGGTTTCCTTTTATGTTTTTTCTTACAGATGCCATTCATTAAAAACCCAGTATTCCTTGCATTGTGCTAAATATTACATCTTAAATTAATTTTTCTTTGCCTCTTTAGAGAAAACATTTAAGGTACCCTGGAAACTCTTTAATGCATTATTTATTTATTCAACTAATATTTATTGTGAATTGTGGAAATCCAATTCAGTGTTTAAAGCCAATCTAACCTGGTTTCATTCTAGCATTTTCTTGGGACTGTGACTATAAACTGCCCAGTCTGTATCTGGGGAATCTACTATATAGGCAAAGCATACAAACAGTGTAGTTTAGATTGACAATACACACACTTTAAAATTTCATGAATGAGTAACATTTTTAAAATTGGGGGAACTAATACCAATTTGTCGACATTTTACCTCACCAAATAATAACATTAAAAAGAAACAAACACCACTATCAGTTTTTATCCTTAGTTCACAAATGATGTAGTATTTGAACACAAAATAATGAAGGAAAATAATCAGAAGAGAATAAAGGATGGTTTTCAAAGTGTTCACATTTTGTTTAATGGATAAAAACATCCACTATATCTCTTATTCTTTTTATTTCAGTCTAAACTAGTGAAACTTCGTTCCTCTTTTCAACTATTCAAAATTCATTTCTTATTCTAATTCTAATTCTTTCTTACTCTAATTCTTTGGGCCATTAAAATAATAAGTAAACCTGGTTTAATTCTATCAGCCTTGTAGGGTCCAAATGAAAAATGCATGTTTACTGACCTGTAATTATTTTACCTCATTTTGTCAAATACCAAAGATAAATGATGTTTCTGATACCATGGTTACTTTATATTTCTGCATTTATGCCATCTAAATATCTATGTGGAGGCTATAAATCAAAGACTAACAAATATAACAACAAAACTTACATGTGTGGACCCAGTGAAATTGCCCTCGCCATTACAATTCCAAGAATCAGAGTTGTTAAACCTGTAGAGATGAGGGAGACCTGTAAAAGAAAATACAAGGATATTGTCGGTTTAGGACAGAAATTATTTTATTTGAAATGTTAAGTCTTTCTCATTTTTAATTGGGTAAACTTACATATAGATTTTTTTGCCTAATTCTTTAGTAGGTTATTCTTGCAGCTTGGTGTTGATAATCTCAGGCAGGTAACTTCTTATCAGATCAGTCTTGGTTCCCCGCACCCACCCCAAGTAGGTGAGCAAGTATTATACATGACTGTCATCACCATGCAACATGGCTTTAAAAATTTTTAGTGGCTCCTGCATGGAATACAAAACTGGTGATTTTAGCTTATGAAAGTAAAAGTGAAATTATGTTTCCTTTTTTCTTCAAGTCTTATTTTAGTGTTGACATGTGCTTTTTTACTATCTATAACTGCTGCTTCTACTTGTCTTACTCTCTTCCTTCCAACACCACACACATTCCTCCCCGTCCTTTTTTTTTGAGGAGGGGTATCTCAGCTTTTTCCTCTCTGCTCTCCAGCTCTACTTTTCCTACCTGGTTTTGCCCTTTGGTCTGTGTTCCTAGGTCTGTTTTGCTTCTTCCTCTCTGTTCTGTCATTATATCAACTGGTTAAAATATAAACTGGTCTGTGTGTGTCTGTGCCCTGTGCACCCATTATGCTAGGTTTGTGTGTCTAGTCTTAATTTTTTTAAATGAAAAAGCACATTATGGATCCTTTCTCTGATAAGAAAAAATAAATATAAAACTGCTTGTATTTTATGTGAGTCTCATTAACCTTGTTTTCTAAGTTGTTAATTTTTAACTAGAAAGAAGTTTCTATTATGAATTGGCTTATCTTCTGAGGAAGAGAGAGATTAAACAACCTCTCTAAGGTCACACAGCTGGAATGTGGCAGAGAGGGAACTCAAGTACAAGCAGCCTGACTCCAGATTAGGGCTCCTAACCACTCTGCTTTGCTCATGGAGTGATTTATTTAGATATCTCAATATGACACTTTTAAGGGGCATTTAGGAAAAAATGCTCAGGTATTAATAATATGACAGAATGTTAATAGCCTTCCTTTTATGAATGCCTCACTCTCTGCTCAGAAGATAACATTTATGTGTATACTGAATATGTGAAATGGAAAATAGTTCAATCATTTTATATAATTCACAGAAAAGCATGTTTTGATACAGTCTTGCTTGTTTCCAGATGACTATTAGGGATGGTCAGAATACTTTGAAATATTATGTCTACCCTCAGCTCTACCTGGAAGGATGAAGTTCATAAATAGATACACAACATTAAACATCACAGTGAAAAGTAAAATTCAGCCAAATGTTGGATTTTTCAAAATAGAATATAAAAATATTATATAAACAACTCTTTTTAAAAATATCTTATCAGAATGTTTGGCATTACGTAGATGTAGTACCAATAATATTTTGGGTAAAATACAAATATTCCTTGAGAGTAAGTGCAAATGAGCATCTGTAGTGAACTGAATAATTATGTAATTGTTTTCATTAGAAGAGTTCAGTATTTCTCTTTAGTAATATGAATCATAAATATTGGCAAAATTCTTAAAAATTGACCAATAACACATTGCAAATTAAATTCACTGGATGAAAAAATAAGCACAATAGACATTGTAATTTACAAATAAATATATTTTAAGCCATTAAAGTTATTCATTGTTACTTCTTAATTTTAAATTGTTTAAACTACCTAAACAAAAGATGGAATACTTTTCCAATAAATTAGATTTGCTTTAAATATAGTTCTTTATATTTTCTAAATTTAAAATGTGCTGTCTGACATCAGGGTATCTACCTTAAAAAATAAAAAGGAAGAATATATTTAGTTAATACTCATCAACTATTTAATCATCGGTTCTCACAAACTAATGATTCAAACACAGTTCACTCTAGCATAACCATTAAGTAAACCAGAAGAAACTAAAGATGAATACCGTAATTAAGAACTTTGCCAAGTAGACAGTAGATTATGCAGGCAACAAGGTACATTTCTATGCCCATTTAAAATGTAAAAATTACCTTTCCAAGTTTTGCTATATTTCTGTACAAGGATAAAGGCAGAGTAAAGGTAACTGTGGAAAGTCCAATAATGAAGTGGCGACCAATAAACACGTTTTCAGGATCAACTAAAACACAATAAATATTATTAAATGTTACAGGTATAAGTAACACATTGGTGACACACTAAATAGGCCAGCATTTAATTATAAAAAATAATTAAACATAAATACTACCTCAATGACAATAATTTTGAGTTAATACTCTCCATAAAAACATATAAACAAAAATAAATCACAAAAATACAAACACAAAAAAACTTCAGGATGACTTATACTTGAAATGATGTTATAATATTTCACATTGAAATTATTTTACTAGCCTCCTTGACAGTTTTCATGCTTCTGCCTTCTTTTGTCTTCTTAGAGTATACTCTTAACCCAGAAACTACAGAATTCCTTTTCTAAGTTAAAAAACATTATGTCACTCCCTGCCCAAAACTCTTTAATGACAAAACCCTTCAGGTAGAAAGTAAGCTATAGGAGGATGATGCATTTTCTAAGGTTTTTTTTTTTTTCTATACGCAAGAGACTTGGACACTAATACTCTAACAAAATTTCAAAAATAAAGATTTAGATAAAAATATTTAATATATTTCTATACTTTTGTCAAGAAAAAAGTGGTTTCCCTGAATGGCAGAAGCAACATATTGGATAGGGAAGAAGTCACAGGGAAGCTGCTGCAACTGGTAGACACTGCAGATTCTTGGCTATGGTCAAATACAAATAGAAAATTTTATATATATATATATCACATATATAATTATATGTGTTGTGTGTATAATCACACATAAACAGAAGTTTTAAACATGAAATGAAACATACAAGGATTTATATATTTTAAAAGCTCTGCTAATTAAAATAGTCATTTAAGGAGCTATATATCTATTTCAATGAAGACGCTATTGTTTAAATTTTTAGCTCATATTAAATTTCACTCAGAGATCATGTCATTATATTGTTACAATGTCTTCAGTGGTACCAAGTCATTGTGCATCAATTTCTGCATAGTCTAAAGTCTATAAAGATCCAGTCTTAAATAAGTGAATGATTGTGGTAAGAAAATAAAAGCTATTATCCTAAACAATGACACTACTTTTCTTAGACGGCTAATAAACCTACAAGAAAGTTTCAAGAAAGAAATTTCAAAATGACATAAATTTTTACCACATATATGTATTATAGATATATGATTATTAGATTATTAGTATTTTCTATATATGTAGTGTATATACATATGTATATGGTGTATATATATGTGTATGTGTGTGTATATATATTATATATATGGAATGGAATATTTAATTTTTAATACTAATGGAATAGTTGAAATCAGCCATAACTAAATAGTCATTATAAAATTAAGAATTAAAATAACAAAACAGGAAAATCAATTCCAAAATCCATGCACTCACTATTTACATATTTGTGGCGAATATAATTTGAACCAAATTATTCGTGTATCTATTTCTATTTATCCTTTAAACCTTTTGCTTCACTGGGAAGTTGCTAAGGGTTAGATAAATGCTGACACAGAGTGCTATGATCAACAGGTAGGAGCCTAATAACTGAGGATCCCATTTGCATAAAGGATGTTTTTCACTAATGCTCTAACGATGAGATCTATTACCTATATGGATCTATCAAAAATGCACCCAAGTATGCATTTTAAATGTTTAAACAACAGTAACAAAAGGTGAAAATTGAAATTTTTGAAAATAAAATTTTTGAAAAAATTTAAAAGCATGTGAACATACTATTTTTTATACCAACATTTCTTGTTACTTTGACTTATATCAAGAGCCAAGGTTTTGGCTACCAGAGAAAAGTATAAGCAATTGTCTACTTGTCAATTTAAGACATTAGTGATGTATTTCAGAATAAAAATAGAGCTTTGGTAAGAATTTTATAGTATCTACTTCTAAAAATACTCTGGCATAATATGGTGCCTCACAAGATATACAAACAGAATGAACATTATAAACTGTCACACCCCAAAATGGTGAAGATGCTGTAAGAATAAAGTTGTGTTCTTTGCCATATGAACTACATTTTTAAAAGTCATTTTTGATTATTACAAAATTGATAACCAGGAAGAGGGCTTCAAAGGACCATTAGCCTTTTCTATAATATTTTATTTTTATGAAGAGTGTTATTCATACATTGTTTGTATAATTAAAAATTAATGAAAACTAACAATCAAAATGTTTCTATCAAGGAAAGGTAAATTAACTATGGTCACTCTAACTGTATAGTAGCTACTGTACAGAATACTGAACTTCCATTAAAGCATATATATATATTTACATTTTGATATGAGAATATGTTCTTAAAATATTACTAAGAGAAAGAAGCATGTTATAGAACAAGTTGTATGATGTTATATTATTCTTACGAATATCTGAAATTACATGTATTTTTAAAACTCTGAAAGCATAAAAAGGAAAAAGGAAGGAAGGAAGAGGAGAAACAGGAGGGGGCTGAAAGGATGGTTTCCATCCGATTGTCTCAAGAGGAAGAGATTATTAGTATTTTCTGTTTTCTCCATTTTGCTTGTCTGTGTTTTCTAATATTTTTCAAATAAATCGGCGCTACTTTTCGAATAGGAAAATACAGTAATAAAATATATTTTTAAATTAGTAATTCTCTTTAGAAAAACCTTGGAGACCAGGTGAGATGGCTCATGTCTATAATCCCAACACTTTGGGAGGCTGAGGTGGGCAGATCGTTTGAGCTCAGGAGTTCGAGACAAGCCTGGACAACATAGCAAAACCCCATCTCTACAAAACTGGGCATGGTGGTGTGCACCTGTAATCCGAGCTACTTGGGAGGCTGAGGTGGGAGGATCACCTGAGCCTGGGAGGTCAGGAGTGCAGTGAGCCAATTATGCCGCTGCACTCTAGCCTGGGTGACAGAGTGAGACTCTGTCTCAAAAAAAAAAAAAAAAAAACAGAGAGAAAAGAGAGAAGGAAAGAAAAACCCTTAAGAAAAACCTTGAAAAATAACAAAGAAAAACCCCCACAAAAATCCCATGAATCTCATGATTAAAAGATAACTGCAGTTTATATGTAAATGTATTTCTTTCTTATTTTTTCTTACTTGTATATGCAAATAGAAAATTTACATAATTTAGATTCTATTCTATGTCTTATATTATTTTCTGACCACTTTCCCTTAGCATTCTACCCACTCGTGTGGCCTCAGCTTATGCATTCATGCTTTAGAGTTTGGGGGCTGGCACAGAAGCTACAGACAGTTTGGGGTAACAATAATAATAGCTAATAGTACTGGGTAAGTCTACTATTTGCTAGGAACTACCTGTCTCACCTCTTTTGCTTCGCACAACTATTCTATGAAGCAGATGATATTCTGATTCATAATTTAGAGGTGAGGAAACTGGAACTCAGAGAGGACAACTAACCTTCTCAAGGTCACACAGCTGGTCATTCATGAGTCTGTGATTTGATAGCTATGTCTCCGTGATCTCAAGTTCCACTAAACCCTGTGTGAGGACTAGGTATACTTTCTAGCTCTAGGTTTTGTTTCATTTTGTTTTGTATGTCTCTAGAATGAGTGATTCAAGCACTAAGAGGAAAGGTGTTTTTGCATCCATCTCCTCAACTGTAATAGCAACCATAGAGAGTGTCACAATGAAATGGGGATTATGTAGCTTGGATGAGAAGCTCTTCAAAGCAAAAAGACACATGATCTCTGAATTATTCTAAAAACCATGACATAGTGAAAAGTTGAACAGGGAGTGGAGTTGTAGCAATATGTTGAAAAGGTCTGCTTGAGAATGTTCACACTGGCTTTTTGTAATTACCCTAAACTGGAAACGACACAAATGTCCCTGAACTGGGTGATAGATACACTATTGTACATCCATAAAATGAAATGCTTCTCAGAAATAATTTGTTAAAAAGAGCAAACTACTGATATATCGAAAGGCACAGCTGAATCTCAAATGCACCTTTCTAAACAAAAGAAGCCAGACTCAAAAAAGCTACATATGGTATGATGTCATTTACCTGGCATTCTGAAAAAAGCAAAACTGTAGGGAGAGAAATCTCATCAGGAGGTTGGAAGAGGGAGCTGGAGATTAGGGTTTGACTACAAAGGGAAATGGGGAAAACTGGAGGGAGTGATGGAATTGTTTTGCATTATTTTTATTATTTTTAGAGACAGAATCTCTCTATGTGGCTCACACTCCTGGGCTCAAGCAATCCTTCTGCTTCAGTCTCTGGAGTAGCTGGGACTACAGGCACATGCTACTGTGCCTGGCTTGTCATTCTGTATTTTGATTGCAGCCATGCTTATATGACTATATGCCTTTGTCAAAACTCACAGAATATAGTTTTTTGGTTTTTTTTTTTTTTGAGACAGGGTCTCACTCTGTTGCCCAACCTGCAGGGCAGTGGCATGATCACAGCTCACTGCAGCCTCCACCTCCTGGGCTTAAGTGATCCTCCCACCTCAGCCTCCCAAGTAGCTGGGACCACAGGTGTAGGCACCATGTCCTGCTAATGTCTGTACTTTTTGTAGAGATGAGGTTTCACTATGTTGCCTAGGCTAGTCTTGAACTCCTGAGCTCAAGCGATCCACCCTCCTCTGCCTCCCAAAGTGCTGGGATTATAGGCGTGAGCCACCATGCCTGGCCACAGAATACAGATTTTAAAGGGTTAATTTTACTCTATTAAATTATTCCTTAATACACATAATGGGGAAAATAGTCTGCTTGCTTATTTAAGAAATCACATAGTTTAAATAGTACATGAAGAAATGTTAGCCCAGAGAGCTGGTGATATGAAGCATAAAAAATTTAAAATATAAAGTATTCTAAGTATATAAATAGTAACAACATTTTTTCAAACAGCTAAATGAGAACTAAATTATGTATAAAAGTAGACCAAAACTTTAAGATCAGAATGGATCATAGAAATTGTGAGATACCTGAAGTAATCCAATAATTTCACTTTCAAATTTTTTATTTGTAATTATGAACCATGTTAACTATAAATAACTATATAAAATAAATATATTTAAATCCTCACAATTTTTATTTTGGCTTACCTCCTGGGATTCTTTGAAAAACTTTGCTCAAAGTATCTCCAGCTATTATATTGTAACTTATCATTGCTAAAAACATAATTAAAATAAGAGTCATCAATAAGCCATCTCATATTTCATCCTAAATATTTTGAAAACAATCAGTTATTACTTCCCAAATATTGGCATAATCCTACTGCTTTCAAATGTATATTATGATTACCAATTTGGACAACTTTAAAGATAACTGGACAAGAGATCTATGGTAGAGTATCAATTTGTATTAAAAAAAGATTTTCTCTTTACAAGTTGATTCATCTCAGAATACCTTTAAGTAGCAAGTTTTGGTAGTTATTAAAAATGCAATTTATTTTGTTGTTAAAGTTCAGTTTCCAAACCCCTTTTCAGGAACACGTGTGCTGCATAAAGTGAGGAATAATAATAGAAAAATTTGAAGACACTAATATATCCCCTCCATTAAAAAAGTAAGACTTTTTTGGGAAATATATTCTTAGCCTTCTGTGGAGACATATGGAACTAGTGGTTTGAACAATACCTTCCATAGTACTGATTTTTAAAAATGAAGTCAATTTGGCCATTAGTGAACATTAACATTTCATTTTTTAAGAAGTGCTAGGTGACATTCTCACCATTATGGTATAAACTTTAAATAGCACATTGGCGTAGTACACGGCTTCCACAAATCCTTTGCTTTTTTTTTTTTTTTTTAAAGTATTAGGCCTTATAAGAAATGTGTTATTTCTCTTGTTCACTCTTTATTCTAGGTCATTCAATTTTTTACCAAGTACAGAAAGCCCAAACATTAATCCAGTGAAAATAACCCTCATTTTATTTAAAAGAAATAGTCAGAAAATAAATCAAAAGGACCAGAAAATAAGGGAGAAAATGGTTAAAGAAGTAAACATTTCATTTGGGAAAGATTTCAACTGCTATAGTGATATTCTTTAATGACTATTAAAAGTATTTTATTCAGAAATGACCATATGCTTATGCACATAATTGCAATATTTATCTTCACAGTCAACTTACCTATAAAAGGATACAAAAACTGAAGAACAGAGAGGAGCAGATACCCTGGAAAGCCGAAAGTTTTATTGACCAAAGACTGGTAGGTATCTGTTCCAGAGAGGGCCCCTCCTTTTATCAATAAAACAAGGGAAAAGTCTGTGGCAAGAACATCAATTAAATGTCAGATTACATGTAATACAAATATTTTTCATGTTTTAACTTAATTACCATCGAGAAAAGGGGAAATTTTAAAGAAGCATTTAATTTAATGCTGCAGTATTAGCAGAGCCAGGCTAACTTTCTTTTCATAAAACATTACCTTTTATTAAACAGTAATGTTTCCAGTTACATATTTTTCAATCAAGATGCAAATATATACTTAACATACCCATGCAAAGAACAGGACAGAAAAGAAAACAGACTCGAGTCAAACTGCCAGTGTTCCATTTTACTTTCCTGATGTAACCAACGCAGCAAATATTATCAGGTTGAGGCTCAATTGTCAAGGAATAGGATGTAGGTAATCAAATATTTCATAGGTATTCAGTGTGTGAAGACTGAGAATTAAAGGTGTGGTAGCATTTAGAAAACAATACATTTAGGAGAGTCAGAGAATTTGTTTTATAATATAATAAAATTAGTAACTTTATTTTATAGTTATTATGGTTAAGAAAGAGACACTCTATGAAATTTTGCTGTTGAAATTTACATTTTTGGCCGGCGCAGTGGCTCACGCCTGTAATCCCAGCACTTTGGGAGGCCAAGGTGGGCAGATCTCGAGGTCAGGAGGTCAAGGCCATCCCGGCCAACGTGGTGAAACCCCGCCTCTACTAAAAATACAAAAATTAGGCAGGTGTGGTGGCGCACACTTGTAGTCCCAGCTACTTGGGAGGCTAAGGCAGGAGAATCGCTCGAATCCAGGAGGCAGAAGCTGCAGTGAGCCGAGATTCTGCCACTTCTCTCCAGCCTGGCAACACAGCGAGACTCCCTCTCAAAAAAAAAAAAAAAAAATACATTTTAAGAAACTTCAATTGAAGTTAGAGATAGATATATACAGAAATTATATAATGAAAAGTCAGTTGCCCTCATTGTTTTCATTTAACTCAATGTTTTTTACAGAAAGACACTGCAGTTTTATTTGGTACACAGCTACACACACAATGTGAGATGCTTGTTCTCTTTTTTCTCTTTCTCATTTTTATCCATTAAGTAATATGGAAATGCATTAAAATGCAAGCCATTGCAATATGGTTTCCCCCTGATTCCCATGTCAGTGAAACTTCTTTCAACATGGTCATCAATGATCTCCAAGTTGATAAATCCAATTGATACCTCCTAGATCTTACTCTTATTTGCTCTTTCGGAACACTGTTTTTCGTTGTCGTTGTTGATCATTCCTTTTATTCTGAACCATTCTCCTTTGGCCTTTGTGACATCTCTTTCTTGTGGTTTTCTTCCTGCTGTTTTGGTCATTTATACTCAATTTTTCACCAGTTTCTTTTACTCTGCTCAAGTCCTGGATTCTTGGACTTTTCTTTCTCTCTTTTTTTTTTTTTTTTTTTTTTGAGATAGAGTCTTGCTCTGTCGCCCAGATTGGAGTGCAGTGGTGCCATCCTGGCTCACTGCAACTTCCGCCTCCTGGGTTCAAATGATTTTCCTGCCTCAGCTTCCTGATCAGCTGGGATTGCAGGTGCCCACCACCATGCCTGGCTAATTTTTGTATTTTTAGCAGAGACAGGGTTTTGCCACGTTGGCCAAGATGGTCTCGAACTCCTGACCTCAAGTGATCCACCCGCCTAGGCCTCCCAAATTGCTGGGATTACAGGCGTAAGCTACCGCGCCCGGCCTTTTTTCTCACCCTTCAAGATGTACTAGTGTGATCTCACTTATGCTGTGGTGGCAATTTTCATTTAGATGTTAGTAACCTCTAAATTTGTGTTTCCAGCTCAGACCCCCTTCAAAACTTCAGACTTCTACAGCCAGCTGCCTAATAAATATTTTGCTTTGAAGATCTCATAGGCAGGTTAATTTTAAAATATATAAATTCTAATTTGGTTATTGGTTCTGGAATTTGATTCTCTATCCATATTTCTCCAATCTGTAATTAGTATCAACAGAAACTTGAGAATTTCCCCAGACTTATCTTACTAATCATTAAATTATTTCATTACTTTCTATATTCCTATGGTTACTAAGTCTATTAACTATTGCATCAGAAATATTCAAATGTAGCCCCTAATTTGTAATCTTAACTTGCCTTATGGTACAGCTTTGGCCTTCATAATTTCTTGTCTGGAGTACTGCAATAACCCCCTAATAGTTCTTTTACCCACCAATCTGGCCCCCAACAAAGACACCTTTGATTTCTCCTTCCTACCAAGACATTCTCAACATTCTCCCTCCACCAGGTGGATCTGGCCATAGATTATCATAAATCTAATTGTGCCTTCTGTTTAAAATATTTCAGGGAGACCCATTAATGCCTTTGGATAAAAATTATTTATTAGCTGTGTGTGACTTTGGGTGAAAGATTTGAGCTCATCTGTAAAGTAAGGCAATATGGCACCCTTGAAGAGTGGTGTGAGGACTATGGTGTTTAATGTCCACCACAATGCCTACTGTCTTATAGAAGCTGAGTGGGAACTAATGCTATTTCTACTTATTTTTGACAAGCTGCATGTGACAGTGGGAAAAGTATTGTATTTGGAGTCAGATAATAATGATAACAACCACAAACTACTAGCAAATGCTTACACAATGCTTTTCTGTGTGGTAGGTCTTTTTCCAAATACTTTACAAATACTAATTATTTTTAATCTTCACAACAACCAGAGGTAGGCGCTGGTTATCATGTCCATTCAACAGATGAGAAAAGTGAGGCATGAAGGTTAAGTAAATTGATCTCTACAGAAGTAGTAAAAGAATCAGGACTTAGGCCGTAGTAGTCTGGCCTCAGAATCCATGAGCTTAATTAAAATCCCAACTCTGTTGCCAGTAACTTCAGACCTTGCCTAAGTCATTTTAACCTACTGAAGTCTCAGTTTTCTCCTCCAAAAAAGTAAAACATGAACACCTACCTCAGAAAGATTTCACATTATGACTGCATTATGCTCAGCATCTAGCTCAGGAAGTGGTAATGATTATCATTACATGAGAGGCTTCCTATCTGCCTTTGCAAACCTCCCCAACTTCCCCTCTCTCCATTTGCAAACACCAACCCTACACTTTAGCCAGACTAAATCACTTGTTCAGTTGCATTTTGCATTCCCACATTTCCATCTGCTTCCATTTTCTCTGCTAACTCACTTTTTTTTTTTTTTTTTTGATAAATACTCAGAGGAAGTATCTCCTCCTCCCTAGAACATTCCTGCTCTTTTGAGGCTAGGTTAAATGCCAGTCTCTGTCATCATGTACATATTTTTATTATGGTATTTTTTATAAAGTAGTATAATTATTTTTTTTTTTCTGCTTGACACACTATATTGTGACCTTCAAAAAGGCAGGGATAATGTTCCTCATTGCTATAGCTGGCATACTGGTGATCGGTATATATTTGCTGAATGAATCAATGATCAATATAGCAGGATTGCTATATGTTTACCCATCATATTCTAATTTAATGTGATAAATGACCTAATAAATATATTTTTATTTATTTAATTTAATTAATTTATTTATTTATTGTTGAGACTGAGTCTCGCTCTGTTGCCCAGGCTGGAGTGGAGTGGTGCAATCTCAGCTCACTGCAACCTCTGCCTCCCGGGTTCAAGCGATTCTCCTGCCTCAGCCGCTTCAGCTTCCTGAGTAGCTGAGATTACAGACGCGAGCCACCACATCCAGTTAATTTTTGTATTTTTAGTAGAGACGGGGTTTCACCCTATTGGCCAGGCTGGTCTCGAATTTTTGACCTCAAGTGATCCACGTGCCTCGGCCTCTCAAAGTGCTGGGATTACAGGGGTGAGCCACCGTGCCCAGTCCTAAGAAGTATTAACAGATTTTAAAATATCCTGCAAACACAAAGGAGATATCAATAAATTCTACTTCCTTTGCTTAAAATTAGGAACTGCTTCACAAAAAAGTTGAATAATGCCTTGAAGGAAGAACAAGGTTTCACCAGGTAGAGAAGAAAAGGAATGTCAGGCAGGAGGACTATCAATGGGAAGATGGTGTGAAAGCTTATTCTCTCTCCCTGGGTAACAGAATTCTCCATGATGGCTGAGAACGTCTGCATGTGACTGTTGGTCACAGAGTGAGAGAACAGTTAGAATAACTGGAATGAGACTAAAAATGCAGACTATGGCCAAACTATGAAGGAATTTAAATGCAATATTTTTTTGTTGTTGTTGTTGTCCTTACAGAGTCTCGTAATGTTTTGATTAGGGGAGTTTACAGAGTTCAGGCTGAGGTTTTATAAAAATAACTTGCAGCAGCATGGAGGACTGATGAGAAAGTAGACAGATGCTGGAAGCAGGAAAACTGAACAGCAGGTCACTGGCCAAGGAGAATCAAAGAGCTAGATGCTGAGAATAATGCAGCCACAATGTGAAATCTTTTTGAGGTAGGTGTTCATGTTTTACTTTTTTGGAGGAGAAAATTTGGACTTCAGTAGGTTAAAACGGCTTAGCCAAGGTCTGAAGTTACTGGCAACAGAGTTGGCATTGATTCTCCTCCTTGATTCTCATATAATTTATATACAATTTATATACTTATGTCACAGAGAGGAGGCAACCAATTTCAGAGATGGTATGAAGGCTTGCTGAAGAAGGGTATGGTTGGGATGAGAACACTGAGCATTTTATAAAAGTTCAAAATGATCGCTTAAAGGTAAAGATGTGTTAAGAATTTAGTCAATAATAAATGTAAATGCTTTCATTTGCTTATAAAATACAGGCTACAAATATATTCCCTTAAAAGTTTTAGGTATCTTAGGTATTAATCACTATAATATTTTGATCTCCCTTTAAATATATTGTATGCAACCTTTCTAAAAATTCATGAATGAATCTGTTACTTAACAGAGGAACTTTCTTTTAAATAATTTTGTATGCTCAGACAATAAAAATTATTTTATGTTAATCAACAAATTTGAGAATCTTAAAGCAAATTAGAATTATTTGCTGTACATTTTTATAATTCTTTTTGTTCCCCAACATTTCACAACATGAAAACAGAACTTAGAAAAACTTGCTGTTGAACTGAGCATACCTCATTAGTGGCCTTAAAAGGCAAAATAATAATTCTAGATTAATTATAGCTCCAGTCTAAAGAAAAATTCAACATTATACCCTACATATAGATTTTGCTCTTAAAAGCCTAATTAAGAAAAAAAATGAATCAGCCTATTTTTTTTTCACTTTTATGTGGTCATCCTTTATTTATCAGTTATTTAAGAATTTGGATCATGCAAGTAAATTTATGAGTTAGTAATTTCCACTAATAAGTAAATTTGCAATATGTGAATTTGCAAAGGACTTCTCACAGTTATTGTTATAGGTTTATATATGGCATTAGTTGAAAAAGTTATTCACATTATGATTTATTTATGTATAATATGACTTGGCTTTAGTATACTGTTCATTCTCCTCAAGTCCTGAACTTGTGGATGATGCATATTTTTAAATGTTTTCTACTTACCTGTTTACAATGTATGTAAATGTTTACAATGCACTTAAATAAACCATAGTGATTATGGTGGAAATTAATTATTATTTGTCAGTGCTGATGGGAAACAGGAAATTTAAGAATGACAGGGACAAATCCTTGAATGAGATTTTTTTTTTTAGTGTAATAAATGCCCCAATAAGTAGACTGCAATTTTTAAACACCAGCAACTCTTAATAAGCACAAAGTTTTAGGTCCCATGCTGCTAATTTATGGGTCTTAAGTTACAAATTAAGATCTGTAATAACTAGAAGCAGTTTAGGTCTTAAGGGTGGAGGTGGTAGGAAGAAGGCAGGGAGCTCAATGCCTCTCTAGCTTTGAATTTGAAAACTATTTCATGCTTTACTCTCTCTTCGTCAGCCTGAAAAAAAATAGCTGAGTGTTGGGAAGGTCTTGGAAGCCTGAGGTTTTACAAGGGATGGCATCTTGGCAGGATCTCTAGAAGCAGAGCTGAGACAGACATTCTTGGGCAAGGGGTCTGTGGATGAAGTGCTCCAGAAGAAGGGGAATGAGAGGACAGGGCAGGGGAAAGAGTTCAGTAAGTACTGCGGTGGTGGAGCCCTGGAGCTCCAACTGTACCACACACTGGTCCCCGTGGAGGCAAGGAGACCCCCTTGAGGCCCAGGGCAACACTCCAGAGCAAAGGGCAGCTGAGGTGTTTTGCACTAGCTGGTAAAAGGGCATCTAATCCACCACAGCAGCAACTCCTGTGAGTGGTGTCTGTTTTTGATCATTGCCACCTCTTTCACAGTGATCCTAAGGTAGAGGAAAGACGCCATGTTTGTCATAAGGTGAGATGGTGGGATGACAAGGCGGGGACGAGGACAACAAAAAGAGGAGATGATATGAGTTGTAAAGCCTGCATTTAAATGGGAGAGTGACAAAACGTGGGTGTGAATGAACTATTTACATGAAGAAGGGGAAGCAGAAGAGAAGATGTGATACAGAAGCAACTTATTGCTGCATTTAAAGACAGTAGCAGGCAGCGAGTTTGGGCAGGCATAAGCCAGGCGGAGAGGCTTGATGAGCCCTGCTGGTTGATAACCAGAGCTTCATTTCTACCTCCACAAACAACAGCTGAATAAGGTTGCTCATTCACAGGCACCTGCCCACAAAGCCCTGCTATCTGCACTTTCAGAGCACAGTCTTCTCTTAGCCTTAATGAAGCTTTAAAATGACTTCCCCATCTACTACTTTCTGCAAAAAGTGAAAAAGGCACATGAAAAGGATTTAGGCTTGGTAATATATAATGCTTTTCTACTTTTTCTAATCTGTTTAAAGGATTAGTAAGAAAAGTAAATCTCCTCAGGCATAAATGCTTAAATTCTTTAGGATTCTTTGATGCACTTTTTAATTAACTAGGAAATTCAGTTGCAGCATGTGTGTGTGTGTGTGTGTGTGTATGTGTGTAGTTATTGCACAGTTGAAGTTGCAGAAATAAGAAATTATATAGTATTTTACCTGTAACATATGAAACCCAGAATAAAAGCAATATTCCCAAAGGAAACCCAGCTTGCTTCATTGAATAAGGCAATCCTGAAAAAACATAAAATGCCCCACCCTTCACATTAACAAGAAAGCTAGAAACACAGAAATTCCCCCCTTCAATTTCTGCGTATAATAGGTAAAGTCAATTTATATACTTATATGACGTATTTGTAAGTTGCACATAGGACAGTATTAATATTAAATGTTAGGTATTAATACTTATTTCAGAATAAAATGTTATTAGCTTAGGGACAAGTTAAGAGAGCAAGTTTCTGAGGTGACGGAATAAGAATTAGAAAGCAGCAAATGAAAAACAAATGCCAGTTCACACAAATAACGTTTACTTCAGGGTAAGAGTGACATAGTCCTGCAATATGTGGAAAGTCATTACCTCAAATCCTTCCTTACCTGCTAGCCAAGAAAGCAGAGAGGATAATAAGGAGCACAGAAGGGTTATAGAATATTAAGAAAGACAGACTCTAGAGTCAAAATGGGGCTACTATGTAGGAAAAAAATGAGAGAAAAATGAGAAGGCGAAAGTATTTTTTATAATGCTTAAAGGGGTACATAAATTATTTCTTATAATTTTGGGGGAAATTGACAACTTTAGATTTGACAACTTTAGATTATGGACAATAAAATATTTAAAACAAACACAGTTAACATATTTCCAGTCAAAATTTTTATTCTCTGAAAAGTTTTCCCTTAAAGAAAAGAAAACAAGCTGCTGAGCAGTGGTACTGTTTAGCATTGCTGACATGGCTTAACTTAACACGTTCACATCAGGAATTAGCTCTAGAATTCTTCTAAGTACAGCTGCTCATACCTTCATGGTACATGGAGGTAGAATTGTAAACAAGTCTTTGTCCCTGTTTCCTTCTACTTTACCTCAGGTAACTCCATTTTATGTATCATTTGGAGAAAAAAAAAAGACTATCCATAGAAAAATGTAAAATCAAGAACCATATTAACTTGTGAAAAGTAAGAAAAGTAATTCAAGAGTAAGAAAAGTAACTCAATCCAGATAAATGTTTAATTTTCAGAAGGTGATGACAGAAACAAAAAATGTTGCAACTTTATAAAACATTGTATTCTCAAAAAGTATTGCATTTTGCAGGATTTTGTTTTCTTCTTGTCTTTTCTGAGATAGAGTGTTTTCAGATTCCAAAAAGAATAATAACCACTGAAAATATAGCTGCTTTTATTACTATAATGCAATGCACTTTTAACTTTTTTCAGTAAATTTCCCTTGCTTCTAATACAATGGGAAAATCTGAGCTATTTATTTTTTTTAATTCTGATTGTATGGCTCCTTTATTAGGAAAATTATATGCATTTTCAATGAACAAATTTGCATTGTTGACTAAATGATATTTAAAATTAATATATTGTAATAATTTTGTACTTTAAAATTTAACACTGTATAGATAGGTAAAGAATGTATGAATTTAATTTTTCATAAAATTGGTATGTTTTCATATTAAACTTTTCACCTCCAACATTTACAAATATCTGGAAGTTTTATACTTCTAGAAGGTTAAAGAAAGATGATTCAAATAATGATGGACCCTTCAGTAAGTGGAAAAAGTACATTCGGTAACACTAGCAATCAACCACGCAGCCTACAGAAAAATGATTCACCACCACCCATATGCAGTTTCACCTTAATCTACCACATGTGGAAGATGCTCTCAACTGTGGAAACAGTGTGAATTACAGCCCCATCTTCAGCATAAAAGACACGCATACATACTGTTACACTAGAAAAAAAGGAAGGCTTTTATGGAAGAAAATTACCAATTTTCTTATTTAAGTCTTTTTTTCTTTAAAAATAATTAATGAACACTAGCAGCGTAGCGAGTCTTAAATTTTGCCCTTTCACTTAAAATTTAAACCAAAGCAAAATACACTTACCTATTATACCAGATCCTATAATCGAGTTGACAACATTAAAAAGAGCAGCAGACTGACAGGTTTTCTCTTTATACTCATGTTCAGAAACAAGGGTTTCTCTGTCATCTAGATCTCTCTAATAGATAACATAGCAATTATAAGCAAATACTAGTTCAGAAAATTAGAAAAGTAACAAATATGTAATGCAGGATACTAACACGATTTTCTAGTAATAATAAGTAATGTCACTAATGAAAATAAAATAAATGCCGGGATAACAGTAATAAAGAATAACAATAATAGCTAGTAATTCAACAGAGCTTGGTAAGCAAACTCCATCCTAAAATTTCCAGATTACAGCTGCCCCAGCTGCTAAGTACAGGATCTGTTAGGAATTCAGTGATGTGATTTTGTGAAATTAAAGTGCCTGCTAAGAAAAAAAAAAAAAAAAAAAAAATCAGATTAAGGCAAAACTTTTTCTCCCAGAGAACTTTTCGCGGTGCTAAACCAAGAGCCCAGGTGAAGGTAGGTGACCTGACCTGTTGCAAGGTGAATGAAATTTCCGGAAAACTGGCTTCAGAACCTGCCCAGTCGCTAGTTTTACCTGCGGCGGGATGACAGGCTCCTGCCTCTGGTAGCCCATGGCTGAGCGGTGGTCCTCAGCAGGTGGAAGATGCTGGGGCTGGGTACGGATTCGCACCCGGCCAGCCTCCTCCGCCACCTCGCACACAGCCGAGGTCCGCGTGTAGCCGCAGAGCTGCAGGGAGCCAGTTCCACGGGCGCCCCCTGCTCCCTCGGCAGGCCGCGAGGGCTGCAGCCCCAAGATCTCTAGGCTGTGGCAGCCTGGGGCGCTTTTCCACCGGAGTTCGCCCAGACAAATGTATTTTTCCTCCGGAGGCGGAGATGCTGCAGGATGTTTCTGATCCGGGCAGCCCTGTCTCCCCGCCTCCCCCCTTCACACCCCCGCCTCCCTCAGAGAACAGGGAGAGCTACTCTTCCCTGGAGCTGCAGAGGACAACTTGTTCCACCCACGCTGCCCTGCCCAGATCTCACAGAGTTATGACCGCCTCGTTGCAGTCCGTTCCTAAGTTAGCTGCTCCTTTGCTGGGGTCTGAAGCCCAAGTAAGAACGCAGAAGCACCCTTGGGCCCATGGGCCATCTTCCCTATTAGCACCTCCTCCTCGCTACCCCTCTTCAATGGCAGAGACGACGAGTGAAAATTTGGGACTTTTATTGTAAATGGAAATGGAAAGACTCATAAGAAAATGAATAGCAAAACAAAAAACTTTCCTAGGGTTTTAGCAAACTTGACTACTGAGCATGCTTTGGTCAAACGCTTCCTGGTAACTTTTTAGAAAAAGGAGCGATAGAGAAAATGAAGGTGGATTGTTACTGCATTCAGGTAATGAACCTTGAAAAGGGAAAGAGGAGTACAGGGGTTTGGGAAAGGGGTGGCACCTACAGTGCCTGAGCTAGAAAGAATCTTCAATGACCATCTATTCAGTCCTCTTACATTACAGATGAAGCAACAAGCCCAGAGAGTATTCAATATCAGAGACAGAATGCATGAGACAACAGTTTCAGGGGCAATAAGAGCGGTGATATGCCATCATACTTAACAAATTCTGCCTTCCCTTGATATCCATAGGGGATTGGTTCTGGAACCCCTGCAGATACTGAAATCCAGGAATGCTCAGGTCCTTGATAGTAAACAGCATGGTATTTACATGTAACCCAGGCACATCCTCCAGCATACTTTAAATCATCTCTAGATTATTTATAATACCTAATACAATGTAAATGCTATTTAACTAGTTGTTATACTGTATTGTTTAGGAAATAAGAAAAAAGTCCATATGTGTTCAGTATAGACACATCCATCCTAGCCCTAACTACATTTTTGATCTGGGATTGGTTTAATGCATGGATGCAGAAGTGGGGATATAGAGGCCAACTGTACCTAATTAAACAGGTTCTGTTTCATACATGTTTACTTATAATTATGAAAAAAAATTAAAAACCGTGGGAAAACAAAAGACTTATAAACTTTATATACACTCTGCCATCAGATGTTAACATGCTGTCATATTTTCTTCAAATTGTAAAAGTAAACACAATGTCACAATAGGAACCCCCTTGACCTTCTGCATTCCTTTCCCCAGGCCTTCAGCCCTGGAGTCATCAGTTCATCAAGTTAGTGTTATCTTTGCTATTCATACTTTGTGTTTTAATCCGTTCATTTATAGCCATAAACAATATATAACATTGGCTTTTGTATTTTCAACATTTACAAAGATGGTGCCATATTGTACATGTTATTTTTCCACTGGCATTTTTGTTTTCAGCATGTATGATGTAGATATATGCAGATTTTTTTTTCATTTTATCTAACAGTTAAGTCAGCCTTCCCCTACTGAAAGATATTAAGGTTGTTTCTCGTTTTACACTCTTCCAGAGCATAAAAGTGACAATTTCTCTAGATGTAGAAGTGTTAGGTAGTAGGTCATGCACATTTTCAACTTCATTATTATTATTATTATTATTATTATTATTATTATTATTGAGATGGAGTTTCGCTTTTGTTGCCCAGGCTGGAGTGCAATGGTGTGACCTGGGCTCACTGCAACCTCTGCCTCCTGGGTTCAAATGATTCTCTTGCCTCAGCCTCAGGAGTAGCTGGGAATACAGGTGCCTGCCACCACACCCGGCTAAGTTTTTGTATTTTTAGTAGAGATGGGGTTTCACCATGTTGGCCAGGCTGGTCTTGAACTCCTGATCTCAGGTGATCCACCCTCCTCGGCCTCCCAAAGTGCTGGGATTACAGGTGTGAGCCACTGTGCCTGGCCTTCATTAAATATTTTTAAATTGCTTTGCAAATTGATAACATGAATTTCACTTCTACCAACAGAGGTGAAATTCTTGTTTTTCTACATTGTCTGTAACACCAGGACTTACTTAATCTATTTTTTAAGTTTAATTGTTCTGCTGGATTTTTAAGTGGTGTATAATTATTGTATAAATTTGTATTTTATCCTAATTTACATTGAGGTGGAAGATCTTTTATATAGTAATTAAATATTTCCATTGTTCTCTTTGTGAATTTCATTTTTTTTGCCCTTTTGATTTTGGTTGTGAATTTTTTCTATTGATTTGTAAGCATAATTTATATATTTGGGGTGGCAACCCTGTGTCAGTTCTATGTTTTGTACATATCTTCTCCCATCTTCTCTCTTTCAAATTTTTTTTAATTCTGTGAAGTTACAGTTTTAATATTAGTAATCTTAATCCTGATGCAAGTGCATTGAGAAGGAAAAATTATAACCCTATTTTACTCAAAAATATATATATGCAAAAATTCCAAGGAAAATATTAGCAAATTGAATCTGTCTATTCACGAAAAGTTAACAATATCATAAAAAAGTTGAATATAGTCCAACTATGAAAGGATGGCTTAGTTAACAAAAAGTCTATAAATATAATTTCCAACATTAGCAGGTAAGAAAAAACCATGTTATTATTTCACTATATTCAGGAAAAACACTTGATAATGTTGAATTCTTGATTTTAAAAAAACTTTGTAAATCAAAAATATAATACAACTTCCTGATAGTGATAAACTATAGCAAAGTATTTTAGTTATGGGGAAATTTTGGAAGCATTCCCATTTAATCAGAAGTGAAAAAAGTCAATGATTGTGGCTTATTTAACTTGATATTGGAGTTCCTAAAGTAATAAGAAATAAAAGAGAAATCAGAGGTATGAGAATTGGAAAGCTAAAAATAAAACTGTCATCATTTTTAGATGATAAAATTGTTTATATAGAAAAAATCCAAAATAATCTAAGAGAAAAAAATTAGAAATAGAGAGTTTAGAGAGCTGATTAGTATAAGATTAGACTAAAAATATATTAATTTCTCTACAGCAACAGCAAACAACTAGATATTGTAATTAAAAATATATATAATAGTGTCAGAGAATATCTAATACTAAGGAATAAATCCAACCAAAGAGAAAAATGTACACAATCTCTTCAAAGAAAAATATAACAATCAAGATACATTAAAGAAGGCCTAAATAAATTGAGAGATATACCTTATTCATGAATCAGAAAAAATATTCTAAAGATATCAAATCTGACCAAGTTGATCTATTGATTAATAAAATTATTTTCACCACCACATTGACCACAAATCTCTGCCAAAACCTTTCCTTTTTGTTTAATTACAAAAGAAAAATGTTTGTTTTTTTAAAGTAGAAAATAAAATAAAAAGGAGAAATTTAAAATGTTCAGTTATTTCCACTCCCAGTGATTATTTTAAAGATTTTTTTCAATATATCAGGTTGGTACAAAAGTAATTGCAGTTTTTGCCATTAAAGTAATGGCAAAACCTAATATTTTGCACCAGCCTAATATTATATGTGTCTCTGTATGTATGTGTTGTTCTTTTTTCTTTTTGTGGATATAGGCTCCGTTGTGGTCTTAAAATATATCCACAAATTTTCTGACATCCTCTTTTCAAGAAGTGGAGCTTAATTCCCTTTCCTTTGAGTGCAGGTATGACTTAGTGACTTGCTTCAAATGAACAGCATATGACAGAAGTGATGTGTGTACATTCTGATACTGTCATGAAATTCATTGTGAATTCTGCCTTGTTCTCTTTCAGACCACTCACTCTGGGAGAAAGCAACTGCTACGTCATGAGGAAATTGAAACCACCTATGGAGAAAGGCCCACATGGTGAGAAAGTAAAGCCTCTTCCCAATACCAAGTGAGTGAGTTATACTAAAAGGGGATCCTACAGCCCCAATCAAGTTTTCATATGACTGCAGCCCCTGTCAGCATCCTAACTGCAACCTCATAAAAGACCCCAGCAATGGCCAGGTGTGGTGGCTCATGCCTGTAATCCCAGCACTTTGAGAGGCTGAGGCAGGTGGGTCAGCTGAGGTCAGGAGTTCAAGATTAGCCTAGCCAACATGGTGAAAACCCATCTCTACTGAAAATACAAAACATTAACTGGGTGCGGTGGCATACGCCTGTAGTCCCAGCTACTCGGGAGGTTGAGGCAGGAGAATCCCCTGAACCCAGGAGGCAGAGGTTGCAGTGAGCCGAGATTGTGCCACTGTACTCCACCCTGGGTGACGGAGTGAGACTCTGTCTCAAAACAGAAAAGACCCTAGCAAGGACCCCTTAACCAAACTGCTCCCAAAGCCTTGGCCCACAAAAGTGTGAGATAATAATTTATTTTTTTAGGCCACTAGGTTTTGGCATTATTTGTTTTACACCAATAGATAACTGATATAGGCTCATCCTATACATATTTTTGATGATCTTCTTTAAAGAATGTTTTCTTAATTTCATAAATATTTAATATAATTTCAAAATATTATATTCTCAATGAGAAAACTCAACAAAGAGACAGACATAAAATCACTGACAATCCTCCCATGCAGAGGTAAATAAAGTTAACATTTTAGAACCCTACAGTTTAGCCAGATTATACAGTATTTAGTTTGTTGAAGTGCATATTCACATGTGCAAAAATAGTTTTATTGAGTCTGTCTTAGCCCCAGAGTCTGTCTTAGCCCCAGACAGAGGCTATGGGAACTGGACTTTCACAAATATAGAGAGCCCTAATTTGAGCTTTTTTATCAAATTATATAATTATGTAGATCATACGCTAAGCCTTTGTAGAATTATTATGTTTCATTATTATTTGGTTACAGTCCAGGCGAGGTGACTTCCAAGGGTACCCAGCTCTCTTAGAAATAATAAAAGAAGGCTCTATCTTGGCAGAAATTCGAATTTAGAAAGCTCTTCCTGATGTGTAATCTGGCTCCTTTCTGATATTATTAAAGTCCAAATTTGGATGAGACTAGAGATAATAATTTTCAATACATGTCTCTGGGAAAGAGTGACTTTTTCCTCCACCTTAGAAATGAGTCTGTAAGAGGAGTACTTTTTTTTTTTGTGAAAAACTGGATGCGTGACATTCTCCACAGTATTCGGTTATTGGCTTCATTGCTGTAACAAACAGAGCACCAATATTTAGAGTTTCAAACAAGCTAAACCTTACTTTCTCTCCTTTTAAATTTTCCAGAGGTAGATGTCTCAACCTTTGTTGGGAAGTCTTCTCTAATATGTTCAACTAAATAATCAAAATATATCTTTTTTTAGGATTCATCACCTTAAACATCATTTTTGTAATTATTTTATGTGCTCTATATATTACTCATGAAATAATACATTATTTGTGTGCTACCATATTATTATTATTATTACTATTGCATAATTAAGGTATTTTCATGTTTTCTAACTGTAATTATTAGAATTCTGTAAGTCTGCTACGGTGACATTTCTGGTTAGGAGTCAGAGTGGATGGGACACTGAGCAATAAGGTAAGTATTAGCATGTGAGTAAGCCCTGGTTTGCCCAAGATAGTTGTCATTTAGGCTTCCTGTCCCAATGTAATCATAAGTAGCATTGTATTAATCCATTCTTGCATTGCTATAAAGAAATACCTGAGACTGGGTAATTTATAATGAAAAGAGGTTAATTGGCTCATGGTTCTGCAGGAGGTACAGGAAGCATCACACTGGTATCTCCTTCTGGGGAGGCCTCTGGAAGCTTAAGGTCATGGCAGGAGGCAAAGCAGGAGCAAGAGAGCCAGAGAGTTGCTACACACTTTTGAACAACCAGATCTCAAGAGAACTCACTATGGCGAGGACAGTACCATGGGGATGGTGCTAAACCATTCATGAGAAATCTGCCCCCATGATCCAATCACCTCCCACCAGGCACCACCTGCAACACTGGGGTTTACATTTCGATATGAAATTTGGGTGGGGACATACATCCAAACTATATCAAGCATCTTTGTCATTCTCAGAAGTGTCCCTGTTTGGATGATAGGTTCCAATATCATGCTACCTATGGGGTAGGATGGGGGGACCTATGGGGTACTAATCTCACCTAATATGTACATAACACTTCACAGTTATCTCTTATAGTATTCAAGCTGAGAAAGGATGCAGATCTTAAAAACATGTGCTTTGGGTTATTTAGTTAGTATAGTGTATTGGGAGCTCAGGCTCTGGAATCAGAAAAAAACTGGGTCTGAATCAAAGTTCAAGAGATCTTGGCAAGTTCCTTTATTCTTTGAGCCTTAATGTGCTTATTTGTAGAAAGGGAAAACTAAGAGTACCTCTCTCAAAGCGGTAGTTTTGGGAATTAAATGAAATAAGCTAATTTTTAAATTATTGACATATAATAATTGTACATATTTATGAGGTGCAGAGTGATATTTGATACATGTATAAAATGTGTAAGGATCACATCAGGATAATTAGGATATCCGTCACCTCATTTATCATTTATTCGTGTTACGAGCATTCAAAATCCTCCCTTCTATCTTTTTGAATATAGATAATACATTGTTACCTATATCCACCCCACAGCATAATAGAACACTAGAACTTATTGCTTCTATCTAGTAACTTTGGAGGTGACCTAGACTTCTATTAGTTTCCTAAAACTGCTTTAATAAAGTATCATAAACTGGGTGACTTAAAACAACTGAAATTTATTGTCTCACAGTTCTGAAGGCTAGGAGTCCCAAATCAAGGCAATAGCAGAGCCATGCTCCCTCTGAAGCCTACAAGGGAGAATCTTTCCTAGCTTCTTGTGGTTGGCTTGTAGATGCAACACTACAATCCTCCATCTTCACATGGCATTTTCCCTGTGTCTCTACACACTGTTCCCTCTGTGCATGTGTTGTCTGTGTCTGAGTTCAAATTATCCACTCCATTTTTTTTTGTATTAGGATACCTATCATATTGGATTAGGGCCCACCCTAATGACCTCACCTTAACTTGACTACACGTGCACCTACATCTGTTTCCATAGAAGGTCACATTCTAAGGTAGTAGGGGTTAGGACTTCAACATCTCTTTTCAGGGGGACACAACTTAATCCATAATACTATTTTTAAAGTATTTAGTTATTTGCTTGGCCTGTAATAAGCTCTGATTAATGTTTTCTGCTGATATATCCAAACAGAAAAATACTTTGTTAGGCCAAAATCATATAAGATAGAGGGAATTTTGGTCACTGCAAGAGAAACTGCTATTTGGCTTTAGATATTTATTTTCTCTTCCTCCACCCTGAGAGAGACTCTGATTTTGGTCTTGACTGTGGCTACCTGGAAAGAGAACTGAAATGTACATCCTTACTTGTAACTGGTTGTGGTCATACAGCTAAATTTGACCAAGAAGAAGATGCAGGTGAACTGTAAGTCCTTAATGAGAAGGAAAATGATGCCTTACCTTTCTTTTGCTCCTTCTCACTGGCCAGAATGCAGAGACATGATGGCTGAAGCTGGAGCTTTTCCCTGAAGCAACCACCTGTTGGAAACTTCATGTTGAAGATGCCTGAGTAATAAGACAGAGGGGTCTGGGTACCTGGTGGATATTCCAGATCTGGGTGTTCATGGAGATATGAGAAAGCAATAAACTTCAATTTTGCTTAAATAGCTGTTACTTGGGGCATTCTGTCATTTATGGACAAATCTGACCTGGATTAATACACCTCCGCTGGGTACCAAGACTGATCTAATAGTCAAAAAGGTTTCATTCCATCTAGATATTTCTCTAGAACAGGACCTAAAGAAGTTCTTTGACTGAATTTCTAATGGAAGTAATAGGAGAGTTCCTTGTGCTTCATTAAATGCTGTATTGGTAAATATATATGGTTTACCATTACATGCAAATATAATAAGCTATAAATCATTGGATTCTGATATTTTTAGTTTAGTCTCACTAATGAACTGCTAAGAAATCTTGGATAACATATCTAGAATAATACTCTCTCTCTCCAATATGGTATGGATCCTTCTCTGTGTCCTGTGTTGTTGGTCTCATCCATATATCCTTAAGTGTCTGGTCAGCATGACTGTCAAAGGTTTACTTTGGGATCTACAGAGAATTCTTAGTCTTTGATCATTAACGTGAGGACTGGCCCAGCAAAACTGAAACTCTGACTGACTTGAGTGTACTCTCAGCACCTTTCACTTTGCTGCCTGTATTCTCTGCATATGTGATAGAGAATATAATTTTAAAGTCTGTGTGGAAAAAAGTGTTTCTACTGGAAATCCAAACTGAAATTTGATCCTTCCTTTTTTCAGCTCATAATATTTTCTTTGTAAGATCATGTACCATTTCCTGGCTCCAGAAGCTGGAGGAGGTGACTGTTACAGCTTAGTCATTTTGTCAGAGGCGTTTGAACCAGAGTAACTCCATCTTGAATAGGGGCTGGGCAAAATGAGGCTGAGACCTACTGGGCTGCATTCCCAGACAGTAAAGGCATTCTAAGTCACAGGATGAAATAGTAGGTCGGCACAAGATACAGATCATAAAGACCTCACTGATAAAATGGGTTGCAATAAAGAAGCCAGCTAACCCCCACCAAAACCAAGATGACCATGAGAGTGACCTCAGGTGGCCCTCACTGCTACACGCCCACCAGCGCCCTGACAGTTTACAAATGCCATGGCAACATTGGGAAGTTACCCTATATGGTCTAAAAAGGGGAGGCATGAATAATCCACACCTTGTTTAGCATATCATTAAGAAATAACCATAAAAATGGGCAACCAGCAGCCCTCAGGGCTGCTCTAAGGAGTAGCCATTCGTTATTCCTTTACTTTCTTAATAAACTTGCTTTCACTTTACTCTGTGGACTCACCCTGAATTCTTTCTTGCACAAGATCCAAGAACTCTTGGGGTCTGGATTGGTGCCCCTTTTCTGTAACATCTTCATGCCAGCTATGATGTGAATAACAATGCAAGACAGTTGATAAGCAAACTGTGATTATCTTCAAATAATATCAGCTTTTATCACTCACTAATGAATATGCCCAAAACACACCCAAAGTGGCAGGGTAGAAGAACCAAAATTGGGGGCTTGGTACCCTTTAGTATCTTTTAGTCAACGTGATCTATGAAGGTTACACTATAATAAGTAAGAGCTCATTTACCGATTTTGATCTTTTTTCTTCTTTTGTTTTAATGAAGTTCCATTTGCATTATGTCATCCCTGTATCAGTTCAATTTGGCCTGGACAAAGGACATTGTATACCCTTAGGATGGGTTGGCCAGGAGGACCAGATTCTGGCAAGATAGTACACTTGACAGAGACAACTAAAGAACATGCAACCTGGGGCACAGAGTGGGGTGGAACCTTGGCAGTAGAAGTATTAGGGACAACTGTGACTGTGCATCCTCTCCCAGCTACAGCAGTGCCTTCTTATATATGATGTTTGCTAGAAATACTCTTTGCCACAAAGAATGACAGTGGTGCTAAAATCAGGAAGTGGGAGCAAAGGGACCAAAAAGACTTTGTGGTTAGAGCCAAGATTGCCCATAGTGTAGAAATATGAGGCTGGCAAACTTTCCCCACATCTCTGAATCTGACTTAAGTCTTTTTCTTTCTGGTCATGGGTAATTTTGTTTACTCCTAAAATACAATACTCGCTCCTTTATTGCATGCCATAGCTAAGTATGGTTGTATCTGTGGGAATGGTAAGCTTAGTGAGGGAAAGGATCACGTTTATGTTGCTGTTGATGAAGATTTTTTTTTCCCACTGAACGTAGCATAGTGATTCACACAGTCACTGCTGCTCATTAAAAATGTTCCAAATGGAAGAAACAATCCAAACAGGAATTAGCAATTAAAAAGCCTTGTTGTTAAGTGACAATAAGTTTCATGTGGACAGCAATAGGGACCATCAGGAGAACATTTAAGTAATGAAATTATGATGTTCATTTGCCTCTAGGGCCTCTAAGAGACAGAAAAGCCTGGCTCATCTCCATTTACTAATGCAAACAGAATATTTTGAAAAATACATTTTAGAGAAGAGTGATACAAAATTGTGATACATTTCTAACCATTTGACAAATTAACACTTTGTTTTTAAACCCAAATGTAGTGTAATATTATTGTTATTCATACAATAATTAAAGGATGTGTTAAAATTATTTATTTATAATGATTAAAATGGGGTGGTGTTATAATGGGTCATAAGTTTAAGATTAAGAGTGGCATGTTTTAATTTTAGTGTATCTATGCTGCTGTAGGTGTAACTGCCCAGTGGGTTCTTCCTGCCTGCTACACAAACAAAATCAATTCACAGAGACCATGGCATTTCAGTAAAAGAAGAGTTTAATTGACATGAGGCCAGCCATTGCTATGTGGGAGATGGAGTTATTATTCAAATCAATCTCTCCAAGAATTTTATGGCTAGAGTTTTTGAAAGGTAGTTTTGGGGAAAGGGTGGGGGTGGCGAGGCAATAGGTGCTTGCTGCTGATTGGCTGGGGGTGCAATCACAGGGATGTGGAAATGGTCTTCCTGTGCGCTGAGTTGCTTCTGGGTGGGGCCACAGAAGCTAGTTTTTGGTGGGTTTAGGTGGGGCCATTGGTTATGAAACATGCAAAAAAACCTGAAAAGATATCTCAAAAGGCCAATCATAGGTTCTACAGTAGTGATGCTATTTGCTGGAGTAATTGGGGAAGTTGTATATTTTGTAATCTCCAGAATAATGGCTAGCAATCCTTTATGTCTGCACCTTAGCAGAATTCAGGCTCTTCTATCCTCTTAGCCTGGTGGTCTTTCCTTTGCTTTACAAAAGCAGTTGAGTTTATGGGAAGGACTATTATCACTTAAACTGTAAACTAAATGTTTCCCAAAGTTAGCTTCGCCCAAGTCCAGGAATAACTAAGGACAGCTTGAAGGGTTAAGGCAAAAGCTGGGTGGCTAGATCGGATCTCCCCCACTGCCAGTATTTTCTTACTGATACAATTTTTACAAAGGTGGTTTCATAGATACAACATCACTAATCTGAGGCTTTTCAAACTTTGAAAGCTCAAGCCAAATGGCCCTTCTCAACTGCCTGTGACAGACCACTGTCTATCTTAGAAGTGTTTAGTAGAAATGTATTAAAAAGATGCTAAGGACACCCAAAAGACTAGCAATTGAAGTTATACATTATGCACTCACATTTCAAAAGGATTATCTACTCATCCTCTATAAGGAGGGGAAAGAATGTACTAGGTTTCACAAATCAGACCCAATGCTGAAATTGCCCCAGTAACATATCTGAAAGCTCACAGGCTGTGATTAGAAAAACAATGTAGGATCTATTGAATATGCCTACATTTCTCATTTTTGATCATTACTAGTTACCAATAAAGATTGTGTGTGTGGCATTCTATAGGTTCTGAAAACAAGATATATATGCTCTATAGTTTGGAACCAACGTTCATTATAAGTTGACTAACTTGATTAGGTAGAATAAGAGATGTACCAAATGAGTGAAATAGATATATTTGTTGGAGCAATTTAGAGGAAGTAATGATCATAGGAGGGTGGGGTGGGTGGTCAGTGATATTTGATGGAAGGCTGGAAACGTAAAATTTAGCCTAGCAAAAATGAAGTTTAACTTACAAATATAACATCCTGATCTTGAATCTGAAAAACCAACTGTATAGGTGCAAGGTAAGAACATGTGGGTTATCTCCAACTCATTTCTAATACTGCTTTTAATTAACAAGAAGTTTAAATAATGCAACAATTTAATGGGGCTGAGAAAAAAGTCTAACACAGTCAGGTAAAGTACTTGTAATAAATTGCACAGAACAAGGATGACGATAATCCAGGCCATCTGTGTTGGTCACACCACACATGGACTATTGTTTTCAGCTCTGGAAGCCACAATTTGAGGAAAGTTACAGATCAACTGGGACATTTACAATTGAGAGGGATCAGAATAATGAGAGGATACTGAGTCTCACAGTGCTTTAAGTAGCCAGAGAATAAAGACTCAGAGGTTGAAAGGCTCACTCAATATAACCAATGGCTTTATAACCTAATTACTTAGAGATGTCTTGGGATAAACTGAGTGGTAAATTATTACTAGAGATATTTAAACCTGAGCGTGACCACTGGGCAAGGACATTGTAGGGGATGACGAAGGATAGAAAGGATGCTAGGTGTTCTCCTTTGCTTGTGAGTAAACAAAAACCTACTTGAGCTTCTTTAGGAATGGGGAAAGTGGTGATTAGAAAAATTTTTGTAATGAATCTAGGACTAGAAAATTTGTCAAGATTCCAGGTATCCCTAGATTTTTCTTTTCTCTGTCTGTCATGGCCAGCGTGATCTTTTTCTCATGGAATCTTAGCTTTTATCTGTAGGTCTACTTCATTATTCTCTTGCAACTGACTGGTTAGTCACTGAGTTCTCTGGGGAAAATTCCAGAACAAGTGAGTCTGACAGGCTTAGCTACATACCTTTGCCTCCATTGAGCACAGCTTGTTGAACCACACCTCCTCCTAGGAGGCTGCCAGCTGTTAAAAGATAAACTTAAGCACATTAACATTTTAAAGAGTTTATTTGAGCAGACAGTGATTCATGAATTCACAGTGCCAAACCACAACCAGGTTGGGCTCCACTGAAGGGGAATAAGGGAAAAAGTTTTATTAGGTGTTCTCGGAAGCAAGACAAAGAAAACATTTGATTGGCTAAAGTAGCCTTAAAGTCCCTAGTTAGAGGTTAGTTGGCAGTTTCTGATTGGTTAAGCTTAAGTTCATTTTCCTAGGCTATGACCATTCCCTCTGAGTTGGGTTTGAGTTCGCATGTAGGAACTCAGGGGGCTAGAGCCACCTCAGTTTGATGGTTTCCCAATTAATTATTTTAACACAGCCTAGGGATGAGCTCTTCTTGGGCTAGTTACCAATCCCTTATCCAGTCAATGGGCCAGTGTGCCAGCTACAGTGGCTTCCCTACAAAGCAGTGGGGAGTGAGAATGAAGAAAACAGCTTGAGCTAAAGGTGGGTTTGAGCAGTGGCCTGCAGTATGGTTCATACACATGGAAACACTAGATGGCATTAAAATTCCTCTACCACTTGTAATTCCTCAATTCCATGATGCTAGTGTTACCGGAGGGTCTTTGTATTTAGAGCTCCCACGATGGTGGTGGCTGCTCCCAAGATGGCGGCAAGCCTTTTGTTCTCTGACCTGGGGTTCTTGGCCTCATGGATTCCAAGGAATGGAACCTTGGGCCATGCGGTGAGTGTTATAGCTCTATTAGAAGCTGTGGGTCACGGAAGAGAACTGTGGAGCCCAGCCACTAGTGTTCAGCTCGATTAGGATGAACCCAGGCACTTAGCCATGCAGGAACAATGGCAAGCCTCTAGCCCGATCAGGAGCGGCATTGGGTGCCTCTCTGGATCAGAAGTGCAGCAGACATCCTTCCAGATTCGGAGGGGTGGAAGTCAGCAGCAGGTCTGCGATAGTGGCGATCAGCAGTGGTGGACGGGGAGCATAAGCTCAGCTCGAGCTGGAACAAACACAGACCAGAAGAGTGTGCAGTTGCAAGATTTAATAGAGTGAAAACAGCTCCCATACAACGGGAGGGGACCAAAGGGGTTTCCCAATCTGGCTTGAATGCCTGGGTTTATATCCTGATCATTGTCCCTCCCCCTGTGCATTTAGGTGATAGATGATTTGACTATTTCTTTTTTCGCCGAATTGGTATTTTAGTGAGCTCTCTTTACTACCTAATGGGTCGGGTGTGAGCTGAGTTACAAGCCTCGTGTTTGAAGGTGGGTGTGGTCATCTTCCCCAGCTAGGCTTAGGAATTCTTAGTTGGCCTAGGAAATCCAGCTAGTCCTGTCTCTCACTAGTAGGATTAGAATTCGACCTTATCATTAAAAATGAGATAAGGGGAGGGTATTAGTCCGATCTCATGCTACTATGAAGAAATACCCAAGACTGGGTAATTTATAAAGAAAAGAGATTTAATTGACTCACAGTTCCACATGGCTGGGGAGGCCTCAGGAAACTTACAATCATGTCAGAAGGGACCTCTTTACAGGGCGGCAGGAGAGAGAATGTGCCAGCAGAGGAAATGCCAGACACTTATAAAACTATTAGATCTCGCAAGAACTCACTCACTATCACAAGAACAGCATGGGGGAAACCACCCCATGATTCAATCACTTCCCACCAGGTCCCTTCCATGACATGTGGGGATTATGAGGATTACAATTCAAGATAAGATTTGGGTGGGGACACAAAGCCTAACCATTTCAGGGAGAATATGACAATTCCTGATATGGAGAAAAAGAAACATGTATCACTGGGGTAAATAAAATAGTAAGGAGAAAGGAGTTTTTGGAACCAAATAAAGGTAGATTCTGATTAGTTTTATTATCATTTCTCATTACTTTTTAGTTTATAATATTGTCTTTTATTACATGCTTTCCTTCTGTTAACTTTGGGGGTACCACGGGTCTATTGCTAGACGAACAGTAGCAAAGGTGCACAATTTGCAAAGACGTAAAATATATTTTTGAGATATGAAGCACTATGAATGTTTCATGAGTTAAAAGTAATATGTCATAGTAAGTGGCTTCATTCTTATTAGCGGTTGATTTCTCTATATCATCCATGTGAGAAAATGAAGTGAAAGCAAGAATGCAACAATGCATGTTTCCCCCTTGATTTCTTGGTATCTCTATCTTTTAAAAAAATTTTACAGAAAACATTTGTTTTTAATTTCAGTTCATCTTCTTTTACCCCTTCCTTAGCTGTGTTCCTTTCTCAAAGTTCTTGCAATCTATTTCTTACTCACATGAGACCCTAAGGTATTTTCTAAAAAACGTCAGTATGAACAAAGTGACCACTTGCCATAGGAGCTCAGCCTGACTTTTTAAAGAAGTTTTAAAATAGTGTGGGTAAGAATCATATGAATCCATTTAGATTTGTTATAAATACTACTACCTTTTTCAACTCAATGTCCAAAAGAACCTTCATGCCCCTAAGGGCTAGAAAAGGAAAAACTCAGACAGCAGCCACATTCCCATGACCTTGCTTTGCAGGGGCCTGACCCAGATGTGGTGGGAAGCACAGGACAGCAAATCTCTTGCTGAATCTTTTTATGCATGAGGTTGGCCTGGCCTTAAACGTCCCTACTACAATGACTTAAAAAATGGTGATTAAATAATGTAAAACATATTGCCAATAAAATGTAAATTATCTAAAGGAAAGAAGCTACAGACTGAAAGATTGGAAATGTTTAAAAGTACCAAAATCCAAACCAAACCATAAGAAGACAGTGTGGAGTGTGTGTGTGTGTGTGTGTGTGTGTGTGTGTGTGTGTGTGTGTGTGTGTGTGTGTGTGTTGTAAGAATCAGGTGGTGTGTCCTACTGAAAAGCCTGTACATTTTACCAATTGGTGCCTTTTGGGGAAAATAAGAGCAATCTAACAAGTCTAATGCATACACGCATATGTGCACACACACACACTCACACAGAATTTAAATGCCGGAGAAGAGCGAAAGTAAACCATGTACACTGTTCCCTTTAGCTTAAATAGCCAGTGGCTATCAAGGCACCATAACTCCTTTTAGATTCAGGTACAGGGAAAAAAACCTTTTCATTTGTATATTTTTCTATGCCCTAGTTAGAAGAAATATTTTCCTCTTAGAAATTTCTTTTGAAATAATTTTCTATTCCACAGCAAACTCTGGAATTATTACTGTTCCATTATTCATTTGTTATAGGTTCTGTTTTGGTTCAAATTATCTCTAGTTACTTTTCTGTTAAGCTACTAACTGACATTATTTGAATCTGATAAGATTCAAAGGAGGCAACTTAATTCCTTCAGTGATTTCAGTGATAATAAAAATATTCACAAGAAACATGGTCTTTAGTAGTTAAAGGGTTAATAATACATATGCATGATACCAAGTTCTGGTCCTTCACGAAACAGGAAGTCCGGGTTCCAGGATCAGTATTGTGAAGAGCTCAGATCTTCTGGGTTGGTCAATTGGGCTACACAGTATCTCTGGAGAGTGGCATTTGGGGTCCAGAAAATGGTGCAAACATTTAAAAACTTTTTCATCATGTCACCAGCTAGCCCAAATAGAATCTGTCTCAGATGGAAATCTAGGAATTTCTTTTCTTTCTTTGCTAGCTTCCTTTTTCACCCCTTCCATCCATCAATTTCCTCAATCTATCCTTTCTTCCTCTTTCTTCCCAGAGACTGGATTCCATTTTGGATGGAGTGGTATTGAGTCTTTACTATTTCATGTCAGGAGATTTAGGTCCTTATCACTGTGCTCAGTGGAACAAGGAAAGGCTTATGCTTCTTAACACTATTAACTGCTACTTATGTATTTACATGTGCACAGTTTCTATTTGCTCTTCTTAAAACTCCTTCCTCACCATTTTAATTTGTAACATCTCCCCCTCCCCACATTCATCCTTCAAAGCAAGGAGCACCAGCATCTGCAGTTTTACGAAATTAATTGACTGAGATGGTGGCAGCGTCAAGTTTTTTTTTTTTAGGCAATCCGATTGGAACCAGAGAGGAGGAGAGTGAGGGTGATTGGTGGTGTTACTTGTTTGTCTGGAAGTTGCACTAGCATAGCAAACATATTGTAATTAAGACACTACTTATTTTCTCTCTCACTTTTCCCTTTAAAATTTATACAATGGGGAAACGTTTTCCTGCTACTGAATGACATTTCCAACGGCCCCCATGACCACTAGGCAATAGAGTCAGAGGGTCTCAATTTAGTAATTAAAGCTTTGCAGAGAAGCAGGTGGGAACCTGCAGTCTGGGAGGCAGTGGGAAGGCTGGTCGGCTTCGCATCTCTTACTTGACCCCCTGCCCTCCTCATTTTTGCCGAACTCAGATTTTGGCAGCTCTGGCATTTGAAAGTCTGGGAAAAGCCTCTCTTTCAAGTTCATACATGACTGATATTACTGTAAGCAGACTTCTTAAAAGATGAAAGTGTTCCCTTTCTCTTGTGAACTGATTTCATGGGTTCTGAAAATCCCTCTGACATCCCTGGTGGTTTCTCAACTCAAATTCCTGTCATTACCTCAAAGGTTGTTTAATCCCTCTGAAGCTCCTGGAAATCTTCAGAAAACTGAAGCACTGCACATTTTATTTATTTATTTGTTTATTTGTTTATTTTTGAGATGGAGTCTCTCTCTGTTGCTCAGGCTGGAGTGCAATGGCACGATCTCTGCTCACTGCAACTTCCACCTCCTGGGTTCAAGTGATTCTCCTGCCTCAGCCTGCCAAGTAGCTGGGATTACAGGCACCCACCAGCATGCCTGGCTAAGTTTTGTATTTTTGTAGAGATGGGGTTTCACCATGTTGGCCAAACTGGTCTTGAACTCCTGACCTCAGGTGATCCACCCGCCTCGGCCTCCAAAGTGCTGGGATTACAGGTGTGAGCCATTGCACCCAGCCAGCACTGCACGTTTTAAGTGTATGTTCTATGAGTTTTGAGAAAGGTACACATGCATGTAAGCATCTTGCTAATCAGGATATAGACTATTTCTATCACCCCCAAGGAGTTCCCTTTTGCACTTTGCAGTCCGTCAATCTTCCTCTACCCCTTAGCTCAGGCAACCACAAATCTACTTTTTGCCATTATAGATTAGATTTTCCTGTTATAAATTTTTATGCAAATAAAATAATATACAAAATACTCATTTGTGTATGGCTTCATTAACATAGGATAATGATTTTGAGATTATTCATGTCAATCAGTGTTATCATTCATTGATTTATTTCATTGCTGGATGGTATCCCATTAAATTGATATACCACAATTTGCTCATCAATTTACTTACATGTTTTTGAGTTGTTTCCAGTTTTTAGCTATGATGAATAAAGCTGCTGTGAACATTCATGTACAAGTCTTCGTGTAGAAAATTGTTTTCTCTTGGTAAACACTTAGTGGTATTGTTGGGTAGTATAGTAAATATATGTTTAGCTTTACAAAGTGCTGCACCATTTTAATCTCCCACTAGCAGTGTATGAGTGTTCCAGCTGCTCCACATTTTTCCCAATATTTAATACTGACAACTTAAATTATTAGACAATCCAGTGGATATATAGTGATATCTCATTTAGATTTTAATTTGCAATTCACTAATGATATACTATTGAGCATCAGATCTTTCATATTGTACTTTAAAACTATTTTGCTAAGACACATACCCAGCATATGGAAGACTCTCATTAAATATTTATTGAATTTATACAAATTGAACACAGAAAATGCAGCTCATCAAAGGATTTGAGTTAATTTCCTGGCATTTATGAAATACTGAGCAAGTTGTCAAATGAGAGCACTTAAGCTAATTCTCAAGTATTTAAAAGAAAGTGTACATCCTCATCTGTCTACCAAATATGGTCTCCAGGCAATTTGCTCAAGGTCAAATAGTGGTGGAACAATGATTAGAAACTACACTTTGTCATCCTCAATTTAATTCTCTCTATATTTGACTCCGGATAAATGTGAAGCATTGATTTTTCATATCATTTTATTGAATGTATGTTTTATTCAATTACTGTTTTGCCACAGTATCTCTCCCTGTTCATTATTAAAAACTTCAGCTCTTGATAAAAACCTAATCATCACCTAAAATTTATTTCCTTTCATAAAAATGTATTTCAAGTTCCAGATACTTGATTAACAAATGAACCTTTAAATAAGTGTTTATTTGGGGAAACTAACATATTAGGTAGCAACTTTGTTTCCCATCTTATTATTTTATAAACAATTAAAGGTTAACCAATTCAAAGGTGAATTGCCTTAAATAAGAAGTGATCTATGTATTAACTCTGAGGCCTGTAATTGCATTTAGCTGTAACTCAAATGAGTTTTGTGTGTGCTGTGTGCAACTAACTGAAAGTCTGGGATGCTCCGTTGCTCAAGCCAGGGCATCAGTACCATTTAAATGCTTTGTTAAGATCAAACAGCCAGCAAGAAACAATTCAATAAATGTCCCTGGTTTCTACAAACAGAAGTTCAGATAAAAAATTGCCTGAAGCAAAATTCTATTTAGATGAGGAAACAGGAAATAGAGCATTATCATATGACTCTGATGTCAAAAACAGGAAACTTTTGAAAGCATCATTGATTTAGCAATTTTGATTAATTTTTTTAACCAAAAAAACTGCTCTTTTGTAGTACTTTTTAAAAGAGAAAAAAGGGGAAAATGCCTTACTTAGCCCTTCGCACACATTTTATTATTCATTTCTAACATGGCACATCACATTGACAACTCGTTTTAAGTTTGAATTTTTCTTACTAAGTAATCATTTTGTATATGCTATTTTTTCCATTGAATTACAGTGTATGAGAAGCAGTCTCTCAAATCACCAGATAGAATATGTGACAATCCATTTAGTTTGTAGTCAATGTTCATTATTCCTCTACGTTTCTTTATTTTGGTAGTTTAATCATAGTTCTTAACAACTGCCTTGAAATTTAGAGATAAAAGTAATGTCTAATTTTGGTATCTTTAGTCACAAAAATAGCTGTGGAACAAACTGTAGACTAGGAAGACAGAAGGGTGAGTCTTCAGATATCCTATTTCATATTAGTTGAAGAAGATTTCTTAAAACGTTCCTGTTTCTCCCTACATTTATTCAGGAATTGGTTGAGGGAAAAGGAAAGTAGAGAGAAATTCAATAGATACTTAATTTCTGGTTGGTGCTTTGCCTATATATTACTGTACTGTTGCATTACTGACACTTATCACAGTGTGGGGTGCTAGTTATTAAATGTAAAGGAATAACCTGATTTATTGTTTACAATACCCATAATTTAGAAATGTTGAAGATGAAGCTCTTCAGTTTAAATTGATAAATTATCCAAGGTTATATATTAATAATATGTGCTTGATTAAGTCAGTGAACTCAGATTTGGGCAATTCTGAGGTTCATGCTCTGTCCAATACCATAGTAAAAATTTACAAAATATTTCATGAAAGAAGACGTGACAATTGGGAAAGCCACAAGAATTTATGAGTTTATATTTATGAAGACCTCTGAAAATCCATAAGTATAGTAGATTTTTATTTAGCATGTGTTTTTCAGAAGAAATAATTTTCAGGTATTTGCTTAGTTTTTGAATAGTTAAAATTAAGCTGTTAAAATTTATTTGGAACCTGGAAAACATACTGAGATTTTGTCCTTACTTAAAAAAAAAATTACCTGGGTGTGGTGGTGTGTATCTGTGATCTCAGCTACCTGGGAGGCTGAGATGGGAGGAGAGTTTGAGCCCAGGACGTCAATGCTGCAGTGAGCTGTGTTTGCACTACTGCTTAACGCCTTGGGTGACAGAGTGAGACCTTGTCTCAATTTTTTTTTTTAATTTGGCTTAAGTCAGTCACCTTTTATATTTAATTATAATGCAGAGTCAGTGATGTTTTGATATTTTAGATTACATACATATGGAAGATTAAAATCATAACATTATCTTGAATTTTTTTCTACTAGTTGGTGAAAAAGATATCATTTTTTATGCATGCTCTAAATCTAAAATACATATAATCAAGTCATAATCCTTAATTTACAGAAACTTGAGTATTTTATCTGGGGTACATACTATTATTTTAATATCTAGAATGGGAAACTCATTGTGGCAGAAAAACTCAAACAAGAGCTTCCTCTAAATTTGATCTTCCTCTTTCTCTGAACGTGTTACTATGCTTTCTAAGCATTATGAAGTTCTAGAGAAGAGATTTTCACTTTAGTTTGTATCAAATTCATGAGTGAATAAATTCTACAGTATGCTTAAAACACTCTGAGAAGTAGGATAGGGAAAAACTCTATAATCCTCTTATGGGTTTTTTTTTAACATGTTAATAAAATAATAATACGCCATCTACTTAAAATCCTTTTTGAAACAAGGTGCAGGGATAAATAAATAATCCAAGTAACGTGATATTTTCAATTTTAGTCAAAAGGTCTGACAAGACTTTGATCCTTCTTCACGGCCTGGTGGGTCTGAAATAATCTTATCCGCGCATGAAAAACATTCAAAGCATTTAAAGGACCTGGATATAATTACACAGTTCATGTGGCAACTCACAGAATAAAAGTTCAACTAATTCATTCCTTAGTCACATGTTATCCATTAGTTTAGCAATCTTGGATTCCTTAAGATTAAAGTATAATAAATGGTCTCTCTTCATTTGACTAACAAAGGGGACTAATGCCTTCCACAAAACAGAGCTTTTTCTTTTCCTTTCATGATACTATATTTATGTGTTCTCATAGCAAATCTTTCCTCTTTCAGTTGCTCAGAACAGATAAAGATAAATGAAGAATAATCTATCTAATATTAGCATAATTCTGTAAAGAACTATAGCAATGTCTTGTTTACGAAAGCCGGTTATACAAATATTATGCATAATGCACTCAGGAGTTCATTTAAACCAGGGGTTTTGAGTTACATGTTTAAGCAATATAAGTACTAGGCAACAGCTGTTTCCCTGGTGTATGATGGAGCCAACACCAGTCAGAGGTATATTATTAAATCTGATTATCAGTCAGGATAAGGAAGGCAATTCTCTGGTAACAAACCATCCTCAAATCTCAGTGCTTATATAGGCACTATTTCTTGCTGCACTAGATGGCTCATACTTGATCACACTACCCATCATGGGTCGTTAGGAGATCTCTGCTTGTGGTCACTCCGGAATTCATCTGACAAAGCAGCCACCACCTTGAAAATCATGGGTCACTGTGCTGGAAGCAAAAGAGAAATGTGGTGGGTTTGCCATCAACATGTAAATACTCTGGCCCAGAAGTGGTTTGTCACTTCTACTCATCACTTATGGGTGACAAGTGCTAGAACTGGTCACCTAACCCCACCACAAGGGGACCAGCATGTACAATCTTACCATATGGATGTAAGGAGACAGAACAGGAAATATCTGTGAAACAGTGGTATTGTCAAAACCAACGTGTAAGATTAACTTCTGCTTAAACAAGTATATGTATTATTGCAGCAATGCTGGTCAAAAATAACTGCTGGATGGAGTAGTAGGTTATAGAAATTATGTAGACTGGGTACAACTTGCTACAAGTAAGAGATGAGCTGCATAGTGCTAAGTAAAGATGGCATATTTTCTGGAACATATGAGAAATTTGTCTTTTTAAGTATAAAGGAAGGAGGTCAAGACAATAATCATTTCCACTGAAGCAGTTAGTTACATGGAGCTGACCAGTTGTTATGGATACTTTTCAGACACTCCAGGACAGAATTATACAGTGGAAGTATGTGCACTGTAATGATTCAAGACTTGACTGGTGATATTTTGGGTATCTTAAACCTCTTCTTTAAATAGGCTACCAAAAATTTGAAACCAAAAGGGCTGAGAATCACTGCTTTAAAAAGTGAATAGGGTCCTTTAAAAAGGAATACTGTTTATTAGAGGGTCCACCCTCTAATAAACAGTAAAGAAATCAGAAGTCCTGGCTGGACGCAGTGGCTCACACCTATAATCCCAGCACTTTGTAAGGCCCAGGTGGATGGACGGCTTGAGCCCAGGAGTTCGAGACTAGATTGGGCAACCTGGCAAAACCCTGTCTCTACAAAAAATACAAAAATTAACCAGGTCGGGTGGCGCACCTGTGGTCCCAGCTACTTGGGAGGCTGAAATCAGAGGATCACTTGAGCTCTGGAGGTAAAGGCTGCAGTGAGCCAAGATCACGCCAGTGCACTCCAGCATGGGCTGCAGAGAGAGACGCTGTCTCAAAAAATAAATAAATAAATAAGTAAAATGAATAAATAAATAAATAAATAAGTCCTGTTGTTGTCAAGAAGTCAGTAGACAATTTTTCCTAATATAATGATCTTAAGGACTTCATTTTCCCCATTTTTATTTCATTTTATTTACAACAATCTTCTTGCTGGGTTTTCAATGCAACTTAATGCAATATGCAATGATTTTATGTTTTTATTCACTGAGATTTGTGGATGGTTTGTTACCAGAGTATTGCCTATCCCATCTCAAAAAAAAAAAAAAGCTATATAAATCTTATATAAGCAATTTACTTATTCCTTATATAAGAACACTTATAAAAGCACTGAGGCTGGAGTGCAGTGGCATGACCATGGCTCACTGCAGCCTCGACCTCTCAGGCCTGTAGTGACAGGTTTCACTATGTTATCAGGGCTGGTCTCAAATTCCTGGGGTCAAGTGATCCTCCTGTCTTGGCCTCCCAAAGCACTGAGATTACAGGCATGAACCACCGCACCTGGTTTGATCTTAAATACAACTTTTCTTGAAAAAAAGTTAGCATGACAAGTGCTAATTTTTTTCTCCTACTATTTGTTTTGAAAAATTTTAAACTTACAGGTTAAAATAATAGTACAATAAATATCTATATATCTTTTTACTTAGAGTCACCATTTGTTTACATTTTTCCATATTTTCCTCTATTTTAATCTGTCTACATACATGTATACATATACATACTAAATGTATGTATACATGTATGTGCATATATACAGTCATATACTCACACATACACATCAATATTCCTTTTTTTGTGAAGCTATTTGAGAACAAGTTTAGACACGGCATTTTTGTCCTAAATACTTCAGTATGTATCTTATAAGTACGTGGATATTCTTCTACATAAGCATGACATAATTATCACATTCAAAATTTAACAACAATAAAATTAAATATTTGATGTACAGCTCATTTAAAAATTGTCCTTGTTGTCTGACTAATAACCTTCATAGCCACCTGCCCTTCCCCCTAATCCAATCATGAATGAAGGCTTCTATTTAGTTACAGCAGAGACTGTGCTGTAGGAACCTAGATCTGCTTCTCTCATAGGGAATAACCTCAGGCAGCCAGGACCTGCTCTGCCTGTGGGGCTTATAGATTGCATGAAGTGCAAGGATGAGCTGAAAGTGTGGCTCCCAAGCAGCAACTGATGGGACAACTCTGAGGTCATCTACTTGCCCTCGAGGGACTGAGGCAGCTCTCTCTGTGAGGTTGCTGATATGCAACTGGGCTTGGCCTCTTTATTCTTCTTGGACCGACTTGACTTCTCACTTTCCTATTTCTCCTGGGAACACCCATAAGGAATGGCTCAGTGAATTTCTTTCTCAAGGTCGGCTTTGGGATATATATTTATATATATAGTATATGTATATATGTAACAAAACAAAGACCATTCCTTTTACAGATTGTTCTCAATTTGGATTTTTCTGATTGTTTCATCATGATTAGATTTAGATAAAATATTGTTGACAAGAATACTACATACTACATAAGTGATGATGTGTCTTCCTAAAACAGGTTTTTGAAATTTTAAATTCTGATAACTGCTTTTCTTCCAAGAAATGCCATTATCTTTTGGCCAGCACTCAAATGAAATAGAGACATTTTTTTAAAATCGAATGTTTTCTATTTTATTATGTTTTGCATTTCCGCTCTTGAGTTTCTCCTAGTTTACTTACCTCTCTACAGAGTAATAAAATTATATTCTTATTCATAAGAAAAAGAAAAAAAACCTGATGCAACTGAAATTGCCTTAAATTATTCATCTCTCACACTATTAATACTTTGATGTTTAATATTATTATTTTATCTGTTTAATCCCATAATATATATTCTGACATAAATCTGCAAATTGTTGAAAACAACTTACCTAACATTTCAACTACTTAAAATTTTATTTTATTTCAGCCACCTAGAAAAATAGTTCTAAATTCTACAAAACCAAAAAAAAAAAAAAAAAAAAAAAAAAAAAAAAAAAAAAAAAAGGATTTTTCTTGGACTCTGTTTGAAGTTTCAAGCCTACCATCAGATCTGTCCCAGACATAACTTCTCGGAAAGCTCTAATGGGATTTTGCCCTGTATGGTTTTGCTGAAACCAAAAAGCGACAGCAGCTTCCCCTTCCTTCTCTTCCTCTTCCTTCTTCCCCACCTCCTCCTTCTTCTCCTCTTCCTTCTTCTTCTCCTTCTTGCACATGTTTGATCTCTTTTTCCTGGCCTCTAATTTAGCAGCCAGTGATTGGGTGACGAATGACTAATCTGAGGGTCAGAGCTTCTTTCCTGAAGCTTCCTGTAAAAAATCCCCCAGTAATTATAGGTTGCAAAAAACCTCTTCTACTTATTTAGCCATTCGCTCTTTTAGGTTCTCTTCATTTATTTCATATTAAATGATACTTTCTTTTCTCCCAAAATTCAAACTGGAGTTTCTTTGACTTCCTTCAGGTGCTGCTACATTAATTCAACGCATGTTGCATTTTTAATGAATAATTTTAAGTAGTGAATTTCAAGTTCTGTATGAATTTCATTAATTCTACTTAAGTTGGGTTCCCACCAAAATGAACTTTTAAACATGTGTATTATTGTTTGGCCAAAAGCACGAAATGGGTGTTCAGCTTACATTCTAATGACTTCCCTTCCTTCCTTCCTCGCTCCCTCTCTCCCTCTTTTCCTTCCATCTTTCTTTCCTTCCTGCTTTCCAGCATCAGCTTTAGCAAGGAGCCCTAGCAGAAGACACCAGAAGGTTTCCAACTGACTTGTCTCTTTTGTTCCTAAACCACTACTAACAGCAATATTAGTCATCACTTCCCCCGCTGCCCACTGTGCTATTTAAATCTCCTTCTTTGGGTATATTTTTTCCTAAGTTTCCTTTTTCACTCCATAGTCAGGGATGTGGGGGAAACACTCTAGGCAACACCTCCCACACATGGCCACATAAATATTTATTACCTTTTTATTTGTATCAATCTGTTCTGTACAACCTGTACAGCTTTTCATTGCTGACATCCTTTTTATTATTTCAAATGATAGTTTAGCATGATAGTTAAAAGGAACATATCTTTGTTCTTGTTTTGAATCGTAGAAAACTTAAACTGTCACAGGCCAGTGAGAATATATGATTCCTTTTAAAACATTTAAGAGGCATAATTTTGGCAGTCTTTGTTTAACTTGCTCAGTCACTCTTATATGACTGGAAATTTTCCAAAGCTACCTTAGATTGGTTGATAGGCTATGTTTTCTCTTTCAGTCTGTATGAATTCAATAAATGTTTTATTGAGAGTTTTCTAAGCACCAGATGCTGTATCAGGTACTAGGGATGACTATGAAATGACTCAGCTCCCAAGCACTTTATAATAGGGCTTAAGCAGTGTCATAACTAATACAATCCTAATAAAAGCATGCTGTGTGTTTAGACCTAAAAGCTTGCTGTGTGTGTGCATTTAGGTAAACAGTTTAATCTCTCTGGACCCTAGCTCCTCTCTGTAAAGTGAAAGAGTTGAATTAAATGATATATTCTATTATATAACACCATAAAAACACTTTACCATACGGTGTGCTGGTCCTGGACCTGTTTGCACTCAGATCTATCCTTCTACTCTGCTTTGTTCTGGGGGGAAGCAGCTGATCCTTGGCAGGGTGACTTTCTCAGGCTCCAGAGAATTTCTGAAAAGATTGAGTCAACGGGCAGCAGGATTATATCAACCACGGGAAATTAGAGAGCAGGGTGAGGAGTGGTTTTTGGGGGAGGGAGATCAAGACACTCCCTCCCGTTTTCAGCCTAAGGTGGCCTCTCCAGGGGCTTTATCTTCTCTGTGACTCCAGCCCCCATTGTATCGAGGCCACCAGAGATTCAGTCTCCTAGAGTGGTCCTCTTGGTGCCAGTAATTGCATGTTTTCCTTTTGTCTCTCCAGCCCAAGAATGATAAAGACTGCCTGCCATCTTCAATCTCCCAGGATTATTTTAGAGCCCACTGTTTAATTCTCAACCTCTCCACTCTTCATGGACCCACCTCTGCTTTCCATTCCTTCCACTGTGAACATTTGAGATGATTTCTGCTTTCTTGGTTAATCTATGGCTAACCACAGTGTTCACCTCTGATTTATTTTATAATTGAGGAAGGAAAATATGAGCATAGATACATTAACTGAGCAGACCCAAACTAGCTCCTTGTATCCAGACAAAACAAAAGAAGATTGTATCCAAACCTTCTTTTGATGCTGGTATCTATTGTTTGGTGCTTAGATACCAGCATCAAAGGAAGGTTTGTTTTATGCTTATTCTTATGGCCCGATAACAAGATGCAGATGAACTGGGATAGAAGAGAGTTTATTTCTATAACTAGGTACAGGGAGAAGGCTGGGAAATATTGCCAGACCAACTCAAAATTACAAAGCTTTCCAGAGCTTATACACCTTCTAAGCTATATGTCTTTGTGTAAGTGTGTAAGTGTGCATTCATCTAAAGACACAAGTAATCAATTTCTTTTTTTTTTTCTTTCTTGAGACGGAGTTTTGCTCTTGTTGCCCAGGCTGGAGTGCAATGGCACGATCTCGGCTCACTGTAACCTCTGCCTCCTGTGTTCAAGTGATTCTCTTGCCTCAGCCTTCCAAGTAGCTGGGATTACAGGTATGCACCACCATGCCAGGCTAATTTTGTATTTTTAGTAGAGATGGGGTTTCTCCATGTTGGTCAGGCTGGTCTCAAACTCCCGACCTCAGATGATCCGCCCGCCTCAGCCTCCCAAAGTGCTGGGATTACAGGTGTGAGCCACCGCGTCCGGCCAAGTAATCAACTTCTAATCTATCACTAAAATCTGAGTACTGAAGACCTTCCTCTGGAGCCTCAGTACATTTTCTTAATCTAAATGGGTCCAGGTGCCATGGTGATTACCCTTATCTTGTCTCCTGCTAAATCATGGAGGTTCCTTTAGTCCCCAATAAAACTTGTTTAATCCTGAATGTTCCTGTTAAGAATTCCTTCGTTATCTTGTCATGCTTCAAGGCCCAGGGAAGACCTAGGCAAAACTCTTGGTGGGCTATGTTACATTCCAGCCTTTGTATGAGGACACTGGCCCCATCAGTTTTTAATATTTATCTTAACCACTCAGTCAGTGCTGAAACAGTTGTCGCAGAGGCCTGCCTATTCAGCTGTTAGTGAGACCTGGGCTGCCACACTTTCAATCAACTATTGAAGGATACACAAGATCCTCTTTTATTGTTATTATTATTATTAAAGCTGCCATGTTGAATCTCTTGAAAGTTAAGGCCCATGTAAATTGAGGTGGGGGAAACCTTTAGTGAACTACATCACTCTGTGTACTTCTTAGTTCTTAGGACAGATGACTTTATTACAGCCTCTGAATCTATCAAATGTATCAATTTTTCACCAGGAATATCAATTAAAAATCAAATTATAGTGATAAATGTATTAGCAACCTAAAGTTTGGTAAGAGAAAGATATGTAAAAAACTCTTTTTTAAAGACTTGCCTTAGGCATCATGCTTCTTCTCCAACTCTTTTATCTCCATTTCCTTTAGGTTGGTAAGATACTTTCTTCATTTCTAGCAGTTTCACCAGAGAGGTCAACAATCAAATTAAAGTCGTTTTACTTTAAAATGATAGGTAGGCAAACTTGTGGAGATACTGTTTTAGTTAATGTATTCATTAAAAAAAGAGGTGGGATGAACATCCACCCATTCCCACTACCCCTTACTTTGGGTATGGGTGTGAGAGGGGAAGAAGTTCATAGTGATTGGGTGACAAGGAAAAGTGATAGTACCATTGCTGATACAGGGAGAGTCCCAGAGAGAGAAACCAGCTGGAGATTAGTGTATTAGTTTCCTGTAGTAGGTGGCTTAAAACACACATTTAGTGGATTAAAACAACACACATTTATTTACTCACAGTTCTGGAGGCCAGAGTCTGAAATCAACATCACTGGACTAAAATCAAGGTGACAGCAGGGCTGTCTTCCCTCTGGAGGTTCCGGGGGGAGAATCTGTTCCTCACCTCTTCTGGTGTCTGGTGGCTGCCAGCATTCCTTGCCTTGTGACCACATCACTTCAATCTCTGCTTCTATGGGCACACTGATTTTTTTCCTGCTCTGTGGTGAAGTTTCCTTCTCAATCTCTCTTATAAGGACACTTGAAATTGCATTTAGGGCCCACCTGGATAATCCCCAGGATAATCTCCCTATCTCAAGATTCTTAGTCACATCTGCACAGTCCCTTTTGCTATGTAAAGTAACATTCACAGGTTCTGGGGCTTAGAATGGGGACATCTTTGGAGGCCTTTATTCAGCCTACTACAGTCAGATAAAGCACACAGAGAGGCTGGTGTGGGTTTTATTTGTATGTTGTCTCTGAGTGTCTTCAAGGTTAAGATCTTTCAAGGACTAAAGAATATTGGTTAATTCCTAACATCCTGGGCTATACAATGAGTGTGGAAAGAATTTGCCCTTTTGGGGTGGATGAGTCAAAATGCTCACACTTTATTAAAACCATTATAGTGAATTTTACTGTTTGTTCCGTGGATGTTCCAGAAAAAGGCATATTCTCTGCATAGTGTAAAGCTTAGTCATGCCTATTAAAGATATTTTGTCATTCTTGAAATTGTTTTATCTCCTCGATGTATCTGTTACAGTTATGTTAAAGTTTTATGTAAAGTTTCCTTTCCTTCCTAACAGTTTTTATTTTATGTATTTCCTCAGTGTATGGATTGTTTGTGATGCTTATGTTTGCACTGTGCATTGTAACTTTTACAGGTGTATAATAATAATTTTATCCATTTCCTATTTTTTGCCATGATACATGATGCTGTGTCTGATTCTAATATTTCTACCTCTCGATTCCTCTAACTTTTCTATATTCCTTTTGACTAGGGAAGATTTTGAACCCCTTTATTTTCAACATTTCTTTGTCAATTTGTTTATATATGTGTTTCTTATAATTAGTAAATTTAGATTTTTACCTTTTGATATAATCTGATTGTATTTGCCTTTTATTGTTACCTTTTAAGCCATTTATATTCACTCTGCTAAGTCAGGTATGGTCTTATTTTGCCATTTTATTTTATTCTTTGTGGTTTATACTTACTGTTTTCTTCTTCCCTATACATTATATGTCACTGTAGCTCTTCTTTTTTCCTATTAGTTATTTTTTCCTACAAATTTTATTCTATATTCCCATTTGTAGAATGCACATTTTTGTTCTACAGTTATATATACATATATTATATTCACATATGCATATTATATGTATATAAAAATATACATATACACAGAGATTAGCATATATATGTAATTTTCAACCAATTATAAGAATGGAAGACTGTTACTGATTCTCCTATATAAGAGACTTATCACACTTTTACTTTCCTCTTCTCTACTCCTGCTCAACATGTATTAATTAATTAGTTTTTTAGGTCAAATTCCTGGTATAAAAAATATTATTTTTTTATTTTGTGTATTTTCTTTCCCAAGAAATATATTTGATACAAGAATTATGTAACATATTTATGTTAAAAATTAGTAATTATTTATTAATGTTAATTTTAATGGGTGCAGTACACATAATCAATTTTTAATATCATAGTACCTCTTGAGATTTAATAGTTTTATTTATTCTTTTAGTCAGCTGTGGTATTTTCTTAAGTATCAAAGACTTATTTCTCCCATGAATGGTAAATGGATACTTGCATTTTCTGATTTCCTCTCACTTGAATAAAAGTTTGGTTGCCCGCAGAATTTTTTAATCCAAATTCACTGATGGATACTTGGGTTGCTTCTACTTTTTAACTATTCTGAATAATGCTGCTGTGACAGTCATTTAAAAATATAAAAAAATTAGAGCATTTTTCGGGGGACTGAGATATGCTCAAGATAAATTAACCGTCACAGGAGAACATAAAACATAAATATCTAAGGGTGAACCAGAACCCGAAGGCCTAGTCTGGATCATAGGATATTATGGAATGAAAGAATAACCCATACTGATGAAAATGTCACTTACCAAGATGATGATCTTACAGTGTAGGAACAGCAATTGTTTAGCTACAAAATGTGTGGTAATCATGACTTGCAGAAATAAGACTGGTAAAGTCTCCCAGAAACTTTCAGGATTCCTAAAACCAGTCCTTTGTCCAAAAGTCATCTTTATAGTAGTGGCCATATCCTGAATGAAGTTACTCAGTTCTTAAGAGCATACTGTCTAGGTCTGAAGAAGAATACGGAGAGTGAAGGCAGATTCATGGACCAAGGAAGGTATTCATAAATAGAACATACAATGGGGTATGAAATGATTTTAAGGGGAAATGACATTGACAATGACAGCCATATGTAGTATGTAGGGGGACCATTGCTTTCAATCTTGGAAAATGAGTTCAAGTTTTGATTGCATCAAAATGGAGCCACACTGAAGTTCTCAGGTAGGATTAGCCATACATCCTTTGCTTCTGGGTTTCTGAGATATTGATGACAGAACTGAAACTAAGAACAGATCTATTGTCAACTATGATTGTCTTGCCTCCTTTTTTTCTCTGATCTTGTTTACTGCCTGAGTTTCCCCTCACATTATACCACCACAACTAAGCAGGGACCTTATTTATTAAGAGTACATTCTTGCACATTTCTGCTTTAACGTAGTATTAGTTCAGTATCTAAGAGTGAATTTAGGGGAGAAGTAAGCAGTGTCTGCATATGCTACAGACAATGAGAAGACTGTCTTACTGCAATATTTTAGGCATGTGCCTTGACTTTGAATGAAAGTTCCTATCCATATCCTAAAGGAGAAAAGAGTTGCACTCATATTATTAAATATCCCCTAGATTTTAGTGAACATATAGACTACTTTTTTAAAGCAAATCTGTAAGGGCAGTTGTCATTGTGGAGAACTGTGGGTTTAATTAGTCTGTCTTAATAATATAAATGGAGAAAATTTAGTTGAGAACAGTGTTGAATTTTTAGCAGTCCAACGATATCTCTTTGTGGAGAGAGCATTTGCTTTATTAAATCTCCATGAGATAAACTCACATTTTTAGGGGAGTGTTAAGAGAAAATCTCTCCAAGTGTTTAAGCCTGGGAAAATGAGAGAGGGGAAATACAGAACGAGGTCATGTGAACTGTCAATTGTGAATAACAGGAAAAGTCAGAACCAAAGAAAAGCCCTTAGTGTGTAGAAGAGGTACAGATTGAAAATGAGCTGTCAAAAAGAAATGTGGGGGATAAGCTAGAATAAAACACCTAAAGAATAAATTTCAAGGAAAAAGAGGAATATTAATAGGGCCAAATATTGATTAAACTTGACTGAGATAAAGGGAGAGAGAAAGGTGGTTTGATTTGGGGATTAGGTTATTAGTAACAATCTTCATAAGCAAGTTTCCAACGACTTGTAGTAGTAGAAACTGGGATGAAGGGAACTATGGTAATTTAGGAAGGACAGATAGAGTATCAGTATCTTTGAAAAGTTTACAGGTGATGAGATCAATGAGGATAAATGATAACTTAATGGGGTGTCACGGAATAACCTTAAGTTGGCTGGTGAAGACTTGGGCAGTTTTTAGGAACAGATTATATTAATATTAAAAACAGGAAAAAAAGAGCAAAGAAAAATATATTAGGACTTCTAGCTGCATGGTAAACAATAAACTCTGGTTTCACTAAATATATTTGGCATATATTAATTATAGAATTTTCCTTGCAAATGTTGTTACAAATTATATGATATTTCCTCTTTTCCAATTTCCTGTTACAAGGTAAATTCACCTAATCTTTATTATGATATATTTGTAAGGGGAATTGAATTATAAACTTTCTTAGGTTAAAATAAGGACAAAACAAAAATTTTCTGATAAAATTTTCTTGCAGTATGCCACCACTTGCCAAAGGAAATCAGCCATTGTAGCCTTTTCTGCAATCTTAAGTTTTTTGGACAAATATCTATTGTCCAAACTGAAATTTAGTTCTAATTCCATTCATATTAGATATATTTATTTAATACAGCATTCTGTTTAATACAGACTTTATAAATAGAATCACATTTTATTTTTAAATGTCATATCCTAGAGGAATGTTTGTACAAATCATTTAAAAATGAATGGTTTAAAAATAACTTAGCTTTAGTCTTTAAGTATTTACATGCTGATTTGTCATACATAAAAGGATATTCTTCTTCTTAATTATATCTTGCTGATACTGAATTTTAAAGGTTTTTTTGTTTTAATTACACAACTGGTGGTGACAATATAACCCTAGATGGCTATGGTATATTTGTTCAGGTGCCTTGAGAAATACCAAAATTTTTGACAATTTTTTTTCCTTTGGGCCAGATCTTTTTTATTACAATGAAAGAGAAATTTCAGTACACTAAGAGACGGAGACTCTACACAGAGTTTCAATTTCCCCTTAGCTCCTATAAAATGGAATATCATGCTACTGAGATATCTCATGCACTGCTCTTGCCTTCTGTCTGAAGATGGGATTCATGAATTACCTGAATCATCTGGATCCCTAGAATTGGATTAGTGGCTCAGACCACTCCATCTTTTGGGGCAGATGATAGAGGGTGTCTATTTCCTACAGCTAGGTTGTTGCAGTAAGATTACATAACTCTTATTTGATCTTTCTCATTATTTTTTTCAGGACATAAATTTTGTTCCAATTCTGATATCCAGTGATCTTACCTCATTTGGGGTAGGTTAAAGTTGATACTCATTAGGACTCTAAGTACCATATTTTTCTACTTAGTGCAAACGTCAGAAAGTAAGTAATCATGTTTAAACTGACAAGCTTTAACCAGGAAGTTGCCTACATCACAAGATCTCCTTCCTGTGGTAATGTGCATGGAGTCTTCCACAAAGAGACAGACAGATGCCTGCAATAACCGGCTTAAGAAAAGATAACCATCAATACCACTGGTTGATTTCATCTGCTCCTATGAGAAGGACAGATTGTACATGGTGCTGTCGGATGATCTCAGACCATAAAGAGATTTCCTGAGAGATCGTTATAATATTGGGATAAAAATTTACTACAAAAAAACTCATGGAGTGAATAAATGATAGAGGTAAACAAAAGTTTATTCTATTAAAACTTACATTTTGCAGCTTATTACAACATATGTTATGATTTGAATGTGTCCCCTCCAAAGTTCAGTTGTTGCCAATATGATGGTATTAGGAAGTGATTAAGATCGGTATTAAGGTATTAAGATGGTCTTTAAGAGGTGATTAGGTCTTACAGTCTCTTCCTCGCTAATGGAGTTAAAAGGCCCTTATAAAAGAGGCGTCACGCAGTGCTTGGCTAGTTGCCCTTCCACCTTATGCCATGTGAGGATGCAGCAAGAAGGCCCTCACTAGATCAAATGCCTAGAGCCTTACCTTGTATTTTCCAGCCACTGAAACTGTGAGAAAGTAAATTTTTTTTCTTTATAAAATAGTCTGTGGTATTTTGTTACAGGAGCACAAATGGACTAAGACAACATGCATGTAATTAACAAATGGGTCTTCAGTATAAGCACGAAGGAGATAGCTTTCAAGTTTGTTAAGAGATGTCTAAACTGGACATCCTTAACAGCTGCCCCTCCACCCATAACCATTGCACCAGTTTCTGTATAAAAGGTCAGAACTCTGCCTTTTACTTCGAGAACTTCTTTTCTGGAAAGGTCTAACAGCTTACTATCCATCCCATTATAACTAGCTATAATATTCTGTCAAATTCCTTCAAATTGATTTCTCTGTCTCAGACCACCATACCCATCATAATTCTGAAAGATGAAATAGGATGAGCACCCTCTTCTCTACAGATAGCCCTATATGGAACCCTTGGCTTCTGCTGAGATAAGATTTGAGATAGGAGAAAGAGAAAAGCTAGTTTGCCAACCAGAGGGAGGATGATGTGTTCAGTTTGCAAATGGTAAGATTTAGATGTTCTGTAGACAACTAGAGGTATTGGAATCCAGGCTTGGATGAGAGGTTTGGTTTGGTACATCAATTGAGTAGTCATTAGTATAAAAATGACAACTGGGCTGGGCGTGGTGGCTCATGCTCGTAATCCTAGCACTTTGGGAGGCCGAGGCGGGTGGATCACCTGAGGTCAGGAGTTCAAGACCAGCCTGGCCAACATGATGAAACCCCATCTCTACTAAAAACACAAAAAATTAGCTGGGTGTGGCGGTGGGCGCCTGTAATCCCAGCTAATTGGGGGACTGAGGCAGGAGAATTGCTTGAACCTGGGGGGTGGAGGTTGCAGTGAGCTGAGATCGCACCACTTCACTCCAGCCTGGGCAAAAGAGTGAAGCTCTATCTTAAAAAAAAAACAAAAACAAAAACAAAAAAACATCTGGAGCTAGAAGGCAGGATTGGTAGGCAAAGGGGAAGTAAGTGGAGAGAGATTGGGATTGAGGACCCAGTCTTGCAGCAAGAAGAGGAAGCAAGTTATTGAAGGAGATGTGAAAGCCAGGTAGAGAGGTAAGAGAAACCTATTACAATGGCCCCATCACAGCGGGCCTTCACAGTCACACAGGCTTCACATTTGGATCTCTAAATGAGATCATGTCTCTATATTTTGTGAATATGTATTAAACTTTTAATTTAGAAGCAATAAATATTTAAAACATATGGAAATGTTGGGACGCTTTAAAAGAAATGGGCTGTGTGTGGTGGTCACACCTGTAATCCCAGTGCTTTGGGAAGCTGAGGTGGGAGGACTGATTGAGCCCAGGAGTTTGAGACCAACCTAGGCAACATATTAAGACCCTGCCTCTACCAAAAAAAAAAAAAAAAAAAAAGTTGGGTATGGTGGCATATACCCATAGTCCCAGCTACTTGGGAGGCTGAGATGGCAGGATTGCTGGAGCCCAGGAATTTGAGGCTGCAGTGAGTCGTGATCACACCACTGCACTGCAGCCTGAGCAAAGAGCAAGACTCTGCCTCAAAAAATAAATAAATAAATGAAAGAAATAAAAGTTGCTTGGATACTTACTAACTTGTGATTAGTCCTGGGAGGAATATCAGAAGACTGTTCCAGGAACAGGCAATTGAGGATGTCAGAAAAGTCAGATGTTGGCAAGATGTCAAAGAGAATAAGAACTGAGAGAAGACCATGATGTTCAGCAAGGGGGGCCACTAGAGCTCCATAAGAGAGAGGCCTGGGTATTGTGGTCAGAGGAAGTCAAGGAATTAGTAAATGCTAAAGAAAGTGGGACAGGTCTCAAGCATCCTTTAGAGAAGTTTGGCAATTAGAAGCGTGTGTGTGTGTGTGTGTGTGCCACTGTTCATTTTTACCTCTCATCTCCTATCTCATCCAATACCTAATATTCTCTAGGGAAATGGAATCCTGGCTGAAAGGCAGCCTTGTCCTTCAGCTGTCACAGTGCCCAAGAAGTGCACAGAAGGGAGTCTTTTTTTTTTTTTTTTTTAATTTATGCTGTGGTTCTGGGAGCCAGAGATAGAGACAAAAAAAGTTGTCCTGGAGTCTGTTGCATTGTGACTGAATCAAGTTATCCATAAAAGGACTCAAAAGAGGAGTCTGGGTTCACAGCTTAAAGGAATGAGGCTAAACAGCAGAAAGGCTCAAGCAACCACTGGTGGAGGGGAACAAGTAAGAACTTGTCTGGAGAAGTTTGGAGCCAAGTATAAATACCCACTGCTGACATTCACACATTCCCAGCTTGCTTGTCCAAGGGCAAGCAGGAGTCATTCAGAGCCTGAACCTAATAGGCATCTAATATTGCTATGTGTTGTTATATCTCAACCACCACCAACACCACCACTCCCAGCTAGCACTCACAGAGCACCTGACCTGGGAACAGTGCCTGAATCAGAAACAGAAACTTCTAGACTGATGTGGTTCAGTGGTGCTTGCATAGGCTATTGTTTACTACATCTGCACCAACCTTTCAGGAAGCATTTGGCTTGTACATTTAGCTCTGTGGCCCACTGAAGAGAATTTCCTGTGGGCAGTGGGGTGAGGAACCCTGCCTTAATCTGCTTCTCAGGTATTCTTCTCCCTTACTTTTATGTGTCAGAATCTGTATAATCCTTGTAGGGCCTATCCAGGAGTAGGCAGAGCCAGAGTGCCCATTCCTGATGTCCACAAAGTACAGCAATGCACCCAGGCTTGATTTGGAGCCACTCTTGCCTTCCTGACTGTTTTCAAAGATATGTTGCATGGCCTCTGAGCCAGTACAACAAGACTTGCAGGCATTGGTATTTGCACAACAAATAGTATTTTTTTTTTTTTGCTTAAATAAGGGAAATAGGGAATATTTATCATAGCTATACATTTATTCATCATTTAATTCCTATTTATTTATTCATTCATTTATTCAAACATTTCTTAAGCATGCACCATGTGTCATGCCTATCTTAGAGGCCACAAAGGTTCTAAAACTATTACGTGCCGACAGAAAAAGAGACCCATATACATGTAGCATTATGTCTTATTGGAATTCAGAGCAGGAAGAGAACACATCCGGCTGGGGGCAGGATGAGGAAGGACCTGATAAATTTTCTATTGAACAATTACTCTAAGTGTGCTTTCTTTAGATGGTAAGGATTAGACCAGGATTCAAGATTACTGGATTTTGAGTCAAAGTTTGAACTCCTTGGGGGAAAATCTGCATATATGCAGAGTCATGGTGGTAATTACAGTATTAAGCCCCATTTTGGAACACTTTGATCTGATCTGATTTAAAATTTTATTTCCTGAAAGGTTTACTCACGTCATATTAAGGTACTCTAGTCTTTTTATTTGCAAATTCATTTAAAATCTAAATACTGCTCTCTGCTTTGGACTTGGCTGCTTTTCAATAACAGGAAGGAACAATACTGTTTTCCTCAGTTTTGTATATCCGCCACGAGAGGGCAGCATTTTACTTCTTTTAAGATTTAATGCTGGTCTACAAAATGCTGAGCTGTGCCTGGAGGGCTTTGTGATGTGGAAAATCTTCAGAAATGTTCAGTGAAACCCAGCATCCTCTGATTCATCTTTAAAGAGGAGAAAAAATTATTCTACGTGACTCTATTACCAATCTTTGGGCAGAGAACCAAATAATTTGGCTAGGCTCTCAGTCTTTGTGGTTGAAAAGTTATCAGGAAATTTAAAATGTAAATTCATAGTTACAGAGCCACTAGTGAAAATTTGCTTTTTAATGAACTTTTTTTTTGGTCTATATTTTTACCCTCTGGGGTGGGGGCTCTTTTAAATGCGCCTGTTTAACCATACCGCCTCCAGAAATGTATACATATCACAAACCTGTTGGTAATGACACCGATGCAAGCTCCGTTTCCCTTCCAGTCATCTGTGGACCACACCTACACCAGCGCTTCCTTCTGCGCATCCTATGGCACCTGTCTACTTCCTGTTTTGGGAATCCCCACAGAGGCTAGCACAGTGCTGAACTTGTAAAAAGTACACAATAAATGATCCGCTTCCTGAACGACATTGGATGATAATGCAATCTCTTGTGAGAGAGAGGAGAGAGAAGAGAGAGAGACAGAAGAGAGAGGTGAGAGGGGGAGGGGAGAGAGACAGAGACAGAGTCAGAGCCAGAGAGAGATCAAAAGGGAAAAGCCGGCAGCAGCAGGGAGGCAGGCTTGAGGAGTCGCTGTCTGATTTACATGGGGGCCACAAATTGGTTTGATCAGGTGTGAAGTTTACACGGCGCCGGGAAGGCTGGTTGCCCCACCCTAATCTTATGCAAATGGGCTTTCCACTTGCTCAAGGCCATCTTGTCTATTCCTTACCGTACATGTGGCTGGCAAAGAAAAGGGAAGATAGAGCTCTCGTTTTGAACACGTAGTTCTGTGTCCGGAACTGGTGGGTTCTTGGTCTCACTGACTTCAAGAATGAAGCTGCGGACCCTCGCGGTGAGTGTTACAGCTCTTAAGGTGGTGCGTCTGGAGTTTGTTCCTTCTGATGTTCGGATGTGTTCTTGAGTTTCTTCCTTCTGGTAGGTTCGTGGTCTCGCTGGCTCAGGAGTGAAGCTGCAGACCTTCGCGGTGAGTGTTACAGCTCATAAAAGCAGTGTGGACCCAAAGAGTGAGCAGTAGCAAGATTTACTGCAAAAAGCGAAAGAACAAAGCTTCCACAGTATGGAAGGGGACCTGAACAGTTGCTACTGCCCAGTGGTCTGTTTTGACAGGGCGCTGATTGGTGCGTTTACAATCCCTGAGCTAGACACAAAGGTTCTCCACCTCCTCACCAGATTAGCTAGATACAGAGTGTGGACACAAAGGTTCTCCAAGGCCCCACCAGAGTAGCTAGATACAGAGTGTGGATTGGTGCATTCACAAACCCTGAGCTAGACACAGGGTGCTGATTGGTGTGTTTACAAACCTTGAGCTAGATACAGAGTGCCGATTGGTGTGTTTACAATCCTTGAGCTAGACATAATGGTTCTCCAAGGCCCCACCAGAGTAGCTAGATAGAGAGTGTCCATTCGTGTATTCACAAACCCTGAGCTAGACACAGGGTGCTGATTGGTGTATTTACAATCCCTGAGGTAGACATAAAGGTTCTCCACGTCCCCACCAGACTCAGGAGCCCAGCTGGCTTCACCCAGTGGATCCCGCACGGGGGCTGCAGGTGGAGCTGCCTGCCAGTCCCGCACCATGGGCCCGCACTCCTCAGCCCTTGGGTGGTCGATGGGACTGGGCGCCGTGGAGCAGGGTGTGGCGTTCCTCGGGGAGGCTCCGGCCGCACAGGAGCCCATGGAGGGGGTGGGAGGCTCAGGCATGGCAGGCTGCAGGTCCCGAGCCCTGCCCCGCGGGAAGGCAGCTAAGGCCCGGTGAGAAATCGAGCGCAGCGCCGGTGCGCTGGCACTGCTGGGGGACCCAGTACACCCTCCGCATCTGCTGGCCCAGGTGCTAAGCCCCTCATTGCCCGGGGCCGGTAGGGCCCGCCGGCTGCTCCGAGTGCGGGGCCCGCCAAGCCCACGCCCACCAGGAGCTCCAGCTGGCCCGCGCAAGCGCGGCGCACAGCTCCGGTTCCCGCTGGCGCCTCTCCCTCCACACCTCCCTGCAAGCTGAGGGAGCCGGGTTTGGCCTTGGCCAGCCCAGAAAGGGGCTCCCACAGTGCGGTGGTGGGCTGAAGGGCTCCTCAAGTGCCGCCAAAGTGGGAGCCCAGGCCGAGGAGGCGCAGAGAGAGAGCGAGGGCTGTGAGGACTGCCAGCACGCTGTCACCTCTCAGTTCCAGGTAGTATTTTCCTATTGGCACAACTTCAGGCATTTGCCTGTGCAGGCTTCCACCTTGCTTGCCTATGTCTGCAACTTCATTTTACAGTCTGCTCTTTGTTAGGAAAAGAAATGATTTGAGGGCTGCTTTTAATTAAAAGGAAAACCTTACCAAGGACTCCTGTACCCTCACTATCTGCCTAATTTCTTCTTAACTCCTATATCAATAAAACCCTACGATAATTTTTTCCTATAAAAATGTGTTTTTATTTGAAGAAATTAATGTAAGCTGGGTGTGGTGGCTCACACCTGTAATCCAAGTGCTTTGGGAGTCCAAGGTGGGAGGATCCCTTGAGGCGAGAAGTTTGAGACCAGCCTGGGCAACACAGGAAGACCCTGTCTCTATAAAAAGTTAGAAAATTAGCCGGGCATGTTAGTGTGCACCTGTAGTCCCAACTCCTTGGGAGGCTAAGGTGGGAGGATCATTTTTGGCCCCAGCAGTTTGAGGTTACAGTGAGCTGTGATTGTACCACTGCACTCCAGACTGGGTGACAAAACAAGACCCTATCTCTAAAAAAAAAAAATTAATATAAAATGTGGAACTTTTCGCTAGTGGAGATGAATGAATATAGTCTGCAGATTTATGGAAATATGACATCTAAAAAGACCAGAATAATTCCTAAATGAAGAGGGGAAGGATATGCCCTAGAATAGGGCATAACTGAATATCTGGAGAAGGTTTTCAAACTTTACTCCTTCTAATGCAAACCTCTGTGACCCCTTACAACCCCTTCCTCCGGATGGGTATCATTCCATATCATTACAGGCAGTACTGAGAGGGAGATTACAAATTGTAAACATTTTCAGAGGTGGGGGGAGAAAAGATGGAAACCACAAAGACACAGCTATATAAAAGGTTAATTGCATATATATTTGGTTATGTTAATTTTTGTATATATGCTTCATATCTTTTACAGTCAGTGTGTTAGTGGCAAATAAATATGTGGAACTTACTTTCAAAATATTTTGTTGTTTCTTAAAGTACCTAATTGTACACGAAGCCCTTTTATAAGAGAGGTGGAATAGCATGCAGAATCTGATCATTAGATTCAATAAGTAAATATGGATTGAGTACTGATGAAGTACCAATTAAACATTATGATTCATTTTGATAAAACAAGCCAGTCGCATTAGTAAGAAACAGCTTGCTCTGGCTGGAAAACTTGTTCCCTACTTTCACAAGGTTGACTTCTTAATCCGATCAAATGAAAATGTCATGTTCAGCAGAGAGGCCATTTCTGACCATCTAATTTATAGACTGAACACCCCTCACCCCGTGATTCTACTTTATAGCACCTTGTTCTGTTCGCAGTTTATAGTTGTATTATCACCTGTTTACTTGATTAATGTCTGTCTCACTCATAGATTGTGAACTGCATGAAAGCAAGAATCAAATCTGTTTTAAAGCACACCCAGCATTTAGGGAAATACCTGAGGTAGAAGGCATTCAGTAAAACACTTGTGGAGTGAATGTATATGTTTCTTATTCTATATGTGAAAAAACCATTTATTATACAAATCAGTTAAACTACGATGTCAGTATTATGTCAGATTAATATTATAATGTCATATTCATTAACAACGAGGCCCATAGTAAAAATGAAAGTGTATTTGTCAAACAGTTCATGTAGGAAATTGAGTTTAGTATAGTATGAGATTTTCCGGTAAGATATTCTAATCTTTTTGAAGATATGACAGCATATTTAAGCTTTGGGCAGGGCTGACTTTTTTTTTTTTTGTTTTTTTGTTCTTGTTTTTTTTTTTTTGAGACAGAGTTTCACTCTTGTTGCCCAGGCTGGAGTGCAATGGTACGATCTCGGCTCTCCACAACCTCTGCCTCCCGAGATCAAGCAATTCTTCTGACTCAGCCTCCCGAGTAGCTGGGATTACAGGCATGCGGCACCACGCCCGGCTAATTTTGTATTTTTAGTAGAGACAGGGTTTCTCCATGTTGGTCAGGCTGGTCTTGGACTCCCAATCTCAGGTGATCCGCCCGCCTTGGACTCCCAAAGTGCTGGGATTACAGGCCTGAGCCATCAAGCCCAGCCTAAGCTGACATTTTTGTTTCCCACAGATGTTTACACCAGAATGGCTGTTGCCTATTTTGATTGGGCCAGTGTCTGAGGGCTGATTGTTCGGTGCCTGTATCATAACAGTTGTTAATAATTTGAATATATAATGTTTAAATATGTAGTTTGTCTTTGATCTTTTGACAACAGAGATAGTTTCATTTACCTAAAGGGGTACTGATTTTAAAAATTAATTCATTTGAATTTAAACACATCATATGCTAGACAAAACTTTTAGGGAAAGAATATGTGTATACGTGCATGTAAACCACACAGACTGAAAGAGAAGCATTCAGTACATAAATTATTAGGCTCAAGTAGGAGTTTACTATAGAGTTAGCTGCTACTTATTTTCAGAATTTGATTTTATGTTTTGAATTGGAAGAATGCTGATCTGAGAGTCAAAAACTCTTAATTTTGAGCCATGGATGCATAACCTTGGGTATGTTAATATTGGGCTTAGTTTACTGGTTTGCAAAATGAGATGAGTGGACAAAATATCTTTAAAGTCTATTCTAGGCATGAATTTTCATGATTCTGCAGTATATGTTCCTTTTAACAAGTGAGACATTACCAGGACAAATATAGGAAAAACTGGTAGTATCCCCTTACCCCCTCACCCTCCTGAGTAACCAATTTAATATGCACTGAACATCCTTCTATCATCCTTTTTGTCACACACAAACATATATAAACAAAAATAAATGTATGTAAGTTTTCTTGCCTGAAAAAAGTAAAAATATACATTATTCAGATGTGTTTCTTTGCTAATAGACATCTGAATGTCTTCAGTTTTTATTTTTGTCACTATAAATAGTATTTCAGTAAACATCATTGTAGAAGTATCACTATATGCTGATGCTTTTATTTTTTTCTGTCAGATACATTTTTGAAAACGGAATGTCTGGATCAAAGGTATATGCAGTTTTCATTTTAATAGATAATTGCTAATTTCTTTCTAAAATATTTATGGTGATTTAGAATGATAACAGTGCCAATTTCCCTGTATTCTTGCCAGCACTGAGTTAATATTTTGTTTTCTATTGCTGCTCATCTGAAGGCTAAAAATGATGCCATTTTTATTTAATTTGAATTATCTAGATTTTGTTGGAAGAAGAAAAAAGAATTCTACTTGCATCTTTTCAAATGATGGGTCTACATACCATCTACTATGAATTGGCAATTTGTAGCCTTTGCATATGTCCATTTTAAAATGATCAACTTTTGGATATTATATATACTGTAAATATTTTTTCCAGTCTTTAGTTTGTCTTTCTGCTTATGGTTTACATAGCCAGATATACTTCCATTTTTTATAAAATAGATGGTTTGTTTTCTGTCTTTCTTAAGTGAGAAGATCTTCACCAAGGGCTTCCTTCTGGAATTTTTATAGGTTTATTTAAAAATATTTAATTCACCTGGACTTTAAAAAAAATGTATAAATAGTCTAAATTTGTATTTTTACATGGGGTTTTTAATGGAGACGTACTGAATTAAAAGCTCATTTTGTCATATATAAAGCTCTTATGTGTACTTGGATGCAATTCTAGATTCCCCGCTCTGTTCTCTAGATTTGCTTCTTCATGTGCCAGTGCTATACTATTCTGACAGCTTCATAGCAAGTTTTAATGGCTGTGGAATTATATTAAATATGTATATTAATTTGGAATGGTTAAAATATGAATATAATATGGTGTCTTCCCATTCAGTATCATTTTGTGCCTCTCCATTTAATAATATATTATTGTTTTCTTTGTATAGCCCCTGCATGTTCCAGAATGTCAACCTTTTATTGTTATACGAATGTTTTGATTTTATTTCCATTTCTAGCTGTATTGATGAAAAGTTAAACGACTGATTTTGGTATGTTTATCTCATAGACAGCCCGTATTAAATTTTCTTATTAATTCTATTAGTTTTTCAATAGAGTCTCTTCAGTTTTCTAGCCACATTATATCTGCAAATACAGATGATTTTGTTTCTTCTTTTTCAACATTCATAGCAAATATTTTATTTTTTATGGTATTGCAATTGCTAGAAACTCCAAAAGAATGTTGAATAACCATTGTCTGAGTGGATATTCCTACATTGTTCTGGATTTGAACAAAAATGGCTTCAGTATTTGTATTAGTCCGTTTTCATGCTGCTGATGAAGACATACTTGAGACTGGGCAGTTTACAAAAGAAAGAGGTTTAATGGACTTACAGTTCCACATGGCTGAGGGGGCCTCACAATCATGGTGGAAGGCAAGGAGGAACAAGTCACCTCCTACATGGTTGGCAGCAGGCACAAAAATAGAGTTTGTGCAGGGGAACTCCTCTTTTTAAAACCATCAGATCTTGCAGGACAACAGCCCAGGAAAGACCCACCCCCCTAATTCAATCACCTCCCACTGGGTTCCTCCCATGACAGCTGAGAATTGTGGGAGTTACAATTCAAGATGAGATTTGGGTGGGGACACAGCCAAACCATATCAGTATTTTACCTTTCTGCCTTTGCTACTTTTTATTTTTTTAGAGAAGGGTCTTGCTCTGTTGCCCAGACTGGAGTGCAGTGGCACAAACATAGCTCACTGCAGCCTCAAACTTCTGGGCTCAAGCAATCATCCTGCCTCAGTCTCCTGATTAGCTGGGACAACAGGTATATGCCACCACACTCAGCTAATTAAAAAAAAAATCATGTTAGAGATAGGGGTCTTGTTATTTTGCACAGTTTGGTCTTGAACTCGTGACCTCAAGGGATACTCCCATCTCAGCCTACTGAGTAGCTGGGATTACAGCCACTATGCCCTGCCAGTTTGTTTATGTCACATATTCTTTAGCATACTTATTTTCCTTCTAGTCATGTTTTACTTAGAGTTTCTTACACAGGGCTAACTGTTGGATTTTTTTCAATGGACTTTTGGATGCCTAATTATAGAATCATATGACTTTTTGCTTATATTTATGTTATATGTATATTGTGTATTCCAATGATGAACAATATTTTTATTCCTAATGAAAATTCTATTTTGTTATCATATTATTATTTTAACATAACTGCTGAATTGACTTGTTACTGCATCATTTATAATTTTGCATCTGTATTCATAAGATAATTTATCTATAAATTTACAAACTATTTTGTCAGGATTTTAAAATTTGAGGAAATTTTAAATTTCCTGTCATAATTTTAGGAAATAATTAGAGAACTTTCTTTTTCGGTTGTATGGAATAGTTTAAATAGTAGGCAGATTATCTGATCTTCAAGGTTTTAAAATGCCATTTATTTGAATATAACTCTTTTGGTGTGCTAAAATATATTTTGAGGGATATTACATTTGCTAGAAATGAAATTTGTTCAAAGTTCATTTCTGCCCTAAAAAGCATGTATGGCAGAACTGAAAAGGGGCATGCTTATTTCCACTAAGGAAGCGTGCTGAAAGTCTCTCTACACCAGACAATTTCCACAAAGCAATTTTGTAGGGAAAATAAATAAGAACAACCCAAACGAGGAATTTATATCACCATAATTTACTGAAACAGAATCTTTAAAGTGGGGGAACCAAGGAAATTAAACCTACTAGGAAAGTTTTATGTTGTTCTGATATGGGAGTAAGACCATGTATATTTCATTGTAAGCACAGAGTTGTAGAGATTAATATGCCATTTGATATAAGAGGAGAGAGTGAAAATGACTTCTATGTAGATCCATTCCACTGAGACTGATAACAAATTATTTATTTATGAAATATCTACATCTTGGACCATACAAAATGACCCATTCATAATTGACCCATTCTTCAAGACCATAAACTATTTTAACATAAATGCACACCTTGGAAATCTTTCCTTATTCACCTCGTTTCATTTCAATAGCACTGCTTTGCCTTTGTTTAATTGAAAATTAATTATCTTACAGGCAAGTCCCAGACTCCTATCCAGGAAATATTGCCTCATTTATTTTTTTCTTTGCCTTGACCGATTATAACTTCTGGAATCCACTGAGATTTTTATATTGTGTAGTTAATTATTTTGCATAATTTGGAACCAAAGTCTATTCTGGTAACAATTGTCTGTGATTTTAAAGCTGTTTCCTGAATAGTCTCTGTCATTCTGTAAGAAGACTGCAGGTCTAATACAGATGTTTGAATTGTTAGTTTCCATCTCTAAGATCATACCACAAAGATTTTTGTGAAGCAAAGACATTAACATAGTCCAAAAAGCAATTTAAAATCTGAACAATCGGCATAAGGGAAAGTGAGATGTTCCATGTAGTCTTCATAATTGCTCTGAACCAATATATCCTAAAGGAATGTGCACAGATACACTTTTGAGAAAAAAATTTATGAGCATGGGATGAAGAAAGATTCTGTGCATTTCAACTCATCAGGGAGAAAAGAGCATGTGTCCTATTTTATTCAGATATGTAATAAAATTATGTCGAAAAATCACAGAGACCAGCAAAATCCCTGAATGCTCTCTATGCACTCAGGGATTTTTATTTTATACACTCTTATTTTTATTTGAGGTTTTAAAACTAGAAAATTTGGATATTAAGTTTTCAATTAGAGATACACATGAAAATATATTTCTCTGGATCATGAACATAGAATTAGAAAAGAACATAGACATGGGAGGCCTGAGGTGAGTGTGGAAGCAAGAGGTGAGTGTGGAAGCAATAGGCAAGCTTCAGAGAAAAAGACTAGAAATTTTAACTATGAGATTAAGAGCTCAAAGGGAGAGACTATGTAATTTTTGAAATGTCAATTAAAAAATTATTAGGCTGTGTATTTTTCTTCTTCTGAGAGGCATTTTAAAAAATGCTTAGATACTTCTAAACATTGATTTTTGTTTAACATTCATTTTTAATTAGATATTTAATTGTTAGATATTAGAGATCAATTTTTTGTCGTTATTGGGGTGAACTGGAATATTACTAAAATCAACTAAATATTCTTAGTTTTAACTTTCTTATGAAGGTAATGCATTCTGAGAGTAATGTTTGTGCATTTGTGTTACACAGAGGAGTTCACTTTCAACATGAATATAGTTTCTATTTCTATTTAATTCATTATGTATTCTTCATATTATTTCTGTATTATTAACCAGATTGACAATACCACATTAGTGATTGCTGGCATTTTTAAGATGTGTTTAAGATGCTTTCATATCTCTATAATTCCAGCATGATATTTATAAAACTCCAAGCATATTTGGTAAGGAATTAGTAAACTATTTAAAACAACACCTTCAATCGCACATTAATTAGTTTAGCTTCTGAAAGCTTTCTGTTTTGATCAGGATGTAGAGGCGATTGTGTTTAAAAAAAAAAAACACAGAAGAAAACCTACAAATAGGGAAAGGTTGAGGCTTGCTAATGTGGAAACCAGATCTAGTTGCTTAAAAAAGAAAGTATGTAGGAAGAGCCTCTAATTTTCACTACTCTCTCTGGGCTTGGAGAAATGCCCAGGTTAGTGACAAAGGGAACTTTGGGAAAAGACTCTAAATCTACCATATTGTAAGAAAGAAAATGGAAAATCAGATGGATGGCTTCATTAAAAACATAAGCCATCTAGAATTTTTGAGAGTTCAAGGAATAATAGCAGGATTTCTATTGATTTTTTTCCCAAACTGAAATATTACTATGATTTAACAATTTCAATTATTTTGAAAATAAGCGGCAAGGTAGCTGTAAGCCAGTAACTATAGTCAAACTCATTATGAATCTGGTTTTTTGGGGGGCCAGTTTTCACATACTCTCAGTAACGGGATCTTGAAACCTTATTGTCTTCTCTGGTCTTTATCACTTTTTGAAGCACAATTTCTCTTGCATCCACCTTTTATTTTTCAGATGCTATCTTATGATACCTAGGCTATTGCTTCTCATATTTTAATGTGCACACGAATCCCCTGAAGATCATGTTGTACTGGAGATTCTGATCCCATGGGTCTGAGGTGGAGCCTGAGAGATGCTAGGTTTTGTTTTTGTTTTTTTGAGACAGAGACTTCAGGCTGGAGTGCAGTGACGCTATTTCTGCTCACTGCAGCCCCCGCCTCCCGGGTTCAAGCGATTCTCCTGCCTCAGCTTCCTGAGTAGCTGGGATTACAGGTGCGTGCCACCACACCCAGCTAATTTTTGTATTTTTAGTAGAGACGGGTTTTCACCATGTTGGTCAGGCTGGCGTTGAACTCCTGACCTCAAGTGACGTGGGGGGTGGGGCGGGACTTGGCCTCCCAAGGTGTTGGGATTACAGGAGTGAGTCACCGCACCTGGCCGAGATGGTGTTTTAACAAGGTCTCAGGTGATGCTGATGCTGTTGTTCTGCTGCCCATACTTTGAGTAGCAGGGGTCTCTAGGATACTGAAATAGCCAGTTACATTATTATATATCACTAGATTGATCTTTCAATAACAGGGGTCTCCAACCCCAGGCTGCGTACCGGTACTGGTCCGTGGCCTGTTAGGAACTGGGCGGCACAGCAGGAGGTGAGCCGGGTCCAGCTAGCTTACCGCCTGAGCTCCGCCTCCTGTCAGATGCCTCCCGTCAGATCAGCCTTGGCATAGATTCTCACAGGAGCACGAACCCTATTGTGAACTGCGCATGTCAGGGATCTACGCTGCGCCCTGCTTATGAGAATAGAACTAATGCCTGATGATCTGAGGTGGAAGAGTTTCATCCCGAAACCATCCGTGGTTCTCTGGTATCATCTTCCTTAGGTTTAATTAGCAACGTTATACTTAACGTTTCGAAGTGTTCTTTCTTTTTCTATGTTTTGGAACAACCTAAGCAGAATTAGGATTATCTGGTATTTGAGGGTTTGATAGAATTCCCATGTGCAGCTATCTGGGCCTGCTGACCTTTTAGTGAAGTGACTTTTTTTCATAGATTTTTTCCTAAGAAAATTAGTCTACTTATGCTACTTATATTTAATGGGATCAATTTTGATCAATTGTATTTACTGGGAAATTCCTATTTTGTCGCTATATTATTTTCATAGAGTTGTACAAAAGTTTCTTAAAACATTTTGATGTTCTCTCTTTTAATTTCCTCTGTTTATTTTCTATTGTGTGTATTTAGGTTTTTCTCCTTCTTATCCCCACATAATTTACCAAGTGATTTACCCCTGAAAGAACCAACATTTTAATTTCTTAATTCTATTTTTTCTAATAATTAATTTCTGCTTTCATTATTACCATTTTTTTCCTGCACTTTCTCGTGGTTTACATTGTTTGTTTTTCCTAGGATTTTGGGCTGAAATTTTAATTCATTTATTTTTATTCATATGTGTTAAGACTATAAATTTCCCTGTGATCTTGGCTTTGATTATAACCCGTATATTCTGAGATGTAATATTTTTATCATTGTTACATAAAGAAATCTGCAATTTCATTTAGTATTTCCCTTTTTGCCAAAGGGTTTTTTAGCAAAGGGTTTTTTAGCAAAGAGTTTTTACATTTTTCAGCTGGAAAAGCTATTTTGTTTTGTTTTCGTTTGTTTTTCTTATTAATTTCTGTTTATATTGTACTCTGATCAGAAAATGTGGTTTGAATTCTTTCTACTTTATGGAAATTATTGAAGATTTCTATGTGATATTATATACGGTCAATTTATGCAAATATTCCGTATGACCTTGAGAAGGAGGTATGTAAAATATTATTGGTAATAAAATTCAAAATATATTCATAAAATCTACCTTATTGGCTAAGTGATAAGTATTTTATACCCTTCCTTGTTTTTTGTCCACTTGATTTTCTTGGCCAGGGAATGATACATTCAAGTTTCATATTATTGGTTTGTTTTTGACCATTTCTCTTGGAATTTCCTGTGGTTTCTGCTTTATAAAGGTGGTGGTTGTATTCATGGCTATTTAAAAAACTCAGTTTTCTTTTTGAACAATATGATCTTTTTCATTTTAACGTGTCCCCCCTTGTCTCATTTAATACTTTTGAACATGATTTATACTTTGTTCAATATCAAGATCATCAACCCTGCCATTTTACTGCCTACATTTGCTTAGTATAACTTGTCCATACATTTATTTTTAGCATTCTTGAATCTCTTTAAGTGTGTCTATAGCATGTAGTATAGAGTTGGGTTTTACTTTGTGACCCAATCTGAAAATCTCTTCAATAGGTAAGTTAAGCTCATATACATATATTAATATGAGTAATATGTTTGGTCTCAATGTGTCATATTGTTTTTTATATTTACTATATATGTTATAGTTGCTATGTTTCTCCATGTGGTTTGTTTCCTTTTTTTTTTTGAGCTGGGGAGAGGGTGCAGTATTTAATTTGATATTTAGGAAAGTTTGTATTTTTCTAGTGGTTACTTTTCTACTAATACCTTTTATATTGCTGTTAGTCTCTTTATGCCTTATTTAGGCTTCTACTGTTTGGTTGTTAAGTTTAAAATGATTTTCTTTTATCACTATATGATATTCAGTATGTATATTTCACTTTTCCTTTCTTTCTCTTTTATGCTCCCACTTTGTAGTTGTGTATTTTTTTACTTTGTCAGAATATATACATTACATATTATTCTTTTACCTCCTTTCCCACTTTCTTCTAGTCTTAGATCTACAATTTAATATATTTATTAAATATATTCAGTGCTACCAGATGGCTTTCTTTTTGCTGGTTTCCCCATTCGTAAATGATGGGATGAAACTCTCTAGCAGATTCCTAAAGAAGGACTCTCACGAGGACTGTATTCTTGGGTTGTTGCATATTTAAATTTTTCTTCTATCACCTTGACTCTCTATGTTTAGGAGTGAGAGACTTGGGTGGTTTAATGGGATTCTTGGTTTGAGAATGCCTTATCCTACTGTACAGTGAAGTACAGTTTCTTTGATAGATGGGACATTTTGCAGAGGAAAGTTGATGTATATCTTCCAGTTCTGATTCTCTTTGGTTTCTTCTTCATCTTCCTTCATTTCTGACACTTCCTTCTACTTTCTCTTCACCACTAAGTCTCCAAGGGCTCCACCTCCCTGTCCCTCCCAAGCCATATCTTCCTAAGACTGCCACCTCTGGCACTGCACACGTTTTTGTCCCTTCCTTTCACTTCTCCAGGAGCCAGGGATCTGATTCACTAGGTTGCATCCCTGTTTTCAGTATTTCTCCACTCCAGGCAGAATTTCCTCCTTCTGGGAGTCACTTTTTGTTTTTCTGGGTTCTGCTGCTGTTGAGTCCTACCACCCTCTCCTCATGGGCCCTGGTGTGGCCCCACAACTTTGCTGAGTCTCTCCTCACATGTAAACTGGACTGTGTCACACGGTCTATTTCCCAAGTACACTGTAGACATGGGTTATAGGTAGTTTTATTTGCTCTCTTTTTGGATCAGCATGGTTTGTTTTGGAGAATGTGAACACAGATTTAAATTTAGGTAGTCACCATCAGCCTGTGGGATGTTGAAGGGCAATGAACACCACTTTTTTATTTCAGTAGTTTGAGCCCATTATATTGTAAGAACTTTGGGGGCACCTCTTACAGTATCAGGCTTGTAGTAAATTATAACTAAGTAGCTAATGGCTAAATGAATTAATAGATATTATAATTCACCTTGCTTTAGCAAAAGAGATTATGGAGGAGCTATTCTAATATTTAGAACAAAATAATTATAATCATGTTTTCCTTGTCTAAACTTCCTTAGTTGCTGACTCAATGGCTTAATTGCTGATAGTCTATCAGTGATATAATATTACAGAAACTGAATACAGACATTTTTTAATTCACTTGGATACAATTCTGAGAGGATAAAGTGAGGTGAGCCCATATCAGGATAGAAAACAATGTGGTAAAGATGATTGTCTCTTAATAATTCATGAGGTGAGATAAAAAATTGTAGGTAAAGAATGGAATAAGCTATGTAGTTGTATTTCTTTGATTAAAAAATTCACATATATTAAGCTGTCTTCTTTTAGCTACTTGGAAGGATGTCATGTAAGAAAAAAACTTGAAAAATGCATGGAAACTTGCCAATGATTTTGATCAAAGATTGTTGGCAGACTGAGGGAAGTGTGTGATAAAGTAAATGTTGCCAAATAACTTCTATGTTTATAGTAGATGGTTTTCTTAAACTTAATTGTGTAGTTCTGTGATGACACAAAAACAGAGGAACTCAAAAAGAGGAATCAGTGCCACTTTCAGGGGACAGAACCAGCAGTGGCTCCTATCACTCTTCAGAGCAGAACTTTCTGTGGTGATGAGCATGTTCCATATCTGGGCTGTCCAGTATTAGCCACCAGCCATATATGGAGAATGGACTGAGGAACTAAATTTTAAACTTGCTTATTTTAATTAGTTTATATTTAAATTAAGTGGCCACATGTAGTCCGTGGCTATTGTATTGGACACTGCAGGTGTCCAGAGAGACACATTCATGGGTTCAGGCTTGAAGTTATCTAGTTTGGGTGAGAGACAAAGAATAAAAGAGGAATTTGAGGGGAATGAGGAAGTGGGGCTATCTATCAATATCCATCTATCCATTTGAGAAAGGAAGAGAGGGACTGGTTTTTGATGGGGGGAGAAAAGGGGAATGTGCTTTCTTACTCTTGGGTAAGTCCAGGACTACTTGTACAAAGTGTCAAAGACCTTCACTTGTTGCCTCTGCTGTTTTGTATTAGGCTCCAATATATACATTTATGCACATCTCTACTATTCTTATTATTACTTCGTATTAGTGAAACCCATGGATAGGATATTACTTGGTGAATTGAATATTTTGAATGCTAAGCTAAGGAACACACACACATACACATTCATACTAAATCCACATTTGTCCATCCTCATATGTGTCCTGCTGTTAATCCAGGAGGTATATACAGACTTGTTAACCACATCTGTGGTTTACCAATCTGCTGGGTTGCCTAGGGCTTAGGCTAGGATATAGGACCCAGACTTCCTCAGTTTGAATACTGGAGCCTCCCCTTATTGGGTGTGTAATTCTTGGATAGATACTTAACGCTTGCATCAGTTACCCCATGGTGCTACAGTGAAGATTAAGTGAACTTACATTTGTAAAGTGTATATAACAGTGTCTTACACTATTTATTGAACACATTAACCTTAAAATTTTTTAAGAGATTAGATGCTACCTTTATCTATGCCATTTCCTCATTCATCAGAACATATGCAAATACCTGTCACATGGTGGACATCAAAAACACCCACCAGGCCGGGTGCAGTGGCTCACGCCTGTAATCCTAGCACTTTGGGAGGCTAAGGCGAGTGGATCATTTGAGTCCAGGAGTTCAAGACCAGCTTGGCAAACATAGTGAACCCTGTCTCTACTGAAAATACAAAACAATTAGCTGGGCATGGTGGTGCACACCTGTAACTCCACCTACTCGGTAGGCTGAGGTAGGAGAATCACTTGAACCCAGAAGGCGGAGGAGGTAATATCATGCCACTGCACTCCAGCCTGGGTGACAGAGCAAGATTCTGTCAAACAAACAAGCACCCATCAAGTAACCAACCAGGTTGCTGGTGGTTTAGTAGGCTTTATGCCTGATAGCCTTCATCTCCAGGGCTCAAGATGGTTGCAAAAGCCTTTTTGCTTTCCACCACTAGGCAAAGAGAGAGAAGAAATGGTGAGGTCTTTATTGAGATCAGTTTGACTTATGGCAAACAGAAAAAACATGTCTGACTTTGCCATAAAATACCTTCCAACTTAGCAATCCTGAGACAAACCTGTTTGCAAAATGTGACTAGGTACCCAGGTTAGGCTGATGGAATGTTCATTATTCTGTTGCTAAGGATCTAAGCCTATTCATGGTGTCCTATTTTTAGAGTATACAAGAATGAATCAGAGACCTATGATTAATTATTAATGATTGTGAAATAACACTGTTGGATGACAGAAAGTTGAAAGTTTTAATAACAGCTGCTTTGAGACTTTTAACAAACACATAAAAGGAATTTTAAAGTTATATTTTTTCTTTTTGGAATGTTGCTTGTTTTGAAATATGTTTTTCCCTAAATGTCTATGGTTTAGTCCTATCTTGAAAAGAAAAGAACCTGGCAATAAGAATCTTTGAAAAGATTAATTATATCTCTTCATTGGTGTGCAAACTAAATTCTTAAAATTTGTGAATGTCTGGCAGCCTGTCAGATTAATTTTTTTCAGTTTGGTTTTTAGTGTCTATAATTAGTTTATTGATCACTTACTATGCCCAGCCTCTGTTCTCTCTAAGTTAAGTAGATGAGAAAACTCAGGACTAGAAAGGTTCAATACTTGGTTAAGCTCACACAGGTAGTAAGGGATGGATTTGATCCCTAGAAGTCTGACTCAAGAGGCTATTCTCTTAACACTGAGTCATTTTCTGGTTCACATCATACATCATTAAGCAAGAACATGGAACGATTTCATTGTGCACTGTTTCATTCTTCCAAAACTTACTATAAACTCATTTGTTTAACAAACACTGAACACACACTATATTAATCACAAATCATTTTATTGAGTATATATTAGCTAATGATTTAAATATATCTTCTTAACCCTTATAGCAAACTCATGAAATAGCTTAGTAGCTTAGAGAACTTAAATGACCTGCCAGTGTCTCACAGCAAGTGACTGTGGAGGCAGGAGTTGAAGGCAGGGATTCCAACTCCAGTCCTGATGCTCTCAACACGTGACAAGCAAGGAACTGTGCACTCAGTGCTGTAGAGCATGGAAATAGCATAAATCGCATACCTTTTTTTTCAAAGAACATGGGTTTTACTTTTGCTGTTAAGATATGTACACAAATAACTCTGACATGTATCGGAGGAGTTTAATACTCCTAGTGGTACCAATAACATGATATTGGTCAGAGAGAGGAATTACTTCGGACAAAACAGGAGAAACCTAATAGAAAAGGATATTTGAGCCTAAAAGAAAGTGACGTTTGGAAAAGGAGAGATTTAGGAGATAACATTCAGGTAGTGAAAACTACCAAGAGAAATTTGAAAGGGGAAAAAAAATCGCTTGAACCTGAGAGGCGGAAGTTGCAGTGAGCCAAGGTCGTGCTGCTTCACTCCAGCCTGGGCGACAGAGCAAGACTCCGTCTCAAAAAAAAAAAAAAAAAAAAAAAAATCACTACAGTTGTGTCATGCATAAGCTGGTTTCCATTTTAAAAACACAGTTAATACAGGCATTTTCTTCCCAACGTTGACATTTGCATCAGTTTCCCCATGATCTGATGAGCATCTGGGGATTCTCAATATAGGCTTATTGAATGAATGAAGGAAATATTAGATATTGCTAATACAGGCAATGAAGATATGGTAAAGTTCCAGAAGAGAAAAACTATTTCCTGTTCTCTTAGAGCATGTGGAATATGGAAGAGAGGCAAGTAAAGCAAGTAAGTGAAGTGTACAGGCTTGTCTAATGGTGACAGTGCTACCATCTGACTCAAAGCGAGGGATGGGATGGATGGAGAGTCAAGGGCAGGAGTAAGGCAGGTTGCTATTTCAAATAGGGTGATGAGAGAAGGTTTACCAAAGAGGTGACCCAAAGGACCTGAAGGAGGTGAAAGAGTGAGCTAGGCAGGTGGAAGAGCAAGTATAAAGACCACATTTTAATACATTTTGCTTTAAGAACTTCCTACTTGAAGGCGTGTACCAGATAAATTCTTTTACCCACTAGCCCTCAGCCCCCAGGATCCATTCTTCATCCTCCAGCCTTCTCCACCCTTTTTTTCTGCCACAGGAGATGGGTTGTATGGACTACATCAACAGGGAACCTTGCATGTTGGCTTACAGTTAGGTTTAGCTGATGGGGGGCGCTGGCATGTAATCAGAGAGAGGGAAATGAGTGACGTCTGTGTATTTATTCTGTCTTCTGAATAATATGGGGCATAAGGAAATAATCATTAGTCCTGTTTTAGAGAGTAAAAATCTGAAGCAGTAAAAGGTTACGTCTCTTTTGTCATGTAAGGTAACACAGTCTCAGTTTCCAGGAATTAGGCTGTGGACATCTTTGAGGGGGCCATTGTTATGTTTGTCACTCTGAGACTGACTTTCTTCCTTCAGGTGCTTCTGAGCTGCTCTGTGTGTTACTCATTCTCAGCTGGGACGTTGCTGCCTTGGTTGAGGGCTTTAATGTCTGACCACAGAATTACTAATCCTGGTCTTTGCTTCAATATTTATTGATGAATAGGGCTTAGCTCTTTCTAATTCTACATGATTTCATTCATTCATTCAATGATTAAACTGAGTCTTATCAATTTATTTTATTGAAAGTGGTGCTATTTTCAAAAAATTCTATAAAATGTTAGCTGATTATCTTATACAAATATAAATTGTTACAAGTTGGAGGAATGAAATAATTGATTTCATTTTTAGTCATTATTTGCTATCCAATGATAGGGATATTATCATTATCATTATTATGATTGTGTGGGAAGAATTGCTTTTTCCTTAGAGCCTAATCTAAAAGCAGATTTCTTTCCTGTTAGGTAATACTGTGGGACTATCTGTATAATCACCATCAAACATCACTCCTTAGCAAGGAGTTGAGAGTATTGTGGTTTCAGCATGTCATGCCCAATAATCTAAAGGTGGAAATAGGATTTCCCGAATAAGGACAAAATGGCTCAGGGCAAAAATGAAAGCATCACTCAGCATTTTTTTTTTTTTTTACTTTTATAGTCAATGCAAAGAAAAAAATGCTAAATTCTAGGACCATTACCCTATGGAAACCATCTCTACAATATAAAATGCCTATTCAACCAGAATCATTAAAAAAATATGGAATCAGAAACTAGAGGAAAAATGAGAGTTTTGTAGACAATTCCCCTTCTAGTGCAAGTGAAAACCCTGGGGCCCAGAGGGGAAGTGACTTGCCTAAGGTCAAACAATTTATTAGAACCAAACTACAACTAAACTCAATTTAATTCTTCTGACTCTCAAAGAGGAAACATACTCAAAAGATGCATGGAGTGAATTAGGCAATATGCATTGAACATTCCTGTAGAACTATGGCTGTGAGGTTTAAAACAATGATGTTGCAGAAGTAATTTCTTGTTGACTTCTTGTTTTGTTTTCTGTTTTCCTATCTTTGTGACTATTGCAAAATATTACATGTATTCTTATGGATGTGTAATACAAAAGGTACTCTTCTGGCTGGGCGTGGTGGCTTATGCCTGTAATCCCAGCACTTTGGGAGGCCGAGGCAGGCGGATCACGAGGTCAGGAGATCGAGACCATCTTGGCTAACACGGTGAAACCCTGTCTCTACTAAAAATACAAAAAATTAGCCGGGCGTGATGGCGGGCGCCTGTAGTCCCAGCTACTTGGGAGGCTGAGGCAGGAGAATGGTGTGAACCCGGGAGGCGGAGCTTGCAGTGAGCCGAGCTCATGCCACTGCACTCCAGCCTCGGCAAGAGAGCGAGACTCTGTCTCAAAAAAAATAAATAAAATAAAAAATGAAAATAAAAAAAAGGTACTCTTCTAGGTTCTCTTATATATAACAAACAATAGAAATGTGGTGACTGTCTTCGAAGGCTTTGGGCAAAGCCATGGGAAATTCAATTCCAATATTAATTAATACATGAAATGAACCAAATGGGTGGTTCAGGACTTCCCTATGTATGAGGAGACATCAGTGTAACTTATAAAAGAAATAAGAAAATAAGTGAATCTTGAAGATTGATGATATGTCATGACATACGTGTCATCAGCTCAGGGAAGTAAGGATGTATAAAGAAAAAAAAGTTTGCCTAAACAGGAACAGAAGATGAAGGAATTTAGATGACTCCAAACCTCAGCTAAGCCACATATTCCATTTTGGCCTGTTTCTAATTCATTATTCAATGCTTCTTCTTCAGTATCCTTCTCTGTAGTCACTGAAGATGTTTAAGTGGAGATACGACATTATTAAATTAGTTCTTGATGATGTTTTATTTATCAAACTGTGCTGAATGTTGTGGATTTGATTTGATTTGGAAGAGAGTCCAGATGGAAGGTGAGCAGATAAGAGGTGAAGAAAATAGTCTAAACCCAAAATATTCAGGGCAATGGGAATGAAGACATTGTAAAGAATCAATAGACGCCATCACACAGGAATGCTCTGGACTGCCAAGCACAGCATCTCTGAGACTCTGGTCATCTGTACCCCTTTTTTCCTCTGACTGCAATAGTGGACTCTTCCTACTCCAATCAAAGACTTATCTCTCCTGTGTTCTGAATGTCATCCTTTCTCACTTGCTCAAGAATATTATTACACTTTGAATCTTTTCTCTAACCTCTATGCTGACTTTCCCCCTCATTGTGGACACTTTAAATATTCTGAAATCTCTGCCATTTTAAAAACAAAAGTTAAGCTTTTTGAAAGAAGTATCTAGGCTTGCTGCTTACAGCTCTTCAGTTATATACAATCAAACATTTTGCATTTCATGATTTTTTTTACCTTTTTTAAATTATACTTTAGGTTCTGGGATACATGTGCAGAATGTGCAGGCTTGTTACATAGGTATACATGTGCCATGGTGGTTTGCTGCATCCATCAACCTGTCATCTGCATTAGGTATTATTTCTCCTAATGCTATCCCTCCCCTAACCCCCCACCCCCTGACAGGCCCCAGTGTGTGATGTTCCCCTTCCTGTGTCCATGTGTTCTCACTGTTCAACTCCCACTTGTGAGTGAGAACATGCAGTGTTTGGTTTTCTCTTCTTGTGTTAGTTTGCTGAGAATGATGGTTTTTTAAATAGATCAGAAAATTACTCTGTTCTGGTTTTTACTTTCACTTCCTCCACACAACTATGCCTGCTAAGGTCACCAGTGTTGTCCAGATCAATAAGTCAGATGGTTCTATCCTGACTTGCCTGACCTTTGAATGGCTTTCAGTACAGTTTGCTACCCATTCTGTTTAGAAACTTTCTTCTTCTGACTTCTATAATACTATGTTCTCTTCATTTTCCTCATTCTTGAGTCCTAGTCATGCTTTTTTTCTTAATCAACCCTATTTTCCCCCAAATCCATCTTTATATAACCACTTTAGCTACCATCTCTATAGCCATAGGTAACAAATTTGCATCTCCAGCCACATCACTGTGTTTCAGCTCTAGATATGCACATCCATTTGTTTAACCAATGAATATACAACATCTTATAGGACTTCACATGCAACATGCTCAAAACAACTGAGCTCATAATTTTTTTCCTCAAAGTTTCTTCCTCTCAACTATTTCAACCAACAAAACCACCACCTGCCTATTTTTTCATGTTAGAAACCTGGGCTTTTTTTCCTCAAAGTTTCTTCCTCTCAACTATTTCAACCAACAAAACCACCACCTGCCTATTTTTTCATGTTAGAAACCTGGGCAATCACGGATCTTCGTCAACACTTTCCTTCTCTATTCCCCAATTTCCAATCAATCACAGAGTGAAGCTGGGTTTGCTTCCTAAATATCTTAAAACTGGATCTTAAACTCATTTCTGCTGCTACCACCTTAGTCTAAAAAGACTTCCATTTCTCATTTGAGCTATTGCGATTGCTTCCTAATGCTTTGCTAACTAAACAGCCTCTCTTCCACCTACAATCCATGTTCTTCATGACAGCTGCACTGTTACCTTAAAAGACCATAACACCACCAGTAATTAAGATAACTTGGATATAATTTGATTTGTGACTGGTTGCTATTTCCCATCCTTTTCCCATTTCCAAATAGGAGTGAACTAAAGTTCTTATCCTTTGCTGGGAGATTGAGGGTAGGGGGGCAAAGAGGGGAAGGCAAGCCCCATTGAGGAAATTTCAGAAATTTCTGTCTTGGGAAATGGATGAGGAAGTTCTATTCCACCAGTGTTCTTCCAGTCCAATTTCCCTACGTAGTACCAACAAAACAAGAGATCCCCAGTATTGCTGCTATGATCTTGGAAATCCCAGCCACAGAGCCCAGAATCATCCCTACCAATCTACCAATATTTAACCTGGAACGAACAGTTGCCACTAGGTGGCGCCAGGCTGAAGCCAGCACGCAGACCCTGACTGGCAGGAATTTGGACAGCTCTTCTGGACTCCCATAACTCACAACCTGTTGTTCTTGTAGGCTCATCCAGGTCACTTCGTTAACCTCACCATAACAAAACACTACATTTAATGGTAGTGAAAAATTCTGGACTACACCTACTGTGTTCGGAAATAATTTACTGTATTTTATAAACTCAAATCAGAATGTGTCACTTCCCTGTTAAAACTCTTCCATGGCTTTCTTTGCTCTTAGGATAAAATCTCATCACTTGGACCCTAAGACATAATTTTAACCTTGAATACTTATGGAAACAGGCAGTTTGCATGAACGAATGATCCACCTGCTCATAAAACTATAGAATATGATGAGGCCTGTGGTATATGTATTTCCTGTTACAAGACATTCAAATTCAATTAAAAATGAAACAGAACAAATTATAAATATTTTAACAAGGGGAAGAAAAACTTTGACTAGCACTCCACTCTGGCCAATTCTTTATGCTCCCTGCCATATGGCAGTTTTATGATAATGTCAAGTTCCTTCTTACCTCAGCATTTTAGAACAGACCATTCCCTCTGCCTGGAATGCTTTCCTCTTCCTTTTTATTAGTTACCAATTTCTTGTCTTATAGACATTGGTCTAAAATCACTTCATCATGGAAGCCTATCCTTTTTGTACTCTTGCCCTGAATTAGATTCCATTTTGCTGTTATAGCACACTTACCCTCTTAGCCTTTGTTCAAAGTTATGATTACTTATGAAATATCTCTCTGTTCCTTTGCATTCATCCATCAAGTCACACATGCTGTAAATCTGTATTAAGCCTCTACTTTTCCAGGAACCTCCAATGTATTGTAAATTCATGGCAAGGTTCCCAGCATTGACTAGCTGGAAAGTGAATATGGAGGAAAGAGAAAAAAAAGATTAGAAAATAACTTTTGAGTGGTAAGCCTGGAAAAATGATGAGACTATAGAGAATATAGGAAAATCAGGATGGAAGCAGGTTTCAGGACAGAAGGAAATATCTTTTTATTTTCAAATTGTGAAGAGACATTCAAAGTTTGTTGAATGTATAAGAGGCTGAGAAGCCATTTGCAAATTGTCTACAGAAGTGTGAGTATGAAGCTGTGAGACTACTTAGTGACTACAATCTCGAAGGCATGGAAAAGAATTTTTTAAAAAAGAAAGGATTGGCATATTTGAAGGGCAGTCTAGAAAAGTTAGCTCAAAAATGGAAATTTTCTTCTATATTTTGTATGAAATACAAGTTGGTTTTTTAAGCTTACTTTTAAAGGAAGTAGGTATATTTAGCTTCAGTAAACAAGGAAGGTTAGATGAAGTCCCTGATGTGCATCATTCCACTAGCAAGAGAATGGTGTAACACTTCTAAGGTGAAAAAAATGTAGCAAGGTTTAGTTCTTGGCTGAGCAATAATTGTTCTGTAATTGTACAAGTTGGAGACTTAATTAGCCAATTAAATCCTGCTTCTCCATCCTTCCTCTTTCTAAATATACATTTTGAGCTCTCTTCTGATGTTGAAAAAACTCTCCTGTCTTTGAAACAAGTCCTGAAAATATTATTCAGTAGAAACCCATCTGCACAGTGATTGAGTCACAACAAATCCAGATTCCTGGAATCTGTGAGAAAGGCTTGTGCTCATCACGTCATCGCTCCCTTTTCGTAGTTCTACGTTGAGGTCGTCGTGAGTTTGTTTTTAAGGTATTTTCTGCGCTGCTACACACTGTCATTTCACGTGAGGGCAGCAGAGAGGCAGCGTAGAAGCCCCTGAATAGCAAATCAGAAGAGCCCGAAGCTCAAATTTTGGGCGTAGTGTTTTCAGAACACCTCTTCAAAAATTAAATCACACGTTGTTTGTATCTCCTTAAACAATCCTAGTCTATTGATTTGCCTACTCTGTTCTTTTAAAAAAAGAATCAGACCTGTATCTAAGAATAGGTAAGAACATGTGAATACAGACTTTTGCAAGAGTTGTATCTGGTTTGCCCAGAATACGTTTTCTAATTTTTCTTGGGTCATTACAATTTGACAACAGATTTGTTTAGTAATCACGTTATTATATTGTCCTATATACTTAAGAATTGTTGTTTTGAGCATAGTCCAAGCCCTGATGCCATTTTGAAACATACGGAAGCACATTTTGATTAAATGCAGTTTGAATAAAACACTGATGAAATAACAATAGCTTTTGTATCATATTTGTGAACGGTCTTTGGCTGTATCCTAGGTGGCAATAAAAAGGTAGTGAGTCAATTTGGATATTGTGAAAAAATTATTACTGTTGAATTACAGCATAGAAAGTAACATATTCCCTAGGCTTCAGGCTCCCTGTCACTTAGCACTGCCTTTGTTCTCTCTGCCCAGAATGTTATTTTCCCTACCATCATCCCAGGCCACTTTCCAGCCACGCCCATCCTTTTGCAAGACTGACTTCTGTGGGTACTGCAGGTCTCAGGGTACAGGTGCCATCTCTGGGCAGTCTTCTCCACTGCTTCTCGATTTTCTTGGCCATTCTGTGCTTCTCCTGTTTACTCCTATGGTCCTCTATAGGCTCCTATGGGAACTATGTCTTGTTCCTAATTTTGTCTCTAGCACTTAGTACTATGTGCTTAGTAGAAGCCCATTAAAAAACAAACAATAAATACTTAGAATCTTTATCAAGATGGTGGGAGTGGGGAATAGGAGGAGCAGAGAACTATTCAAACTGTGAAAAAGAGGTTAAAAGAGGATTTGCCACCCTGCCTATTTTAGCGTAGGGGTAGGAGTTTAACATTTGAGGCAATAGCAAAGATGATGGACATCAGTGCTTCTCAGCAAACATTTGACAATCTCAGGTAAGACCAGATAGATCTTAGGTCTATAGCTAGTCAGCTAGTCAGTCATATGACTCAATACTGGTGACAGCTAGGGGCTTAAAGGAAATAAAAACACGTTTGTGAAAATGCTTTGTGTAAAGCTAAGCACAGAGAGGAGTGAACATCGAATGTCTGCTGAAAAACAAAAGAAGCTTGGACTTTATCGTGATCTTAGCAAAATTCTTTTCCTATAGCTTTCTGGTCGTTAAGGTGACTCCCTCAAGGGCATCAGTCTGCACTGGAAATCATTGCAGTGTGGTAGAGAGAGAGAGAGGGAGCTCTTTATAGAGAGGACTCAGCTCGCCTTCGCCTTCTTAGCATCTTGTTGCTAGGCAATAGCTCCTCTGGTGGAAGCTCATCTCCATTTTTAAAGATGGAGTGAAGTCTTGCCGAGGGAAATGCAGTTTGTACAAACTGGGCCATGTGCAAACAGTATTTTGCTCTAGTCCTGAAAACTGCTTTTCCCTATAAGGGAGACAAATCAGTCCTACTTAAATCCTGTCACTTAACAACCAGATAATATAACTCCTCTCTTTCTCTCTCTTTTCTGTAAAGCATAGACTTCCTTTTTAATCTTATTGATTTGTTTTTACCTTTCCAACTATGTCTTTCCAAATTGATTTAATGAGATTCAGCAGGGCATTGCTTGTAATAGTATTTCCCAAGACTGCTGAATTAATTTCCATTTAAAAAATTACTTTGGATCTGCAGCTCTGTCCGGCACCTAGCGTATTGCTCTTACTGCGTTTTACATAATGATAAAATATAATGAGTGGTCAGTAAGAAGGACCAATATTTAATGAATATAGTTGTTTTTAAACAAAGTGTAGATAGGTCCTACACTGTATATATCTGTATATATTTGTATATATATATCTTTGTATATATATTTGTGTATATATATATACATATATATACATATATATATACACAAATATATATATATTTGTGTATATATATGTATATATTTGTATATATCTGAAAAACCTATACATAGTTTGCTAGACTCTAAGCTTTCAAAAACCAATATAGAATAATTATCTTTCTCAGAACTGCAAAATGTCCTTTAGACACTAAGAGCTTTGTGTATTTAATCTTTTAACCTTTTAAATTGTTGGTCAATTTAGACAGCAAAATTGGCAATTCACTTTTATTTTCTCATCTTGTAATAATGTCACAGATTTTTGGAAGCTAGTGACTAAATTAATATAGCCATGTTGTATCAGTCTCTTTTTAATTCTGAAAGTCTTGAATGTATAAATAACTTGAGAAATGTACAGATATCTTACTATGGAGTTTAAAAATTCTGTTCTAATTATTATTGTATGATTTACATAGTAGATCCCTGAGTTTATAACAATGTGTTTTTTGTTTTCAAATTTAATTCTGGAGAAGGTCTGACACATGATTGCCACTTCTGTTAGTCCACGTTGTGTTGCTGTAAAGGAAAATCTGAGGCTGAGTAACTTATAAATCAAAGAGCTTTATTTTGGCTCATGGTTCTTCAGACTGTACAAGAAGCATGGCACCAGCATCTGCTTCTGATAAGGTCTCAGGAAGCTTCCAGTCATGGTGGAAGGCGAAGTGGAGCAGGCATGTCACATGGCAAGAGAGGGAGCAAGAGAGAGAGAAGAGGAGTGCCACACTTTTAAATGGCCAGCTGTTGTGTGAAGTAATAGAGGAGAACTCACTCATTAATGTGGGCAGGGCACCACACCATTTATGAGGGTTCCACCCCCAGGATCCAAACACCTCCCACTAGGCCTCACCTCCAACATTGGAGATTACATTTCAACATGAGATTTAGAGGGGACAAATATCCAAAATAGGCCAGGTGCAGTGGCTCATGCCTATAGTCCCAGCAGTTTGGGAGGCTGAGGTGAAAAGATCACTTGAGCCCAGGAGGATCACGTAGTGAGCCAAGATCATGCCACTGCACTCCAGCCTGGGCGACAGAGCAAGACTCTGTCGCAAAAAAAAAAAAATTAGCCAGGCGTGGTGCAGTGAACTGAGATCTCGCCACTGCACTCCAGCCTGGGCAACGGAGGGAGACTCCATCTCAAAAAAAAAAAAAAAAAAAAAAAGAAGTCCACAAACTTTGAATCTTGAGTGGGTTTAATGAGGTTGAAGGAATTTCCTGACACACTTAAGTTTTAACCTTCCTTCCTTCCCTTCCTGCCCTCCCTCCCTCCCTCCTTTCTTTCTTTCTCTCTCTCTCTTTCTTTCTCTCTCTCTCGTTCTTTCTTTCTTCTGTCATTCAACTTACATTTGTGGATTTCCATCTCTATTAGTTAGCCCATTTTGATAGTGATAGAATTCTAACTTGAACCAGCTTAAGCAAAAAAGGAATTGTCCATGGTAGAGCTGAACACCCCAAACCAGGGTCTGGAAAGCCAGCAGCACACTTTGTCTTACACTCTCATTTGTACTTCTCTCATTATGCTTCATCCTCTTAAACTATCTTTATCTCTGTGTCCGTACCCAGAACTTCTAGCAGCTTCCTGGATCATATCTTCCTAGTTAAAAAGAAAGGAAGGACTTCTAATTTACCAATATTTATATTACAGAAAAGGACCCCAAAGGTAATCTTGAGTCACATACCTACTGAAATACTAAATCCTGTGCCCATGAAAGCAGAGAAAGGAAAGAAATGGCAGTTTCACATGTTCAAAAGGGAAGAGCAGTGGAACAAGAATGGCAGTGGTATTGACTGCAAGGAGTACTAAGCAGATAAAACTAAAAATAACTGCTACCTCATCATTTGCAAAGTACTTTAAGAAAAATGACAAGTTAGATGTAGTCCCTGCCCATAAAGGAACACACTTTCTGAAAAGGACAACAGATTTATAAATGAGTACCTTTAATACAATGTTACTCATGCAATAATAAAAGTTGCACATGATTCTCTGGGATCTTAGGGAAGGGCAAACCATCTTTGTTAGGAAAATGATGAATTAGTCAGTGTTCCCTGTGTATGTGTGTGTATCACATATATATAATATATATGTATATTTTAACATATATATGTGTATTCGTATATATTTCATATATATATAAGGGGAGTTTATTAGGAAGAATTGGCTCACATGATTGTAAAGCAGAGTCCCTCAATAGGCCCTCTGAAAGCTGGGGAAAGAGAGAAGCTGGTAGAGTGGCTCAATCCAAGTCTAAAAGCCTCAAAACCAGGGAAGCTGTCAGTGCAGCCCTCAGTCTGAGGTTGAAGACCCTTGAGCCCCTGGAAGGTTGCTGGTGCAAGCCCCAGAGTCCAAAGGCCCTAAAACATGTAGTCTGATATCCAAGGGCAGTAGGAGAGGAAACCAAGAGTTCTGCCCAGCATGGGAAGAGAGAGGGAGCAGACTCAGCAAGCAAGCTACGTATCCCCCTTCTTCCACATGTTTTGTTCTAGCTGTACTGGCAGCCAACTGGATGGTGCCCATCCACATTGAGGGTGGGTCTTTCTGTTCCAGCCCACTGACTCAAATGATAATCTCCTCTGCCAACACCCTTGCAGACACACCCAGAAACAATGCTTCATCAACCAGCTAGGCATTCCTTGATCTAGTCAAGTTGACACCTAATATGACCCACCACACACGGAGATGAGAAGTGACAGGAATGTATATAATGGGATATGGGGATGGTGTTGTCAATAACGTGTTTGCTTTGATAGTTATGTTTACAATGAATCTTCAATAATATGTAGGATTATGCGAGGTCAACAAACGAAGCAGTTCATTTGGGCAAATGGGACAGCAAAGACAAAAATAACATGGTTTATGAAATGTTAGAGGTTTAACATAGGTCAAGTGAACGGTAAATGCTGGGACTTGCCAGGAGACAGCTGCAAAGATAACCAGGAGCCATATCATGAGGGCTCTTTGGCCATGATAAAGAGTTTCAAGGAGTCTTGGGAGATTTTAAGTTGTATGTAAAAAATCTGGCTGAGCATTTGTGTTGGTAAGTAAACATTATTGTGGATTAATATTTAAAATGAAAATGGGAAATGCATGGGATTCTCTGGCTTTACTTGCATTTTATACCTGCCTGGGGAATCACCTGAAAGTAGTAACCCCAAGATCTAAACACTCTTAAGAATTAATGGCTTAAAGTAGTGCTTTCAATCTTTTCCAGATGCTGTGCACATAACAAATAATATTTACATAGCAAGCAGAGACTGCCTGAGGAGGATATTTGTTGCCAGATGTGCCCAGCACAGGAGTCCTGGGCACTCTAGGTCCCATCTATTTGCCATGAGGGCTGAAGAATATATCCTGTCTCCTCAGGCTATAACCATTTGCTGCACACTAGTGGAGAAATTGTAGTTTAGAGAACTGAATTAGAGTGGGGACATGATATGTCTTTCCACAGAATAGGAATCACTTGTTTTGACAGCGAGTACCAACAATGCTAACGTTTTAAATGGCAGTGAATGACCCCTAAAAGATCTTTCAAGATTTCACATTATGTTCCTCTCAAAAACTAGAGAATTTTTATTTAAAAAAATACTTCTTCCACTGGAATGAAATGTGTTTTAAAATGTATGTCTTATTGTTACTCAAGTGTGGTGAGGCCAACACATCAGAAGACAATTGACATTGAAAAGATAGTTTGTTACGCACAGTTCCAGAGAGGGGGCATATGCTATGTAGGACCATGCAGGGAAGCACCAGGGTTGGTCAGGAGGCAGAGGGAATGAGGGAAAAATGAAAGCAAGAGCCATTATTGTAGTTTCTGTAGGAAGGAACAGGTAGGGCAGGGTAAGCAGGTTCAGGATTGGCTAGTTTGAATAACTTCAATGGGCTCTGAAGTGCAGAGGCTGTCTCTAGTTGTCTGTTGCCTAGCCCTGGGATGATCAAGACAGGGGGTAGTGGCCCAGACAGTGAGAGACCAATAATGAGGTGGCTGGGGGTGTGAACTCTGGATTGGTTGCATATGAAAGGCATGTCCCGGCTGGGTGCGGTGGCTCACCCGTGTAATCCCAGCACTTTGCGAGGCCGAGGCGGGCAGATTACCTGAGGTCAGGAGTCCAAGACCAGCCTGACCAACATGGAGAAACCGCGTCTCTACTAAAAATACAAAACTAGCCTGGCATGGTGGCGCATGCCTGTAATCCCAGTCTACTCAGGAGGCTGAGGGAGGAGAATCTCTTGAACCCAGGAGGCAGAGGTTGTGGTGAGCTGAGATCACACCATTGCACTGCACTCCAGCCTGGGGAACAAGAGCGAAACTCCATCTCAAAAAAAAAAAAAAAAAAGAAAAGAAAAAGAAAAGCATGTCCCTGGCAAGTTGTTTGCCATCTCCAGGCACAGTCTCTTCCAGTGTCAGCAAGGCTTCACAATGTGAAAGCATCATAAATACAGAAAACAAAAAGCCATGATTAATGTAAAAAGTAATACTCTTTTACTATATTCAACATTATAACATATAAATTACTGAATTTTCCAAATGGAATGAAGGCAAAAACTGAGAACTCAGTGATATTTTAGATGACAGAGGTTGGAAAGAAAGTATGAATAAAACCTTAATAAAAATGTGTTTATAAAGTAATGATAAAAACTCTACAAACCATAAAAATCTTCTTTTTTATTGTTTAATGGTGAAAATAGTCCTGATTTGCTGATAAAATGAGCCACTAAAACGGAAAACATTGCATGGAATTAGTGTTTGAAACCTTGATAAGCTATCCATTGTCTTATGGTAGAAACAATACCTATTCTGAGAAATATTGAAATACATAATTCAAAAAAGTAGCAGATAATTCTAAAACACTTTGGACATACTTTATGATTTTGATGGTCTTTTTTTCCAATATGTTTTGCTTAGGTAAGTTTTAAAATTAACTTTTATTTCCTGAGTACCCAACAGCTGGGTAGCAGAGGTAAATAAGTAAAAAGCATATTGGGTAAAAGGGGGAAGCTTGTCTGAAACTTACAAATGCACAGGAGTTTTTCATTTCATCTCCATACCAATTATTACTTCACCATATGAAGAACTTTAAAACATTGCAAAAAAATTGGAAAATGTAAAATTTTCTGCAGATCCATCAATATACATATAAAGTAAGTTAATAATACAAAGGTATTATTGTAATGGGAATTATGTTTACATATATAGTCTTACCTTTTCTAATTCTTCGTTTAACTATGTCCTGTAATTCTGCAATGATTTTATTTTTCATTTTGTGATTATTTTTTATTCCTCAGATTTTCTAAATAGTACACACATGCCACATATCAACTAGAGATGTAGTCAGAGAAATGCTGCGAACAAATAGTTCTTTGAACTAAACCCAGACATTTGTATTGAATATGCTGCTTAAAATTCATTTATTCAGTCTCCTAGGCTGTTTAGTGTTGTAGTATGCATATAAAAATTTTCAGTTTTCTAAAGTGTAGCTAGAAAAATTCTGAATTTATAATGCTCATAATATTTTTACTGGCAACAGATATGCACCACTAAGTGTATTACAAAAACTGTTTGAATTTTCATTTCATTTATTTGTTAGAAAGATATAGCCCTTCTGACCACAATTAATTTATGTGCCTTTCTCCAAGTTCTTTTAAAAAAATTTACCTTTATACCAATCAATTTAATTTATGGAAAAGATAATTAAATCCATTATCATAGACACAATTTATGTTATGTTCTTAGTTGAAGTACTGGGAACTCAATTAATAGAAACTTCGTGTTCGTGAAATGGAAAGTTGGAGAAAATGTTGTCCGGTCTCACCAGGGAGAGAATCATCTAAGAATGGTATTAAGAATTTAGGATCTTGGCCGGGCGCGGTGGCTCACGCCTGTAATCCCAGCACTTTGGGAGGCCGAGGCGGGTGGATCACGAGGTCCGGAGATCAAGACCACCCTGGCTAACACAGTGGAACCCCGTCTCTACTAAAAATACAAAAAATTAGCCCGGCGTAGTGGCAGGCGCGTGTAGTCCCAGCTACTCCGGAGGCTGAGGCAGGAGAATGGCGTGAACCCGGGAGGCGGAGCTTGCAGTGAGCTGAGATTGCGCCACTGCACTCCAGCCTGGGCGACAGAGCCAGACTCCGTCTCAAAAAAAAAAAAAAAAAAAAAAAGAATTTAGGATCTTTTAGTCATACATCATGATATTCATGATATTCAAAGTTAGATGTTTGAATGTGATTCCCAAGAAGGTGAGATTTTATCAGATGATCATAAGAATGGCAGTGTTGTAGATGCAGTTGACTTAGAAAAAGGTACAATATTTTAGAAGTACCATTTAGGCTGAATTGTAGAGAATGTCAAGGAAATTACAGGCGTTCATAGCACAATACCTCCAATTATGATGAATTTTTAAATTGAATTTGTTTCAAATCTGAATGTATAATATTGTTAATGCAAATGTTTTATTTGTAATGACAGAGATGGAAATGTCATGTTAGATCATCTCCTGCCAATGCAAAACAGACTCCTGAAGTCTGCTTATAATGACTTTGTTCATACTGGAACATTGCTGCATCAAATGGAATAGTATTGAGAAAAGTCTATTTTAATATAGAAGTTACTTTGATTTGACTGTCCTATTAAAAATACCAGTAGAGTCAAATGTCATTATTATGATTTTCAGATAACCCAATTACATATGAGGAGACTCAGTAGAGGTGTCAAAACCAAAAGCAATCCTGCTATGTCTGATAAACTGTCTGTATAACACTCAAAAGTGCTTTATGAATCTTTGATGCTATTTAGGTTGATATGTAAATTATCTAGCCCAGCATGTTCAGAGTCACTGTGCAGCAACACCAAAGATCAAAAGCAATGTCAGCTCTTAGTCTATTCAACTTCAAAGACTAATAAAAAATGAAGAAAGTTAAGTGAAAAGTATTTTCTATTTAATACAAGAAATCCTTTAAAAATATAAGGCATACAATCCTGGTTCAACTGAAGACATTCTAGTGGGTTTACAATGTCCCTAGCTAGTTTTCACTGCAGCCCCTCATGACTTCTCAGTACCCATGAAGATACAGATCAAGAGGAATTCTGACAGTGCAGTTGCAATATGAAACTGACATTTAACCCATTGCCAAAATCTGGGAGGAATTTTCAGTAACTGCAAGAACTATGAAAAGGGATTTTAAAGTGCAGGAAATAGACTCCTAATCTTATGCTGTTTTATTTTGATTTTGTCTACTTCAAAGGAGTAGAAAAATGATTTTTTTTCTCCTTCAGATCTCCTTGTCACCCTTTCCCACCAGACACACACAGTTCAGAGAGATTGAGCCAAAACAACAACAACAAAAACCCGGAGACAAGACTAAATTATGATTTTGGTGTCTCTTCCTCAATGACCCACCCTTGATACCCCTATTTCACCATCCACCCCTGCTTCCCAGCCCACATACCCACTGTAAAGGAGGTTGAAGGATTATTAGGCAGAAGAAGGGTAGTGGTGTGTATACTGGCAGGAGCATGGGAAAATGTGGTCAGCACAAGTCAAGTGCCATGAAAGAGATGCCTAGAGTCATGGCATCAGTTCTTTCTGTGACTTGTGTACCTGACTGCACTGTGAAGACTATTAGAGAGCCAGTGAGTGGGAGGCAATAGAAGTCTCACTTCAGAAGAAAGGAAGCTCACTAGATTGAAAAGATGCTAGCATTGACAGTGGGGTGAAAAATGTGTTTATTTTATTTATTTATTTATTGAGTTGGAGTCTCGCTGTGTTGCCCAGGCTGGAGTGCAGAGGCGCGATCTCGGCTCACTGCAAGCTCCGCCTCCTGGGTTCACGCCATTCTCCTGCCTCAGCCTCCCAAGTAGCTGGGACCACAGGCGCCTGCCACCACGCCCAGCTAATTTCTTGTATTTTTAGTAGAGACGGGGTTTCACCGTGTTAGCCAGGATGATCTCGATCTCCTGACCTCGTGATCCGCCCGCCTCGGCCTCCCAAAGTGCTGGGATTACAGGTGTGAACCACCGCACCCGGCTGCGAAAAATGTGTTTATTTACTTGTGATAACACTGTAGATCATAGAGGAAGATAGTATCAGAACAAGGTGTCTGTTAGTCTGTTCTCACTCTGCTATGAAGAAATACCTGGGACTGGGTAATTTATAAGAAAAGAAGTTTAATTGACTCACAGATCCACATGGCTAGGGAGGCCTAGGAAACTTAACAATCATGGCAGAAGACACCTCTTCACAGGGCGGCAAGAGAGAAAATGAGTGCAGAGCGAAGGGGAAGCCTCTTATAAAACCATCAGATCTCGTGAGAACTCACTATCACGAGAACAGCATGGGAGAAACTGCTCCTATAATTCAATTATCTCCACCTGGTCCCATCCTTGATACTTGGGGATTATTACAATGCAAGGCGAGATTTGGGAGGGAACACAGAGCCAAGCCATATTAAGGTGGGAAAAGTTTAATTTAGTCTTTGCTATAACTAAATGTTTACTATAATAAATGTTGAGAATCTGGATAGAGATGACTTACTCAATGTTGAGGATCTGAAAAGAAAAAAAAATTCACGATGGATACTATAAGAAATTACCTGGGAAAGAAAGACCTGGGCTCAAAAAGTAGTCCTAAGAATTAAATTTTAGAAAAATGATTAACATCCCTCGTATGATGCCAATGACATTTTTATTAGGAGCTGAGATGAAAGGATAAGATAAAAAGTGAGATTTCTGAAGTAAAAAGTAATTAAAAAGAGCTAAAAATTCAATATCTAGGTTAAAATTCACGTTGAGGACAGTAAAAGACAGATTTGACACTGCAGAAAATTGAACTGGTAATGTGAACAATGATTAGTTCTCTCAGAATGTAGAGAAAAAAGCACAATAATAAAAAAGATGTGGAGGAAGATCATAGATATGAGATGCCAAAAATGGAAAGCCAATCTCAAAATTACACATGCTCTGAGGAACATACTAGAATGACTGAATCAGAACCACCAAAGATACAATTGATGAAAAATTTCCTGGATTTACAATGCTGGTTGAAAGAGTTTGCTGTGTTCCAGGCAAAAAATAGTACTGAAAAACCTATAGCTAGGGACATCTTGGCAATTAAAAAAAAAATTCCTATAGAGTAGCATTATATTTCAAAAGCATTGAGGTTATTAAAGCAGCTTATTTATAACAGAAAAAAAATTATGATGATACCTGATGAATCCCCTGCTATACATGCAGGAAGGTAATGAAACCATCAACTTGTACTAATTTTCTATAAAATATGGAGGGAGAAAGATTGTAGCCCAAGGATTTTACATAAAACCAAGGTATTCTATCATGAATAAAGGTAGCAAATATCAGAAAATATATCATCCATGTATTTTGAGATGTAACATGAAAATGTATATCAGCAAACCAAAAGACAAATCAAAATTAAGACTTCAAAAATGACAGTGGCATATAAAAAAGTATTTAGACATCTCCCTTTATCTTTTGTGAAATCCAAATGCAGTAATTCCGTGAAATTTGCAGCATTCATCAACATCTAGTTCAAAAGGGCTTTCTTAGCAACACAGGTTCTGAAGTTAGACTGTCTTGGTTAAATCTGGGTGCTGAAAATTTGTTTCCAAGGGAAAGACAGTTAACCTATCTATGCATTAGTTTCTTTATATGTAAAATGGGCATAACATTAGTATCTGTTTTGAGGAATCATAAAAATTAAATAAGTCAAGGCACATTGATGTTAGCTATTCTTATTTCCAGATTTTAAAATAACACTCATTATATATTTCTATGTGTGTAAATTAGAGAAATGAATTTGCAAAACAACGAATCTTCTTGTTGATTCTGATGGAAAGAATATAGTATACTGTTTAAGGAACAACCAGACACAGCATGAATCCCTTCTCTGTCACTTTTTTATAGTGTGTATTTGGATAAGTTACTGAATATCTGTGAACCTCAACTGTTTTCATTCGTGAAATGGGGGAAAATATTTAATGTACAGATAGAGTGACCAACAGGTCCTGGTTTGTTCTGGACATTTTCAGTTTTTACACCGAAACTCCTGTGTTCTCAGTCCCAGACAAACTGGGACCATTGGTCACTCTCTTATAGGATTGTTAAAAATCTCAAAAGTGCTTAGCATATGACCTGAAAACATAAATGTTCAATAAATGTTATGTTATTTATTTTTTAAAGGAACAAGTTTTCAAAATCCAGTATTTTTCTTAAACTTACAGCACATATCAGTTTAGACTAGCCACATTACAAGTACTCAATGGCCACACATGGCCAGTGGGTACCATGTTGGACAGCACAGTTCTAGACAGATGCTGGAATAAGTTGAAGAAGAGAAGGGTATTGCCACAAAATTGTTATTTTCTGTTTTCTAAGAAGATGATGATTATTTTTTCTCTCTTATTTCACACTCGCTCACAATCTCCAAATTTATAAATTCTTTTGTCAAGTAAAATATTGCAGTTAGGCGATGAAATAAAGAGCTGTTACTTTATCTCATATTTGGAATTATCTACATTAATAAAAACTTATATGTATGTAAAGTTTTATTCAACCACTTTCCTCAGGGAAATCAGGACAAAATGCATAGTGGTAGGAAAGCCTATGGCTTATGCCGTTTTATTGCTCACTTATTTTTAAATGGTTGAAACTTAGCCTATATTCACATTCTCCTGTGCTAGAGAGCTACTTTGAATTTCTGATCACTCTTTGTTTTGTCTGAAAAGAATGTTTGCCCAAGATATTATTAAACACAATATGAAATACAAAACTTTGGTAGTTAACGTTTAATGCTTCCAAATATCTCTATCAGTTGCTGACACCCTAGAATATTATGAGTAGGTCATAGAGATACTTGCTTTGTGATCTTAATGGATATCAGTGACTTGTAAAACTTTTTCTAAGCCGTTACAAAATATTAGACACTCTGCCTTTGGTTTATGGGCTCCACATAGATTACATAGTCAATAATAACAAAATTAAATAACGCAGGCAATTGGGTCTTGTCTTCCTCTAGTACTGAGTCCTGGTTAGAAAACAAAAAGAAGATAGCCTTTTTCTTTTTTTCTTTCTTAATATCCCATAGCCTCCAATTATGCCCACTGAATGAAACCAGGAGAGCTAGTTCAAACTAGATTTAGTTTTTCCTACATAGTATTTCTGGACATGTTCAGTGAAAATCATTGTTATATGATGATCCAAAAAAAATCTATTCTCTGATTATTTTTTATTGTTTTAACTAAAAGTAAAAGGAGGCAGACCATCTGGCAAAGGGTGGCAAGTTATATCACAAATGCCAACCATAATTGATTATTAGCAGCTGTAAGAAGACTCTGCTAAGGAAAACTGTGAGGTCCGGTGCAATTCTCTGTGAAAAATCATCTAAAGATATCTGCAAGGGCTGTGGGAAGTGGGGGCACATATGCACATCCCAACCTCTCATTAACAGTAAACTTCACAAAGATGAAACAGAAATCATTATTTCAGCAGACTGTCTGGAGCAGTAAGCAGCATTGAGAAAAACGGGGTCAGTCAGTTGCTAAGCCTAAAGGAAATGTTGCTGTTGGAATTCTCCAAAAAGATGTAGAATTCTGGCCCATAGGCTCACAGGTGCCAACCTTAAGGAAGCAGCTTGCTTGAGCATACTGTAGGTGCCAGTGTATCTGTTTTTATTATAACCAGTGGACACTAGCAGAGTGTGGAATGATGATGACAAAGAAGACCAATGTTAAAAAGTGGAAATCTCGTAAAATATCTGATACGGTTAGGCTTTGTGTCCCCACCCAAATCTCATCTTGAATTGTAATCCCCAGGTGATGTAGGAAAGACCTGGTGGGAGGTGATTGGATTATGGGGGTGGTTTCCCACACGCTGTTCTCATGATAGTGAGAGAATTCTCATGAGATCTGATGGTTTTATAAATAGTAGTTTCTCCTACGTTTGCACACACACACTTTCTCTCTCTCTCTCTTGCCTGCCGCCGCATAAGATGGACATGCTTGCTTCCCCTTCTGCCATGATTGTAAGTTTCCTGAGGCCTCCCCAGCCATGTGGAACTGTGAGTCGATTAAACCTCTTTCCTTTATAAATTACCCAGTCTCGGGAAGTTTTTTATAGCAGTGTGAGAATGGACTAATACAATATCATAGTTACATCAAAGACAGTATCAAAATATTCTAAAGTCAGTTTTATCAACATTTCAGTGGGAGAAGGTTATATTTGGATCTTCTTATAAAAAGGTAATATTTGAAATGCATAATTATAGACTATAAGAAATATAAGTGATTTTGCTAGTTTAACCCCATCATTTAACAAATAGACAAACAATCCAAGGAAGACGGCTGAAATTCAATGTCTAAGAGTTTCATGTGGATCAGAACAGTGTCCAGAGGTAAGGCCTCTCAGTTCTAACAGGGATCAGAATCTGAACATCAGAGGCCTTCTGGACCCAGTAGAGGCTATTTATTTCATTTTACTTCCTATGGGTAGAACTTTCCTAAAACTATTTTGGGCAGGTAGCTTTTCAACATCTTTAAAAAGCTCTATAACTTTCTGTTGCTTCTATTAAATAAATGTAAAGGAGAATAATTGTATTCTTTATCTTTTGCTGTTCTTCCACTTAACTCCTTTCCTGGAACCTCCTTTTTTGGGAGGAAATCCATTAACATATTTCATATATTACCTTTTTTTGATATACAAAGAATTTATACAGTCATATTTTTGGTAAGAAAAATCCATAACTAATAAAAGTTTCCTATTTGTCATATATAATTTAGCCCTCTCTCTCTTTTTTCTTTTTCTTTTTTTTTTTTTGAGACAGAGTCTCGCTCTGTCACCCAGGCTGGAGTGCAGTGGCACGATCTCGGCTCACTGCAAGCTCCGCCTCCCGGGTTCATGCCATTCTCCTGCCTCAGCCTCCGGAGTAGCTGGTACTACAGGCACCCACCACAACGCCTGGCTAATTTTTTGTATTTTTAGTAGAGACGGGGTTTCACCGTGTGTTACAGGTTGGTCTCGATCTCCTGACCTCATGATCCACCTGCCTTGGCCTCCCAAAGTACTGGGATTACAGGCGTGAGCCACTGCGCCCGGCCTAGCCCTCTCTTTATTCTATTGCATCTTAAAGTCTAGTGGCTGGATGACTCAGTGGAAAAAAAAAAAAACATTAATCATAATTATATGTAAAACTTGAACAATTTTGGGAAAAACAAACATTAATCATGATTATATGTAAAACTTAATCAATTTTGGGAGCACTTTCAAATGTTTTGATTTTAGCCAAGAGGTTATATGTTTTTTTCATTCACTAAACATTTTCGAAAACCTACAGTATGAACTAGGCACAGTTAAGAACTGAGCATGGAATGCTCACAAACTGCTCCTAATTTGGTTGGTATAAATATATAAATACAGCTAAAAATGATATATTTTATATAAATAACATGGACAATGAGCCATTTGAGTACAGACAATGTAGTTCAGGAAGACCTCATGGATGAGGTGAATTTTGAGGTCTGTAGAGAATTCCCAAGGAGGACAAGACATAACAGTGAAGGGGCACAGGCAAAAGCAAGGAGACATGATGCAGTGTGTCATTTTTCAGGAAAATAATAGCCTGGTATCACTGAAGTACAGTGTGTAAGGGACAGGGTGTCAGAGAATGGTCCTAGAAAAGTATATTGTGTGCTAGGACTGTATCCTTAAGACATGGATAGTCATCACAATTTTTTAAACAAGGAAGTAGTATAGTGAGATCTTTATTTACAAAGATAATACTAGTGGCAACATGGAGGATAGTTTGGAGAGGAAAGAGCTCACAGATAGCAGGGAACTGGAGTTGAAAGATTTAAGGAACAAGGCATTGTTCAGGGTCCCATGATCTCTTATATTTGCTTCACTTTTTTTTTTCTTTTCCTACTGGTTCTCTTTACCTATACATTATCCCAATTCCTTAACAGAGCTTACAGAGCAGATCTGCCACCTGCCTGCCAATTGAGCGGGAACCAGCCTCACTCTTTCCAATCACCCCCAAGCTCCAGCATGCTGTTTCTCCTTCCATTACACCTATGTTGCAAACTCCTCTCTGCCTCAGGGATGCAGGGTCTCCTGTTTGAACTGGGTCTTGTGTCTGAACTGTTTATTTCCTCCCCTTTTGCATGGCCAACTAATTATTTATTAAGTTGCAGGTTAGTGTTACTTCCTTGAGGGATTCCTTCTCTATATTTTCTTTCCTCAAAACACTCATGCATGCACAAGCATATACTATCGCCAGTCTTTTCATGTTCCTTCACAGTCCTCCTTTGCTATGAGGTGATTAAAAAAAAGAAAAAAAAAAAAAAAGCCTAGCCTAGACTTTTGAAATAGATACTCATGCAGTTGTTTGCTTGTTGCCACTCTCCCTCACCAGAAAAGATATGGATTGTGCATGTGTTGCTTATTGCTTTATGTGCTCAGTAAATATTTTTGAATAAATGAACATACCTACCAGTGTAATAGCTACACAGCATTATTGCCCAGCACCAACTAGCTGCAGTTGTTACATCTGTGAGATGGAGAAGAGAGAGAGGGAGAGAGAAGAGAAAAGTTCTAATTGGTTTGGTCACCATTTGGTCATCATATTTTTTTATTTGAGGCTAAAGGTGTCAGGAATATTGGGTGTGATGATCATTCAGCAAGAACTGTGGACATTGACAGATTTAGTGACACTGGGCATGGACGTGACAGATTCCTCAAAGTAGACTTAACATGTTAATAACCAGATAAGCAGAGATAAGAAATTCATAGATAGATCTGCAGAGGGCATTTAAGAATGAAAAGCAAACAATAGCAAGGGAGAAGGACTGACCAGGAACAAATATAGGCCCCAAATTGTTTGGAGTATACTCACTGTGTCCTTGTGAGTCAACATTATAATGCTGCCATTTGAAATTTCAGTGACTAGACTATGTTAATAAGAACATATTATGTAACCATTTCTAATAGTCATCATTCACCATAATATATATCTTCTAGGCTTCTTTATCTTCAAATGGAGGAAGAGATAATGATTGATGTAACAGTGAATAACAGAAATTAATACTTTGAAAAGTAAATGTAACAGAATAACCCAGAGAGTCCAAAGAGAAGAATATTGAGGAAAGATGTAATCCCTCTTTGATTTAGAAATAGTTAGTATACATGGAATATTAATAAAAAAGTTTTTGTCACTACCATGAAACAAGAGGAAGCAGGGTTAAATTGTTACAATTATCAACAAGATTATAAGCATGCAGGTAAGGACGTTTGTTGTGTGTTCACCAATACTGTCCCAATGCCTGACACAGGGCTTGGCAATAGGTACTGTTCAATTAATGTAAGTTGAATAAATGAATGAAAGTGTTGGTTATTTAGTCCCCATATGCATGTACTTCTATAGAAATAATATCAAACAAAATAGATGATATTTGAGTGTTTGTAATGTGAGGCACTCTTCTAAGACATTCGTATGTAAAACTCATTGAATATAGGCCGGGCACGGTGGCTCACACCTGTAATCCCAGCACTTTGGTTTGGGAGGCCGAGGTGGGCGGATCACCTGAGGTTAGGAGTTTGAGACCAGCCTAGCTTACGTGGAGAAACCCTGTTTCCACTAAAACAAACAAACAAACAAACAAATTAGCCAGGCGTGGTGGTGTGTGCCTGTATTCCCAGCTACTCGGGAGGCTGAGGCAAGAGAATCACTTGAATCTGGGAGGCAGAGGTTGCAGTGAGCCAAGATCACGCCACTGCACTCCAGCCAGGATGACAGAGTGAGACTCTGTCTCAGAAAAAAACAAAACAAAACAAAACAAAACAAAAAACTAATTGAATACAACAACACATTTGAAAATGTCGATTTTATTACTATCCAAGTATAGTGAGGCCAATAGATCAGGAAATGACTGCCACTAACAAGTTAGTGTTTTACTCCCAGTTCCAAGAGGAGGGCGTATATGCTAGGTACACTATTCTAGGATGCAGGGGAAAGCACCAAGGTCAGTCAGGAGGAAGAAGAGACAAAAGGAACAGCTTTTATTATGGTCTTCATGGGAAGAAATGGGCAAGGTGGGGTAAGCCAGCTGAGCATGTTTAGGATTGGATAGTTTGAATAATTTCCTTGGGCTCTGGCCTATAGTGGTGGTCCCTAGTTGTTTGGTATCTGGCCCTAGGTAACTTAGGGCAAGGGAAGAGTGTCCAGGACTGCAGGAGCCTGATAAAAGGAAGTGGGTGGGGGTATGGACTCAGATTAGTTGGTTTGCACATCAAGGATGTACTCACAGGCAGGTTGTTTGCCATCCCTAAGAATTAGCCAAGTCTGGGAGAGGCAGTCCCTTCTCAGGTATACAAGGCTGAGGATATCAAAGCATCATCAAGTACAGAAAAATTTAAAAACATGATTAATACCCACCCTATTTAAAAACATGATTAATACCCACCCTCATGAGCTAGGAATTATTATTATTCAAACTTTCAGATGAGCATGGAGTCAGAGAAAGGCTCCATGACTTTCCCAAAATAACAGAAGTAGTAAGTGGTCAAGCTGGGATTCAAACCAGATAATATGGCTTCAAGACTCAGTTCTTAACTGTCATATTATACTTTACATATACATAGTAAGAGACTACCAAATAAAACAAAAAACCTAGATAATTTTTTAAAAACCTAGATAATTCAAATACACATAGAATGAAACAACCAAGAGCAGAATTAATAAAGCCATGAATATAAATGTATTTAGTTTAGTGATTAAAATCTTGCTGAGAGGCGAATGGGTCATTAGATGAGAGAACTTTTTTATTTTATAAAGACGACTTCATAGATGATGTGTTTTTTTTTTTTAGGATGAGAAGAAAGATACTTTCTAGACAATAAAGACTATTTATATTTACACCTTCTGAATACATACTACATCGTATTGTATCATAGCTTTTTTCTACATGGATTTTCCACATTACACAGTGGTCATGTATGGCAGAGACTATTTTATTTACCTCAGTATCTCCAATGCCTGACATATAATAGGCATTCTAGCAAATTGTGTGAAATATTGAAACCCTGATGGTAGCTGTGTTAGATGGATAGATAGATAACATAATGATTGATAGGCCAGCAGACAGAGAGATGTGATGTGCAGTTTTTGAAGACAGTGGCCTGGCCTGGATTGCTCTGAACACAGTGTTCTAAATGCACATTTCTTCCTTATGTAATAGCTCAGAAAGAATCAGGAGTGAAATAGGCACTTAGAGAGGCTGAGACTGGCTCCTGATTGCACTTTGGTTATTCAGCAACTCAACATACTCATCAGATCATTGTTCCTATGGTCTTTATTCATTAGTTATTCAACTGGGAGCTAACAGAGTGGGCCACCTGTGCTGAGGCCAAGCTCAATGAACTTGGAAAGATGATGATGGGAGACAGTTAAATATTTAAAGGCAATAAAAGAACTAAGCATTAGTATTGTAATAAAATGCCATTAAACTTTTTAAAAATCGAATCAGCACATTTCTGTGTAGTGTTGGTGTTCATTTTACATCCCTTGATCTGTAGGATGAGATTTGTTTCTCGTGGGAGAACACTTCACCAAGCTTACTAGAGTTAATTGCATTTAGCTATTATAAGTTGTAAAATGAATGCACATTGAATATTAGACTGTTCATACCACAGTCTTTTGCAGAAACTGAAAAGCAAAAGGGCTTATTCCCACAAGTTTCTTTCAATTTTAATTGCATTTTGAAGAAACCCAGAAGCTTGGAGCCAAGATTTGAAGATATTAGAATGTAGGTCATTATACTAGTACACAAATTTTATCTCTAGGACTATACAACAGTGACTTACAAAAAAATGATTTAAGTGAATTTTTATTGTTTGGCATGTCGCAAAAATATTTCAGAGAATTACTATGCTAGGTAAGAAGATGGATTAGTCTTATTCATCACATTCTGTGGATTATTTCTTTTTGGTGCCTACTTGTGTGCAGATGGTTTAAAAAGCATGATTCATTAATAATTGCTAGAGCTATTAATTGAAAATGTAGATTTTGAACTCATTTCCTTCCTATTACCCTGTGGAAGGCTAACATTTCCAGCTTCTGGCTTTATATCAAGTCAACCCAATTTGACTGACTACCATTTTTTAAAAATATAAATATCTATGGAGTAAAAAGGGAAAAAAAATCAAAGTTTCTTTTTCTCTGATCTATATTAAATCAAACTGAACATAGCCTATTTTTAATTACTTATTTGTTTTTAATTTTTTTTTCCTTTTTCTTATGTAGTCTCATGTGAGTGTCACAGCAAAGACAGAGGGTGTGAATTTTCCAGAGTTCCCTGTTTACTGGTCAACATTTTTAGCATGTAGCTAAAAATAATTATTTTGCAATGTTATTTATTACTTGTTTACATTATTTGAACTTTTATTATATTTCTTTTTTGAGAGAACTTCAGTAAGCAGGGCACAATATATTGCTAAATACATTTTTTAAAGGATTTTCAAAAACCTTTCTATTGTATAAGAGTAATTTAATATAAAAATAATTTTTTCATTATGGATTTCTTCTTCTTTTTTATTTCAGTAGGTTTTAGGGGAACAGGTGGTGTTTGGTTACATGCATAAGTTCTTTAACAGTGATTTCCGAGATTTTGACGCACCCATCACTCGAGCAGTGTACCCTGTACCCAGTATGTAGTCTTTTATACTTTACCCCACCCTTCCCCGCAAGTTCCCAGAGTCCATTGTATAATTCTTATGACTTTACCTCCTCATAGCTTAGCTCCCACTTAAGTGAGAACATACGACATTTGGTTTTCCATTCCTGAGTTACTTCACTTAGAATAATGGTATCCAGTTCCATCCAGGTTGCTGCAAATGCCATTGTTTCCTTCCTTTTAATGGCTGAGTAGTATTCCATGGGTATATAAATCACATTTTCTTTATCCACTCATTGATTGATGGGAATTTGGTCTGGTTCCATATTTTTGCAATTGTGAATTGTGCTGCTATAAACATACATGTGCAAGTGTCTTTTTCATATAATGACTTCTTTTCCTCTGGGTAGATACCTAGTAGTGGGATCACTGGATCAAAAGGTAGTTCTACTTTTAATTTTTTAAGGAATCTTCAGACAGTTTACCATAGTGGTTGTACTAGTTTACATTCCCACCAACATTGTAAAAATGTACCTTTTTCACCACATCTATGCCGACATCTATTTTTTTTTTATCATGGTCATTCTTTTAGGAGTAACGTGGTATCTCATTGTGGTTTTGATTTGCATTTTCCTGATAATTAGTGATATTGAGCATTTTTATATGTTTGTTGGCCATTTATATATCTTCTTTTGAGAACTGTCTATTCATGTTCTTAGCTCAGTTTTTGATGGGATTATTTGCTTTTTTCTTGCTGATCTGTTTGAGTTCCTTATAGATTCTGGATATTTGTCCTTTGTCAGATGCATAGTTTGTGAATATTTTCTCCCACTCTGTGGGTTGTCTGTTTACTCTGCTGATAATTTATTTTGCTGTGTGGAAGCTTTTTAGTTTAATTAAGTCTCATCTGTTTATCTTTGTTTTTGTTGCATTTACTTTTGCGTTCTTGGTCATGAAGTTTTTGCCTAAGGCAATGTCTAGAAAGGTTTTTTCCAATTTTCTAGAATTTTTGTGGCTTCAGGGCTTAGATTTAAGTATTTGCTCCATCTTGAGTTGAGTTTGTATAAGGTGAGCGATGACAATCCAGTTTCATTCTTCCACATGTGGCTTGCCAATTATCCCAGCACCATTTGTTGAATAGGGTGTCCTTTCTCCACTTTATGTTTTTGTTTGCTTTGTCGAAGGTCAGTTGGCTGTAAGTATTTGGCTTTATTTCTGTGTTTTGCATACTGCATATTGTATAACAGTACATGCTGTTTTGGTGAGTATAGCCTTATAGTATAGTTTGAAGTTGGGTAATGTGATGCCTCCAGATTTGTTCTTTTGCTTAGTCTTGCTATGTCTATGTGGGCTCTGTTTGGTTCCATATGAAATTTCAGATTGCTTTTTCAAGTTCTGTGAAGAATGATAAAAGACCCAAATAAGCTCGATTAGGAACAAAACGGGAGATATTTAATTTAATTCTGCTCTGATCTTTTTTATTCCTTTTCTTCTGCTGAGTTTGGGTTTGGTTTGTTCTTATTCCTCTACTTCCTTGAAGTGTGACCTTATATTGTCTCTTTGTGCTCTTTCAGACTTTTTGATGTAGGTATTTAATGCAATGAACTTTCCTCTTAGCATGACTTTTGCTATATTCAGAGGTTCTGATATGTTGTGTCACTGTTATCATTCAATTCAAATAATGTTTTAATTTCCATATTGATTTCATTGTTGAGGCAACAATCATTCAGGTACAGCTTATTTAATTTACATGTATTTTCACACTTTTGAGATTTCCTTTTGGAGTTGATTTCCAATTTTATTTCACTGTGGTCTGAGAGTACTTAACATAATTTCGATTTTCTTAAATTTATTGAGACTTGTTTTGTGGTGTGTCATATGGTCTATCTTGGAGAATGTTCCATGTGCTGATGAATAGAATGTACATTCTGTAGTTGTTGGGTAGAATGCTTTGTTAATATCTGTAAAGTCCTTTTGTTCTGGGGTATAGTTTAAATCCATTGTTTCTTTTTTGACTTTCTGTCTTCATGACCTGTATAGTGCTGTCAGTGGAGTATTGAAGTCCCCCACTATTACTGTGTTGCTGTCCATCTCATTTCTTAGGTCTAGTAGTAGTTGTTTTATAAATTTGGGAGCTCCACTGTTAGGTGCATATATATTTAGGATTGTGATAATTTCCTGTTGGACTAATCCTTTTATCATTATGTAATGTCCCTCTTTGTCTTTTTTTTTTTTATACTTTAAGTTTTAGGGTACATGTGCACAATGTGCAGGTTAGTTACATATGTATACATGTGCCATCCTGGTGTGCTGCACCCATTAACTCATCATTTAGCATTAGGTATATCTCCTAATGCTAACCCTCCACCCTCCCCCCACCCCACAACAGTCCCCAGAGTGTGATGTTCCCCTTCCTGTGTCCATGTGTTCTCATTGTTCAATTCCCATCTATGAGTGAGAACATGCAGTGATTGGTTTTTTGTCCTTGCGATAGTTTACTGAGAGTGATGATTTCCAATTTCATCCATGTCCCTACAAAGGACATGAACTCATCATTTTTTATGGCTGCATAGTATTCCATGGTGTATATGTACCACATTTTCTTAATCCAGTCTATCTTTGTTGGACATTTGGCTTGGTTCCAAGTCTTTGCTATTGTGAATAGTGCCACAATAAACATACGTGTGCATGTGTCTTTATAGCAGCATGATTTATAGTCCTTTGGGTATATACCCAGTAATGGGATGGCTGGGTCAAATGGTATTTATAGTTCTAGATCTCTGAGGAATCGCCACACTGACTTCCACAATGGTTGAACTAGTTTACAGTCCCACCAGCAGTGTAAAAGTGTTCCTATTTCTCCACATCCTCTCCAGCACCTGTTGTTTCCTGACTTTTTAATGATTGCCATTCTAACTGGTGTGAGATACTATCTAATTGTGGTTTTGATTTGCATTTCTCTGATGGCCAGTGATGATGAGCATTTTTTCATGTGTCTTTTGGCTGCATAAATGTGTCTTCTTTTGAGAAGTGTCTGTTCATATCCTTTGCCCACTTTTTGATGGGGTTGTTTGTTTTTTTCTTGTAAATTTGTTTGAGTTCATTGTAGATTCTGGATATTAGCCCTTTGTCAGATGAGTAGGTTGCGAAAATGTTCTCCCATTTTGTAGGTTGCCTGTTCACTCTGATGGTAGTTTCTTTTGCTGTGCAGAAGCTCTTTAGTTTAATTAGATCCCATTCGTCAATTTTGGCTTTTGTTGCCATTGCTTTTGGTGTTTTAGACATGAAGTCCTTGCCCATGCCTATGTCCTGAATGGTAATGCCTAGGTTTTCTTCTAGGGTTTTTATGGTTTTAGGTCTAACATTTAAGTCTTTAATCCATCTTGAATTGATTTTTGTATAAGGTGTAAGGAAGGGATCCAGTTTCAGCTTTCTACATATGGCTAGCCAGTTTTCCCAGCACCATTTATTAAATAGGGAATCCTTTCCCCATTGCTTGTTTTTCTCTGGTTTATCAAATATCAGATAGTTGTAGATATGCGGCGTTATTTCTGAGGGCTCAGTTCCGTTCCATTGATCTATATCTTTGTTTTGGTACCAGTACCATGCTGTTTTTGTTACTGTAGCCTTGTAGTATAGTTTGAAGTCAGGTAGCATGATGCCTCCAGCTTTGTTCTTTTGGCTTAGGATTGACTTGGCGATGCGGGCTCTTTTTTGGTTCCATATGATCTTTAAAGTAGTTTTTTCCAATTCTGTGAAGAAAGTCATTGGTAGCTTGATGGGGATGCCATTGAATCTATAAATTACCTTGGGCAGTATGGCCATTTTCATGATATTGATTCTTCCTACCCATGAGCATAGAATGTTCTTCCATTTGTTTGTATCCTCTTTTATTTCCTTGAGCAGTGGTTTGTAGTTCTCCTTGAAGAGGTCCTTCACATCCCTTGTAAGTTGGATTCCTAGGTATTTTATTCTCTTTGAAGCAATTGTGAATGGGAGTTCATTCATGATTTGGCTCTCTGTTTGTCTGTTATTGGTGTATAAGAATGCTTGTGATTTTTGTATATTGATTTTGTATCCTGAGACTTTACTGAAGTTGCTTATCAGCTTAAGGAGATTTTGGGCTGAGACAATCGGGTTTTCTAGATATACAATCATGTCGTCTGCAAACAGGGACAATTTGACTTCCTCTTTTCCTAATTGAATACCCTTTATTTCCTTCTCCTGCCTGATTGCCCTGGCCAGAACTTCCAACACTATGTTGAATAGGAGTGGTGAGAGAGGGCATCCTTGTCTTGTGCCAGTTTTCAAAGGGAATGCTTCCAGTTTTTGCCCATTCAGTATGATATTGGCTGTGGGTCTGTCATAGATAGCTCTTATTATTTTGACATACGTCCCATCAATCCCTAATTTATTGAGACTTTTTAGCATGAAGAGTTGTTGAATTTTGTCAAAGGCCTTTTCTGCATCTATTGAGATAATCATGTGGTTTTTGTCTTTGGTTCTGTTTATATGCTGGATTACATTTATTGGTTTGCATATATTGAACCAGCCTTGCATCCCAGGGATGAAGCCCACTTGATCATGGTGGATAAGCTTTTTGATGTGCTGCTGGATTTGGTTTGCCAGTATTTTATTGAGGATTTTTACATCAATGTTCATCAAGAATATTGGTCTAAAATTCTCTTTTTTGGTTGTGTCTCTGCCTGGCTTTGGTATCAGGATGATGCCGGCCTCATAAAATGAGTTAGGGAGGATTCCCTCTTTTTCTGTTGATTGGAATAGTTTCAGAAGGAATGGTACCAGTTCCTCCTTGTACCTCTGGTAGAATTCAGCTGTGAATCCATCTGGTCCTGGACTCTTTTTGGTTGGTAAGCTATTGATTATTGCCACAATTTCAGATCCTGTTATTGGTCTATTCAGAGATTCAACTTCTTCCTGGTTTAGTCTTGGGAGAGTGTATGTGTCGAGGAATTTATCCATTTCTTCTAGATTTTCTAGTTTATTTGCGTAGAGGGGTTTGTAGTATTCTCTGATGGTAGTTTGTATTTCTGTGGGATCGGTGGTGATATCCCCTTTATCATTTTTTATTGCGTCTATTTGATTCTTCTCTCTTTTTTTCTTTATTAGTCTTGCCAGCGGTCTATCAATTTTGTTGATCCTTTCAAAAAAACAGCTCCTGGATTCATTCATTTTTTGAAGGGTTTTTTGTGTCTCTGTTTCCTTCAGTTCTGCTCTGATTTTAGTTATTTCTTGCCTTCTGCTAGCTTTTGAATGTGTTTGCTCTTGCTTTTCTAGTTCTTTTAATTATGATGTTAGGGTGTCAATTTTGGATCTTTCCTGCTTTCTCTTGTGGGCATTTAGTGCTGTAAATTTCCCTCTACACACTGCTTTGAATGTGTCCCAGAGATTCTGGTATGTTATGTCTTTGTTCTGGTATGTTGTGTCTTTTTTAACTGTTGTTGCTTTAAAATCTGTTTTGTCTGATATAAGAATAGCTACTCCTGCTCACTTTTGGTGTCCATTTGCATGGAATATCTTTTTCCACTCATTTACCTTAAGTTTATGTGAGTCCTTATGTGTTAAGTGAGTCTACTGAAGATAGCAGATACTTCGTTAGTGAATTCTTATCCATTCTACCATTCTGTACCTTTTAAGTGCAGCATTTAGGCAATTTACATTCAATGTTAGTTTTGAGTTGCGTGGCACTATTCTATACAATTTGCTAGTCATTGCCTGAATACCTTGTTGTTGTTTTTTCATTGTGCTATCCTGTGAGGTTTATGCTTTGAGGAGGTTCTATTTTGGTGTATTTTGGGGTTTTGTTTCAAGATTTAGAGCTGCTTTTAGCATTTTTTTGTAGTGCTGGCTTGGTAGTGGTGAATTTTCTCAGCATTTGTTTGTATGAAAAAGACTGTATTTTTCCTTCATTCATTAAGCTTAGTTTCACTGGATATAAAATTATTGGCTGATAATTGTTTTGTTTAAGAAGGCAAATGATAGGACCCCAATCCCTCCTAGCTTGTGGGGTTTCTGCTGAAAAATCTGCTGTTAATTTGATAGGTTTACCTTATGCTTTTGCCTCACACCTCTTTAGGTTCTTTCCGTTGTCTTGCCTTTAGATAACTTGACGACTATGTGCCTAAATGATGATCTTTTTGTAATGAATTTCCTGGGTATTCTTTGAGCTTCTTGTATTTGGATGTCTAGATCTCTAGCAAGACCAGGAAGTTTTCATTGATTATTCTCTCAAATATGTTTTCCAAACTTTCAGATTTATCTTCTTTTTTGGGAATATCAGTTATTCTTAGTTTTGGTCATTTAATATAATGCCAAACTTCTTGGAGGCTTTGTTCATTTTTTTTTTTTTTCATTCTTTCTTCTTTGTCTTTGTCAGACTGGGTAATTCAGAAGCCTTGTCTTTGAGCTCTGGAGTTCTTTCTTCTGCTTGTTCTATTCTGTTATTGAAACTTTCCAGTGTATTTTGCATTTCGTTAAGTGTGTCCTTCATTTCCAGAAGTTCTGATTGTTTTTGTATTTATGCTATCTATTTCTATTGAGATTTTCCATCTATAATCTGTATCATTTTTAAACTTTCTTTAAGTTTGTGTATACCTTTCTCTGGTGCCTCCTTGTATAGTTTAATAATTGACCTTCTGAATTCTTTTTCTGGCAAATCAGAGACTTCTTCTGGTTTGGATCCATTGCTGGTGAACTAGTGTGATCTTTTGGGGGTAATAAACAACCTTGTTTTGTCATATTGCCAGAATTGATTTACTGGTTCCTTCTCATTAGGATGAACTATATCAAAGGAAAGATTTGGGGCTCAAGAGCTGTTGTTTAGATTCTTTTGTCCCATGTGGTGATCCTTTGATGTAATAATTCTCTCCTCCTTCCCCTAGGGATGAGGATTCCTGAGAGGTGAACTGCAATGATTGTTATTTATCTTCTGGGTCTAGCCAACCAGCAGAGCTACCAGGCTCTCAGCTGGTACTGTGGAATGTCTGCAAAGACTCTTGTGGTGTGATCTGTCTTCAGGTCTCTCAACTATAGATACCAGCATCTGCTCCCATGGAGGTAGCAAGGGAGTGAAGTGGTTTCTATGTGGGACCTTAGTTGTAGTTTTGTTTAGTGCACTGGTTTTCTCAAATGTTGGTTGTGCTGGCAGTAAAGTTGTCATGTGGACAGACTCTGGACCTCTGGTTAGCCAGGATATTACAGGTGGTGGAGTTAGCTGTTGGTTTCTCCTTTCTTAGGACAGGGTTGTTCTATTATGAGTTACTGTAATGGTTTGAATTGGTTGACCTCCAGCCAGGAGGTGGCACTTTCAAAAGAGCATCACTTTCAGTAGTATAGGGAGGATACAAGCTTGCCCTAGGGTCGCTTGGGTAAGTATTTGGGTTTCTCAGGTGGTGAGCAGGGCCATAGAGCTCCCAAGAGATTATGTCTTTTGTCTTTGGCTACCAGGGTGGGTAGAGAAAGACCATGAGGTGGGGGCAGGGTTAGGCATGTCTCAGCTCAGACTTTCCTTGGTCAGGGCTTGCTGTGGCAGCTGTGGGGGATGGGGATGTGGTTCTTAGGCCAACGGAGTCATGTTCCCAGGGGGATTATGGCTGCCTCTGCTGCACCATACAGGTCCCCAGGGAAGTGGGGAAAAACCAGCAATGACAGGCCTCACCCAGTTGCCATGCAGCCAGAAAGGCCGATTTCACTCCTTTGTACTACCCCAACAGCACCAGGTTTACATCTAGGCAGCCAGTGAGCAGGGCTGAGAACTTGTCCTAGGCTACAAACTTCCCCACTGAGGAAACAAACAGGGCTTTCAGGCTTCACCCCTCCCAGTCTGTGGTGGATTCTGTGCTGGTATCTGCATTTCCCATTCACCCCCTCACCCCCCACCCAGATTCTGTCCAAGTAAATTTGCATTCAAGTAAACATATTACAATGTTCAGCTAGAAGTTTCCTTCTCCTAGTGGTCTTTCTGCAATTCCACTGGCAGCCCTCCCTAAGGACCCCTGTGAGAGAAAGTCAGAAATTGCTTCCCTGGCATTCCTTGTGGGCCGGGAATGCCTACAGGGCTCTTCCAGCTGCTGCTTCTACTTGTCTATTTCACTCAGCTCTCTAAATTTATATTTATATAAATTTATATATTTATATTTCAGCTCTAGGTAAGGTTAGATTCTTCTCCCACAATATGGATTTTCAGATTCCCCAGTGAGGATGTATGTTCAGAGACTGACGTCCTCTTTCACACTTTGAGATTTTTTGGCTGTCTCATGGAGTTTGCAGTGGCAAACCGCTTCTTTCAAAGGGTATGTGAATTCTTTCGCTTTTCCTGGTGTGTCCCTGCAGTAGTTCTTGGAGCAGAAGTTCACAATATGAGTCTGTACACACTGTTCTGTCTGTCCAAGTGAGAGCTGCAAGTTGGTCCTGTTTCTGTTATGCCCAGACCGTTAGTTCCCCAAAGAAGACCACCAGAGTCCAGAGTCAAAGCCAAGCGGCAAGGATCTTTACTACAAGTTCGAACCTGGTCCCTCCATTCCACAGCATACAAGAGGGCCCTGAACAATGCGAGTGTTTGCTTTTTATAGCCTGAAAGTTACAGGGGAACAAAGGAATTCTTTTGGTTCCCGCTCTTTCAGTAAAACTTTGAACGGCTGTCCCCTTATCGGAGACTTTCCTGGTGGTGTTTGTACTGGGCTCAGGAAGTTTGAGAGATATATGGCGATATGTGGTGGGATGGGAGGATGGGATGTGTTTGTACTGGGCTTGTTTGTTTTGAGCCCGGGGCTGAGGAATGTGCCCGGCTCCTTTCGATTCCCTATAGCTATTTTTACAGAAATACTTTATTGAGCAACTGCTATCTGAGAGCTATGTGTCACAACTGGAATTACCTACATAAATAACACATGAGCCTAGATTCCAATAAAAGATTGAGTTGTTAATTTTAGTTTTAGTAATTTGATTTTATAAATGTGAAATATGAACGCAATAGAACCCCATGATTGTAAATGTTTGAAAATTTAAGATCCACATTCCTAGATCTTATGTTTAAATGTTTATGTTTCCCTGGTACCCTTCTTTGTAGGAAATAATGGGAACATCATGTAAGATAAAGTTCTGTAAAACTAACTTTGTTATTTCTAGATTTTTTTTTTCTGGCCACACCTATTGAGATACTTTCATGGTCCTTAAAAGTGGTCTGACTAGTATAGATACCTTAAGGCAGAATAGAAAGCATTGAACTATATTCTAGGGCCAGATTAAGAAAACCCATTATACCTTTTGTTGAACAAAGTTATCAAAAGCTAGCTTAGAGCAGTGGAAATGCAATCTTGATATTGTTAGTGAAGACTTTTAGCTTTCCACTCATAAAAACAATGACAGATGTTTCAGTGAACCCTTCCTTGACCCTATGCTAAATCTTTTACAACCATTAGCACATTTAATCCTCACAGCAGCCCTAGGGGGTTTGGGACAATATAAGAAGAATATCTTGCCTTCTTGAACTAGTTGATCTGGAGTTGAATGTACCAGGACGCCCCTGTTATATACCAAATGCAACATTTCCTAAATGAAACCTATTGCTGCTGATGACTAACATGTCCCTTACCTGAATTTGCTACCTTAAACATTGGTACTGAAATCATCCAGTCACCAAATCTGACAGCTGAAAGTTATCTTCAAGCCTCCATTTCTTTATCTCCTAATTTCTAATCCTACATATCAGAAATTAATCCTTTCCTCTCTTTCAATCCCAGTGTCATTGCACTCATTGTGGCTGTCAGCATTTTTATGTGGACTATTGTACCAATCTTTTCTCTGGTCTTCAGTCTTGTCTTGGTGCAATATATGACTATGAAACCATCCCACAAATCTTAATATGTCAGACCCAACTCAAAATTCTTTAATTTCCCCTTTACTTTCAGTTCAATTATAGGAAACTTTACGTGAGTGCTTCTGTATATCAGATATTAAATTACATTCTGGGCTATTCATATATCCCTAGACACATAAACCAAATTATATCAATATAATATTTAAGTACAACAAAAGGTATGACTAACATATGTGGGTAGTATGTTGTTTTTCTGTGAAGACATTACACTGTTTGAGGGTTTTGAGTTGAGTCTTCAAAGATCAGCTTGAATTCGTCGAGACGATGAGGTAAAGAGGATCTTTCAAATATGTCCCAGGAAAATACAACTAGAATGTACAAATAAAATTTAGACTCCTTTCATAGCATTCTGAATCCCTACTTTTAATGATCCCCCGTCTTATTCAATAAATGGTCGTCCCTACAGAATGAAACAAGTTTTTCCAAACATGCTGTAGTTTTTCATTTTCTCAGTACCCTTTTTCTATATTTTAAATCATTTAACTACTACTCAATCAGTGGTATTTCTAAATTCAGTCATTTTCCTAACCACTTTCTCTCCCTGCAACCCCTATTTCCAGGCTGAGTTGTTTTTATCTTTTCTACGTCCATTGATTTTTGTCCTAGGGCTAGCTTGATGATCTTGAAGTGGCTACTTCAGATCCAGGTGTCATGCTGATACATCCAGGTCCAACAGGTGAGCCTCCAACAACCGTGCTTGTGCAACTTGACTCTGCCCACTCAAATAAGAATAATCAGCACCTCCTTTCTAAAAATAGTATATCTTGAACTTTGAGTGACATAGGCAACCCATTCAGAGGAAGGTCTACAAATTTATCTTGAAGTGATCACTAAGATGTTTTTTTTTTTTTTCTGCTTTCTGGAGCTTGTTTGTTTAACACAGATTTTTATGAGCTGTTTCATTTTGCTTCTAGTCAATATCTCCTTTTTGCTTAAGTTATTTGAATATAGTTTCCATTACCTGCAACCAAAAGACCTTTAAATATGCCATTCAAATAACATTGTCTAAAATAATTGATTTTCTTGTATGGATCCCTTATTTACCTATGAATTCACTGATGTCAATGAGTAGTATGTAATGGGCCCTCAATAAATGTTGAATGAATGCAAGGAGAAATGAATGAACTATGCACTATGCACTATGTTGGGTTTAACTCCCAATTATCTGGGAACACATAATTTAAAATTAATCAACCAAAATCACCAATAAATTAAGATGTATCTATTACTTGAAACTACAGAATAGTTATACTACAGATGCCATATTATGTCTACTGCAACATGGACTTGTTATACCCTGTCCAGTCAAATTAGCAGCACCTGAGTAGTTCCTGTCCTCTGCCAATATCCTTTCTGAGAGGGTTTTGGATTGCATGGTGAAGGTGAAGGAGAGGTAAAGCTATAGTGGATACAAACACTGCAGAGTTAGGGTGGAGGAATTAGGCTCTGGAGAAAGGTAATGGAAAAATATAATTTGTCTGTGATAAAGAAGAACCATTCAATATTTTAAAAACAGCTAAAATGTGAGGAATAGTGAATGCTTTTTTTTTTTTTTTTTTTTTTTTTTTTGAGACAGAGTCTCGCTCTGTTGCCCAGGCTGGAGTGCAGTGGCACAATCTGGGGTCACTGCAAGCTCCGCCTCCCGGGTTCACGCCATTCTCCTGCCTCAGCCTCCCAAGTAGCTGGGACTACAGGCGCCGGCCACAACGCCTGGCTAATTTTTTGTATTTTTAGTAGAGATGGGGTTTCACCATGCTAGCCAGGATGGTCTCGATCTCCTGACCTCGCAATCCACCCGCCTCGGCCTCCCAAAGTGCTGGGATTACAGGCATGAGCCACCGCGCCCAGCCCGTGAATGCTTTTAACAGATAAACTTTTGGCCATTTTTAGAAGCAATTTATGTGATATTGAGTATTCTTAAACTACTATGTTATTTTTCTTTTTGGTCCGACATTTATAGAGCAGTAAAAACATTCTGAAGTGTATCATTTTAACCAAATACACTTCCATTAAATCTATTTTTATTTTTGCTTTAAATCTTGTCCATACCTTCCTACACCACCCTTTATCACCTATTTACTGGCAAATCAAGAGCTATTATTTTTGTAGTTTCAGAAAAACTTCAATTTTAAAAGCTGCCCATTGTATTTACATTAAAAATTATTATTATTATTTTCTGAGACAGAGTCTCATTCTGATTCTCAGGCTGGAGTACAGTAGTTCAATCATAGCTTATGGCAGCCTTCATTTCTTGGGCTCGAACAATCCTCCCACCTTAGTTGCCTGAGTAACTGAGACTTCAAACACTTACAACCACGCCCAGTTAATTAAAAAAAAAAATTGTAGAGATGGGGTCTCACTATGTTGCCCAGGTTGGTCTTTCCTGGCCTCAAGCAATTCTCCATCCTTGGCCTCCTAAAGTGATTGCAAATTTCCCTAAATTAATGTCATACACCAAGCCACAGATCCAGGAAACTCAGAGAACACAGAGCAGGATAAATGCCAAAAGAGCTATGCCTAGGCATATCATATTCAAACTAGAAAAACATTCAAGGGTAAATTAAATATCTTGGTAGAAGCCAGAAGAAAGGAACATCTCATCTATAGAAAACCAAAGATAAGGATTACATCGAACATCTCCTCAGAAACCATGCAAGCAAGAAGACAGTGGAGTGAAATAAATTCAAGTGTTAAAAGAAAGAAAACACTAACCTAGGTGTTGGTACCTTATAAAATTTTCCTTCAAAAGTGAAGAAAAAATATTAGACAAACAAAAACTGAGAAAATGTGTTGCCAGTAGACTTGCCTTGCAAGAAATGTTAAAAGACATTTTTTAGAAAGAAGGAAAATAATGTAGGTCAGATACTTAGTTCTATATAAAGAAAGAAAGAACATCAGAGGAGGCAAAAGTTAAGGTAAAGTAAAAACTTCTATTTTTCTTATTTTTAATTGACCTTACAGATAACAGTTTGTTCAAAATAATAGCAATTAATTCAACTGTGTATGCTTATATCCAACTATCTATCTAGATATGCTTATGTATACTTATGTATAAGTGAAATGAATGTCAATAATGATACAAGGGATGGAAGAAAGGAATTGAGATTATTCTGTTACTATAAGATACTTGTACCACCTGTGAAGCTATACAGTGGCATTTGAAAGTAGACTTGGATTAATTGTAAATGTATAATTCAAACTCCAAGGCAACGACTAAAAAAAAGTAAAAAATAAAGTATAATTGGTATGCTAAGAAAGGAGAGAAAATGGAATTATATAAAAGGCTCAATTAAAACTGCAGAGGCAGAAAAAGTATGAAAGACAAAAAGGGAATGAAGAACAAAGGCAACAAATAGAAAATGGTAACAAACATGGTAGATATTAATTTAACTATATCATTTATTACTTTAAATGTCCATTTTCCAAATACAACAATCAAAAGCCATAAATTGTCAGAGTGGATGGAAAAATAATCTCCAGCTCTATGTTGTCTACAAGAAACTCACATTACATATAAAGACATATATACATTAAAGGTAAAGAAATAGAAAACCTATACCATGCTAACATTAATCAAAGGAAAGCAGTAATACCTATATTAATTTCAGACAAAATAGACTTTAGAGCAAGTAACTTTATTGGATAAAAATAGGCATTGCATAATGATAAAGGGTCAATTCCTCATGAAGACATAACAATGCTTAACTTGCATGTGCCTAAAAAAGGAGCATCAAAACAAGTGAGGCAAAAACAGATAGAACTGAGAGAAGAACTAAACGAATCCACTATGTAGTTGGAGGCTTCAACACCTCTCTATCAGAAATTAACAGATTCCACAGACAGAAAATCAGTAAGAATGTAGTTGAACTCAACAACACTATTAATCAACTGGATATAATTGACATCTATAGTCTACTTCATCTAACAATAGCAGAATACACATTCTTCTCAAGCTCACATGGAATATTCACCAAGAAAAGCCACATTTTGGGTGATAATACCTACTTTAATAAATTTTAAAGAATAGAAATCATACAATGTTTGTTCTCAGAACACAGTGGAATTAAACTAGAAATCAATAACAAAAAGATAACTGGAAAAATCCCAAAATACTTGCAGATTAAGCAAAACATCGCTAAGTAACATGTGGATCAAAGGAGAAATTTCAAGAGATGTTAAAAAAATTTAATAAAATAAAAATAAAAGCACAACAGAATTTTGGGGATGCAGCAGTGAAAGTAGTGCTTAGAGGAAATTTTTTAGCATCCAATGCATATATTAAAAAATAAGAAAGATTTAAAATTAAGAATCTTAGTTTCTACTTTAGGAAACTAGCAACGGAAGAGCAAATTAAATTCAAAGTAAGTAGATGAAAAAAGATAATAAAAAATAAAGCAGAGATCAATGAAATTTAAAACAGGAAATCAACAGAGAAAATCAACGAAACCAAAAGCTTGTTCTCTGAAATTATCAATAAAACTAATATGCCTCCAGCCAGGCTAAGAAAAAAGAGGGAGAGAGAGAGAGAACACAAATTACTAGTATCAAAAATAAAAGAGGGGACATTACCACAGATTCCATGGATATTAAAAAGACAATAAAGGAACATTATGAAGAATGCTATGCCCACAAAAATAATAACCTACATGAAATGGACCAGTTCCTTGAAAAGCACAATCCGTTAAAACTCAAATAAGAAGAAATAGACAATCTAAATAGACTTATACCTATTAAATAAATTGAATCAATAATTAATAACCTTTCAAATTAGAAAGAACCAGGTCCAGATGGTTTTACTCATGAATTCTACCAAACATTTAAGAAAGATATTACACTAATTTTCTACAATATCTTCCAGAAGATAGAAGCAGAAAGAAAGACTTTCTAACTTATTCCAAGAGACCAGCATTATTGTAATACTAAAACAAGACAAAAACATTACAGAAAAAAAACCCTATAGACAAATATCTTTCATGAACATAAATGCAAAAAATCCTCAGCAAAATGTTAGCATATTGAATCCAACAATCTAGAAGAAAAGTATACACCATGATCAAGTGGGATTTATCCCAGGTATGCAAGGCTAGTTGAACATTTAAAAATCAATTATTGTATCTTATCATGTCAGGCAAAAGAAGAAATATCACACAATCATATCAAGAAATGAAGACAAAATTCAGTACCCATTCATGTTACTCTTAGTAGACCAGAAAAAGGGAGAAACCTCCTCAACTTTGTAAAGAACACCTTTAAAAACAACAACAAACAAACAAACCCTACAGCTCACATCGTACTTAATGGTGAGAACCTCAATGCTTTCCCCCCAAGATCAAGAAAAAAGGCAAAAAGTCCTCCTCTCACTACTGATTTGCAACATCATACTGGAAATTCTGGCTAATGCAATTAGGCAAGGAGAGAAGAAAATAAAAGATACACAGATTGGGAAAGAAGAAATAAAACTGTCTTTGTCTGCAAATGACATAACTGCCAATATGGAAAATCTGAAATAATCAACAAAAAAATTATCCTTGAATTAAGTAATTATAGCAAGGTTGAAGGATAAAAGGTAAATACACAAAAGTCAATTAGTTTCCTTTATACCAGCCATGAAAAAGTGAATTCTGAAATTTAAAATGTGTTACCTTACATTAACACCCCCCCAAGATGAAATACTTAGTATAAATCTAACAATATATTTATAAAATCTATATGAGTTAAACTTTGATGAAAGATATCCAAAAAGAACTAAATAATTGGATAGATATTCCATGGTTATGGACAGGAAGACTCAATAGTGTCAAGATTTCAGTTCTTCCCAGCTTGATCTATAGATTCAACACAATCTCAGTCAAAATCCCTGTGAGTTATTTTGTGGGTGCAGACAAATTAATTCTGAAGTTTATATAGAGAGGCAAAATATCCAGAATAGCCAATAGAATATTGAAGTAGAAGAACAAAACCAGAGGACTGCCACTATCTGACTTCAAGACTTACCCTAAAGCAGGGATGTTCAATCTTTTGGCTTCCTTGGGCCACACTGGAAGAAGAAGAATTGTCTTGGGCTACACATAAAATACACTAATACTAATGATAGCTGATGAGCTTTCAAAAATTGCAAAAAGATCCTATAATGTTTTAAGAATGTTTACGAATTTGTGTTGGGCCTCAATCAAAGCTGTCCTAGGCCACATGCGGCCTGTGGGCCATGGGTTGAATAAGCTTGCTTTAAAGCTATAGTAATTAAGACATCATGGTATTAGAAAAATAATAGACAAATAGATCAATGGAACAGAAAAAGAGAGCCCAGAAATAGCCCTACATGAATATAGTCAACTGATCTTTGACAAAAGGGTGAAAGAAATGCAATGGAACAAAGATAGTCTTTTAAACAAATGGTGCTGGAAGAACAGGACATCCATATGTAAAAAAACAAAAGAAAAAAATGAATTTACACACAGAACTTACACCCTTCAGGGAAATTAACTCAAAATGGTTCATGGACCTAAATGTAAAATGCAAAACTATGAAATTCCTAGAATATAACAAAGAAGACCTAGATGACCTTGGGTATAGTAATAACTCTTTAGATACAACAAGAAAGGCATGATTCAAGGAATTAATTATTAATAAGCTGGACTTTATTAAATTTAAAACTTCTGCTTTGTATAAGACAATATCAAGAGACTGAAGACAAACCGCCCACTAGGAGAAAATATTTGCAAAACACACATCTGATAAAGGATTATTATCCTAAATATGCCAAAAACTCTTAAAACTAAACAATAAGAAAATGAACAACCCAATTTAAAAAATGGGCAAAAGATCTGAACAGAAATCTTACTAAAGAAGATATATAGGTGGTGAGTAAGCATATGAACCAATATTCAACATTGTATATCCTTTGGGAACTGCATATTAAAGTAACAATGAGATACCACTACGCACCTATTAGAATCACCAAAATCCAAAACACTGACAATACCAAATGCTGGTGAGGATATGGAGCAACCGGAACCATCATTTATGGATGGTGGGAATGCGAAATGGTACAATATAGAAGATGGTTTGGCACTTTCTTGTAAAACTAAACATATTCTTACTGTGTGATCCAGTAATCTTGCTTCTTGGTGTTTACCCAAGTGAATTGAAAACTTACGCTCACACAAAATCCTGAAAAGCAGCTTTATTCATATTTGCCAAAATGTAGAAACAATCAAGATGTCTTTCTATAGGTGCATGAGTAAATAAGCTGTGGTACATACAGACAAAATAATATTATTCAATGCTAGAAAGAAATGAATAATCAAGCCATGGAAAAACATGGAGAAACCATAAATGCATATTACTAAGTGAAAGAAGCCAACCTGAAAAGGCTGCATCTTGTCTGCTTAGATCCATATGACATTCTGGAGACGACAAACTATGAAGACAGTGAAAAGATCAGTGGCTGTTAAGGGTCAGGGGGATGGGAAGCATGAATAGGCAAAGCACAGAGCATTTTTAGGGCAGTGCAACTATTCTCTACGATACTACAAAGGAGGGTATGTGTCATTATATATTTATTAAAATGCATAAAACTTACAATACCAAGAATGAATTCTAATGTTAACTGTAGACTCTGCGTGATAATGACATGTCAATGTGGGTTCAGCGATAGCAACAAATATACCACTCTGGTGGGAAATTCATAGTGAGGGAGGTTGTGTGGTGGGGTTGCGGAGTGGTGGTGGCAGTGGGTATAAGGGATCTCTCTGTACTTTCTGTTCAATTTTCTCTGAACCTAAAACTGCTTAAATAAAAGAAAACTTATTAATTTCAAAAACCTTTGAATTTTTCTGGTAACAAGTTGCTACTCTTTATGCAACCTGAAATACTTAAGAGAAGTAAGACATAACTCCAGTAACTTTTGAATCAGCAGTATACGTGTATGCACTTAGATTAATATAACTGCATCTGCACTTGCAGTGTTAATTCTATTCCCTTGGATTCACACAGAACTCGATACTCTATCTATTTGCCATGGCAACACTATCTTGATGAAATGCGGGCTTCTTATCAAAATGAGTCATACTTCTGGTAGTGACAATATGACTGTCTTCCCAGAGCACGGCAGCAACTGATTCTTGTGCTAGGAAGAGAGGGAATGTTTCATGAGTGTGTGGGTTGTAAACAGAACAAAGGGGTTATCAGCAATTCAGCTAAAAATAAATTGCAGAGTTAGCAACAGCATTCTCACTAAGGCCCTGCTCCAGAAAAGCTTCAGATAAAAATTTGTGTTTGAAATTTTTCTAAAGAAGAATTCAAGCATAACACAGACGTGCACCTTTTCTAATATCTTTCCCTAATTACTTAAGGGTTTTTTTCCCCCTTACAGTCTGCCACTTTTGGACTTATTCTTCCCCCTCATGTAATAATAGGATTGTAAAAATTGCCTAAGGATATTGTTACAGAGCATTAAGTGTCTGAACCTAGGGAATAAAATCCACTCTCCAGCTGGGAACTAATAATGACACTCTTAGCAGACATGCTGTCAACCCAGGAAGGACATTGCTGTAAATGTGAAACAGGGGTTTATTTTTCAGCTTTCTTGCTTAGTGAAAATAGAACACGGTTAAAGGTAAAAGTTCTGTGTTAACAACTGGTAACAACTTTATGACATAACACTCTGTGTGTTTCTGTGTGTAAATATAAATTGTGAAGTCTGTATAATTAGTATAAAGAGGTTGTCATTTCTAATTAGTATTGTTAAATGCAACAACAAAAAGCACTACTACAGGTATGTCTCTGATATATGACCATCAGACCATTCTACATTGAGTACACTCATAATTTCTCTTATGATGCTATCTGCAGATGATTTTTGACAGGCCTAATTGAAATTGCCCTTGAAAAATTTTGACAGTAAGAGAAATCTGACGTAGTTAACCCCATCTTGCTTCTGACCTCCAAGCTGTCCTTGGTCACTTCTGGGCATAGGCCAAGCTAACTTTGGGAGGAATTTAGTGTATCATTTAACTTTGAAGCAAGAATGATAAAAGTCCCTCCCTCAAATGAATCCCCTCCCTGTTTGAGGCTGAAACCAGCTTTATAAGACTAATGACAAGTCACAAGATATGTGTAGTTTCTATAATTCCTTACTGCTTGGGAGTAATATGGCCAGAGGTCACAAGATTTATGACCTTCCCAATTGCTCCTACAGATAACATCACTATTGAAGAATGTAAGATTGGGGATTTTTGAGATATGTTTCAGATTGACCCCACTTGGACCCATGACCCATGAGTCAGCTGGTCCTGTGGACCCATCCAGAGACATACTCAATGCACAAGGATCGTTTTCCACAATTCCTATGATTTCATCCCTAACCAATTGATAGCACCCATTTCCTAGCACCCTGCCCACCAAATTGTCCATAAAAACCCTGAGCTTCAAGCCTTCGGAGAGACTGATTTGAGTGATAATTCCAGTTCTCCTTCATGGGCCAGCCTCATATCAATTAAACTCTCTCTACTGCAATGCTGCCATCTCAGTGGATTGATTTTGTCTGTGCAGTGGGCAGGAAGAACCCGCTGGGCAATTACACATTTCTGATTCTTGGCCTACTTCTTTGCTGCCTGGGCCATATGATCTCATCTCATAATGAATGTCCAAACAGGCAATGTTTGTATATGTGGCATGTGAACTGATGTTTTATTTTAGAGCAGTGGCTCTGAAACTTTTTAATATCAGGACTCCTCTAGACTCTTAAATGTTGTTGGGAAACCCAATGTGTTTTTATGTGGGTTATATTTATTGGTATTTATCGTATTAGAAATTATAACTAATAAATTTTTAAATATGTATTAAATTACTTTAAAATAACAACAGTAAAACAATTACATCGTAACATAAATAACACACTTGTGTGTTTGTAAAAATACCCTCTATTTTCCAAAACAAAAACAATTTGGTGAGAAGGGTGGCACTGTTTTACATTTTTGCAGATCTCTTTAATGCCTGGCTTAATAAAAGACAATTGGAGTCCCATATCTACTTCTACATTCAATCTATAGTAATATGTTGTTTTGGTTGAAGGGTATGAAGAAAATATGGCCTCACAAAACTATGCAGTCAGAAAAATGAGGAGTATTTTAATAGCTTTTTAGATAATTGTGGATACTGCTCTTAGATATTATGGTAAAACTCGAAAAGTAGGAGTTTTTAAAAGTTGCAATGTGGAATCTGAAACCATATCAACAAACTTTGGATACTGTGTTGCATGTAAATTCTGTTGCTTTATTTTGCACTTTGAATGGATCTTACCTTGTGAGTAATTTTGTACCATCATGGATTAGTCAATTGGGAAATATTGCTTCATTGATTTATGTAGACCTTCCAAATGTCAATACATTACATTATGCAACATCAACAATTATTTGTTAATATCATTGCTAAATTCCTCAGAAAAGTTGTTTTTGTTTTGCTTTGTTTTGTTTTCTTTGAGACAGAATCTCTACCACTCTGTCACTCAGGCTGGAGTGCAGTGGCACAATCATGGCTCACTGTAGCCTCGACTTCCTCAGGCTCAGGTGATCCTCCCACCTCAGCTTCCCGAGTAGCTGGAACTACACCCGACTAATTTTTGTTTTTTTTCTAGAGACGGGATTTTGCAATGTTGCCCAGGTTGGTCTCGAACTCCTGGACTCAGGTGATCCTCCTGCCTCAGTCTCTCAAGGTGCTGGAATTACAGGCATGAGCGATGGTGCCCAGCCAGAAAAGTTTTTAGGTACTGGGGAGCTATCAAGCTCATGGTGAAAGATACAACTTTCCAAAATGTTTATTTTTGCTTGAAAACTCAAATTTTATCACTGGCAAAAGTAGTGTTGATTGTTTTCCTTGAAGTGACAGGCTTATTTTGCTTATTTTCAAGAAAACGCCTGTCAAATACCCAAGTCTGAATAAGCATAGCTTGTCTGTCAGTTTTTCTTTTAAAGAAAAATGCTGTTCTGTGTGAAATGCAGGTAGTTTATCTCACAGTTCAATCCCCAATTGCTTTTCTTCAGATGGCAGGTATAAAGGTGGATTTTTTTTGTCTACTTCCCATTTCGTCACACAATTCAAAATATGTGGACTCAAGGGTCAAGATTTTATAAAATTAACAATGTTTACTGCTTCATCTAGCATATTTTTAAATAAAATGAAAATGGTTGAAAATTTAAATGTGTGGCCATCAGAATATGATGCCTACTCACACAGCTTGGTGTCACTGCCTTGATTCAGGCTAAGGCATTGGCAGTTTTCCCCACCAGTGCTTCTGCACCATTAGTGCCAATGTCAACATAGTGATAAAGAAAAATAATACCTTACTGTCATTATGAAATTGTTTTGACCTTGTAGACCCTGTGCAGAGGTCTCATAATTCCCCAGGAATCTGTGGACCAAAATTTGAGATCTGCTGCTTTATTCATGTCACCACAGCTGCAATAAATGGATCAAAGGTTTTATCTGCTACTACCCAGATCCTAGCTCTGCCACTCAATAAACAGTTTTGGGTTATCTATCGCTGAGTAACAAACCACATAAAAAAATAAGTGGTTTATCATGGCACATGTTTACCTGTGTAACAAACCTGCACATCCTGGACATGTACCCCTGAACTTAACATAAAAGTTGAAAGAAAAAAAAATTAGTAGTTTATTTATTATTTTTTTTTACATTTTTTAATATGACCCAAAGTTAGATGCCAACAGTTTTTTTATTTTAAAAATTTGTATTATTATGTTTTTCCAAAAAACCAAGTAGATGAAAACATTAGTGGTTTAAACAACATTATTATTACCTCTCATAATTCTGAATTGTTTCAGTTCAGAAGAGAAGCTTTTATTGTGGTTTCTAATGCAGGTGTAGTCAGCAGCTGGGGCCAACTCTAATTAGAGTCATATAATGGCTCTTTCACTGTCATGTCTGCCTGCTGAGGCAGGATTGGAATGGCTGAGGGATGACTGAGAATCTCTTCTCTCAACGTGGCCTTTTTACTTGGCTAGCTTGGGTTTTCTTATAACATGGTGGTCTTTCAGGAGGTGTTTTTTATACACACAGGCTAGTAGGCTGGCTTTCTTCAGAAAGAGTGTTCCCAGAGATAGGAAAGGAGAGGAGAGCCCAGGTGCAGAAATTGACCTAATATCCCTTCTATGTAATAAATTGGTCAAAGCAGTTACAGAGTTCATCCAGACTCAAGGAGAGGGAACATAGACCCACTTCTCAACAGTAAGAGTTGAAGGAGTTTGTGACCATCTTCTATCTGCCACAAATAGTGTGACCTTGGACAAGTTACTCCTTGGACTTCCCCAGATGTTAAAGAGTATTTTTCTTGTTTATAAAGTAGGGATAATAATAGATCCTATGTTATAGGGGCTCCACGAAGATTAAAGACCTAATTATACAATCCCTAACACTGTGCCTCCTAAAGAGTAGAATTCATCGTGTTAAATATATTCATTCATACTTTTATTATTTTGCACAATTGTTTAACAGTGGTCAAAAACTTAGCCAACATTTCTTATGGTTTTAATTCAGCTTATCCTTTTAGAATTTCACCAGTTTCAGATTATTAGAATTAAACTTTTTGTTCCTTTGCTTGGTTATCATATTCATATCAGTTTTTGATACCAATTATTCCACTGGAAATACAGAGAAGAGTGCTGTGATGCTGGAAAACAGGCTTATTTCCAGGCTATACTTCACTGTCAGTGACCTTGTATTAATATTTAATAGCAAGTGGGTCTGAATCCAGATATTGCTCAAGGAGATGGATGTGACACCTGGGTCAGGTCCCAAATCATTAACTCTGATATGTATTGGTAGACTTGCAATGATGACTAGATCTTGTGTATGATGGCTTCTGCCCTCCTGGGACAACCCTCCTAAGAATACCCTTATCATTATTTTTAAATATCCTAATTACCACTTTACTTATTAGTGTACCATCTGACAGTGTGATGCTAACAGAGCACAACTCAGCAGCGCTTTCTACTCTTTAATTTTACTATGAAGCCCCACAATCAAATGTGGAAGAAAAAAGTCCTGCTCCCTATGTGAATGACAGCAGAAATAATGAAATATCTTCCCCAAACTGACAAATGTAGGAGATAACTCATTTCAACTTCACTCTCCTAGATAAGTCACTTGTATCACTCTAGTTGGTAAATTTGAGTACTTCATCTCTACGTACAGAAAATTTGCATCTTTTCTTTCATAAAGAGTCACTGACAAAATGTTCAAAACTAAATTTGCAATTGGGTTATAAGTAATTAGGAACCTCTGTAGAATAAAAGTATATTGCTACCCTTAAAAGTATGCTTCAGTATATATTTTTTCTTTAAATGGTAGAGATGAGCCTGGGTTAGCAAGCAGCATTCCTCTAGGCTTGTTCAACACTTACTTCCAAGGCTAAACTCTTGGACTTCTTGCCAACTGGCAAGGAAGTACCAGCCTCTACTGCAAAATTTCCTTTCAAGAAATAGAATTTAAATGGAAATATCATTTGTATATATTAGTAGTAACAGTAGTTGTAATTTTCAAATTTGCCTTTATTTAGGTAGTGAAAGATAACCACAGTTGTTCAAAAAAAAGTCACCTTTTAAAAATATGTAAAAATGTTTTTAGAATACATAATCTTAACAGTCTCATCCATTATAATATCATCTTATACTATTTGAAAAGTAGCTAATAGATCTTCTATTTAGATGCCAACCTTATGATAGTCACAATTAGCCAGAAACCATCTGTAGGCATGCATCCCACTTCATTGTCATCTCACACTCTTGGATGGTTAAGTCTCTTACAAAGAGATCACTCACACTCAGGAAGTTGTTAGGATAACAGGGGTAATGAATTTGAGCAAATGAAAGCGTTCTCTTAGAAGATTGGGGCGGGGCACAGTGGCTCACGCCTGTTATCCCAGTACTTTGGGAGACAGAGGCGGGTGGATCACCTGAAGGCAGGAGTTGGAGACCAGCCTAGCCAATATGGTGAAACCCCATCTCTACTAGAAATACAAAAATTAGCCAGGCGTGGTGGCGGGCGCCTGTAACCCCAGCTATTTGGGAGGCTGAGGCAGGAGAATTGCTTGAACCAACGAGGCAGAGGTTGCAGTGAGCCAAGGTCATGCCATTGCACTCCAGCCTGGGCAACAAGAGTGAAACTCCATTTAAAAAAAAAAAGAAGAAGAAGAAGGAGAAGAAGGAGAAGAAGGAAAAGAAGGAGAAGAAGGAGGAGAAGGAGGAGGAAGAAGGAGAAGAAGAAGAAGGAGGAGAAGGAGGAGGAAGAAGGAGAAGGAGAAGAAGAAGAAGAAAAAGCAGAAGCAGAAGGAGAAGAAGAAGAAAAAGAAGAAGTGTTCTACCTCTGGTTAGGTTTTGAAGGGAAGGGAAGGGTTAAAGAAAGACACACACACACACACACACACACACACACACACACACACACACACACACAGAAAGAAGGCGGATCAACAGCAAATGCAGGCTTTATGTGCACCATAAAACCTTCAGAAGAGGGGAACCAGCCTAATGCCAGAGCGCCCCATTGCTTGCAGGCTGGGGGTACTTACAGTTATGAGCAGGAGGGGTCTGGGCAGTATGGCTTGCTGCCTGGCAGGATATTGACAAAATGTTCCCATGATGAGGCGGTTCTGGCCCTTGTTCTGTTGGGTTCTCATCCTGGTGTTCTTTGGGCCTTTTTCCAGCAAGATATGATAGGGATGTTTCTTTAGTTGGGCTTTTGTCAGTCTTGTGGCCAGGTGGTTGGGGAGGATGTCTCTCACGGCCCGAACCCCCCTGAAATGTTTCACTTTGACCAAGCTCTGCAAAATAGCAGGGAGCTTACAAAGTGGTGCAGTTTGGACTAATACTTCCGTAGCAGCTTGGGATGGACTCTTCTATCTTCTAAGAATATGGTTTTGTCTCCATTTAAAATATAACAGACCTTATATAACTTCATCTTCTGAGACTAGGTATTTGCAAACAACCTGGGAATAATTCTTGTTTGATTGGCATAGTAACCTCATGTATTCGCTGTATACAGCAGGGTGAATCTGATTAAAACAAGATGACCTAAATTGAAATTTAAGTCTCAATTTTAAAAGATCATTTAATCTTATTTTTCCCTTCAAAAATTGTATAATTAGTATTATCTTAATGTACATTCATTAAGATGTAGAGATAAAAGGCAGACATTCTTTTAGAAGGCATAAACTAGTGCTTCAAAGCATAATTTGTGTTACTTTGTACTTTTTTTTTTTTTTTTGATGGAGTCTCATTCTGTCACCCAGGCTGGAGTGCAGTGGCATGATCTTGGCTCACTGAAACCTCCATCTCCCGGGTTCAAGTGATTCTTCTGTCTCAGCCTCCTGAGTAGCTGGGACTATAGGGGTGCGCCATCACACCTGGCTAATTTTTGTATTTTTAGTAGAGACTGGGTTTCACCATATTGGCCAGGCTGGTCTCGAATTCCTGACCTCGTGATCCTCCGGCCTCGGCCTCCCAAAGTGCTTGGATTACAGGTGTGAGCCACCATGCCTGGCCACTTTGTATTTTTTCAAGTTAATTTTATAGTATTATGAGAAAGCTGAAAGATACAGTATAGTCTGTGATTAAAACTGTGAGCTCAGGAGTTACCTGGGTTAAAATACAGTACGTGTTCTGCCTGCTAGTAGTTATATGACCCCTGTTCATTTTCTAAACCTAAGCCTCAGTCTCCATATCTATGAAGTGGGGATAAAAACAGTGCCTCCTTCATAGAGTTGTTGTGAGAATTAGCTGACATAAGTCATACAAAACACCAAGTATATGGATTTTAAGCCTATAAATGTTTGCTATTTGTACTTAACAAAAATTAAAACACTAAGATATTTTGAGGTTGAAAATGTAATTTCTCCACTTAGCACAATTGTCAGGGATTGTTTTTCTTTCTTATATACTATAAAAATAATCACTGTCAGAACAGGAGGCATTTTATTATACAATTTAACTAAAATCATAAACTAAGTACCTTGAATATATTTCTGTATCAGCAAGTGGTGCATAATGATTCATCAAAATTAGCATGCATATTTGAATACATGTTCTGTGTGTATTATAGGAATTTTTGAAAATCAGAAATATAGAATAAACATGAAAAAATAACGAAGTAACCATTGTGAACCTGTGATGCTAATAGCATCAATTTGTTTTACACCCCTACCCCAGCAGTCACCAGCCTTTTTGGCAACAGGGACTGGTTTCATGGAAGGCAGTTTTTCCCAGACAATTTCAGGATGAAACTGTTCCACCTAGGATCATCAGATCATCAGGCATTGGATTCTCATAAGTAGCACACAACCTAGATCCCTTGCATGCACAGTTCACAATAGGGTTCATGCTCCTATGAGAATCTAATGCTGCTGCTGATGGGACAGGAGGTGGAGCTCAGGGGGTAATGCTTGCTTGCCCACCACTCACCTCCTGCTGTGTGGCCCGGTTCCTAACAGGTCACTGACTGGTATCAGTCTGTGGCCCAGGGGTTGGGGACCCCTGCTCTACACATAAATACCCTCACATACATGTGTATTTGTGTTTATGTATATAAACATAATGTAAAGATACTTATCATAAAATAATATTATTGTACATACTGTATTTTCTTACTGAACAATACGTGCTGCCAGGAATTTACACTGTGAATATCCTGTAAAATAACATGACATATATATATAAGATTAACATTGTAACATTGATAGTAGTCGGAGAAAGGTAGCTAATTATTCTAAGATTTTAAATGTCAAAAGGAGAGTTGAAAATAACCATTTAGCAAGCTGTCCTCAAGTGTAAACCCATGCTAGTTTATCATTCTTGGCTTGGTTGGATTCAAGAGTATCTTTCTCTTCATTCATTTGGTCAGTTTGACAAATCATAAAATATTACCTACTCTTTGGCAGGGCTCTGTGCCAGTCCCTGCAGCCTTAGGTAGTCTATTCCCTGAGCACTCTGCACCTTTATGGCCTCATCACACAGCACTGACATTGCTTGTTTGCTTCTCTGTACTCTCTATTCATTCCCCATGAGGGCAGAGAGTGGGTATATTCTTGATTGGTATTTTTTCAGCATTTAGCACAATGCCAGGCACAGTCAGTGCTCAATAAATGTATGAACTGTGAATCTATGGATTATCTTGCCTGCATTTTGCTTTGACTCCTCCACTGTCTCTATTCATATACTTCATTTTTTAGTGCATGTGTTTAATTATTTCTTCTGTGTGTGCGTCAGCACTGCCTGACCCTAATTGGGTAAGACATTGTCTATTTCATCAATCTTTCCATGAACAGAACGGAATCGTCGGGTGTGATCAGGCCTTTAAACTCTGAATAAATTGTCTGAAATTAAATTATTTTAAGCTCAAGGGCAGAGATGATAGAGTTTTCTTTTATATTATCTTACTCTTTTTGAATTTTTATATAAAAAGACATTCAATAAATATTAAGTAATATAAAATGTGACTTCACAGAAAATATTGACTAAAGATACCAGTGGAGTAGCTAATGTGTCTGATAGATTTTGAACTATTTATTTGAGACAGTCTCACTTTGTCACCCAAGCTGGAGTGCAGTGGTGCAATCACGGCTCACTGAAGTCTCTACCTCCCTGGGTTCAAGCAATCCTCCCACCTCAGCCTCTGGAGAGGCTGCGACTACCGGCACGTGGCACCATGCCCAGATAATTTTTGTATATCTTGTACAGATGCAGTTTTGCCATGTTGCCCAGCCTGGTCTCAACTCCTGGGCTCAAGCAATACACTCACCTCAGCTTTCTAAAGCTGGGATTACAGGTGTGAGTCACCATGCCCAGTGGTGTCTGATAGTTTTAAAGAAGCATTATACTAAACTGGGTTTAAATTTTAGCATGTTTTGACACCCACCAGACCTGAATTTGACTGTTAACTCTGTAGTTTTGAGCCTCAGTTTCTTCATTTTAAAATGGAGTTAATAAAACCTATCTCATTGTGGTCTTATAAGGGATAAATAGGATAAAATTTTATAAACACTAGGCATATAATATAGTGGTCTTTAATAATTGTTTTATTATTTTATTTCTGACCAATTTACAGTCATCAAGATAAAATAGGAGATTCCTTACAGTTGTACAGTATGCCTGCATGTTTATTGGCTTATTTTCTTACAAAAACAAGATTTTGTTAAATAATATAAAAGCCTCTGGGTCTTTATAATTCTGGACAAATAGAAGTGCATGCAATAAACTAAGTTCATATTGCAGCTTCCAGAGATGAAGAAATTTGAAAATTGGACCAGAGCATCAGGAGAATATAACTCTGCATGTATACTGCTTTCAGTTGGCTGGTCACGAAAAAGTTTAGTTCCACAATGAATTGTAGAAAGTAGTGTTTAAGTTCAGGAGAGTTGGCCACTTTAAACTGAAATGCAGAGTGCACCGTTTTATTGTATAGGAAATGTCTGCTTCTATTATATGCTTTTCAAAGCACAATGTTTTAAGCTGAAAATGAAATATTTTAAAATACATTTTTATTTTTATAAAAAGCAATATTGAAATTATGTTATTCAGAGTGGAGTCTAGAGTTGGGAAGGAATTGCCCTGAATTCTGTTTCTTGAACTCTATCACTACATCTCCATGCAAATGAGGGAATTATAGCTAAAAATAATTTTGTCCATAGCATACACAAAAAAATGTAGCCTCATTCCAGTGTTCCGATTTCCATGGCATTCTCTGATTTAGAATTACTTAAAATAGTATCTGAGAGTGTTAAGTTCTACCATTTTATTCCCCATATGAGAACTACAAATTAGGAAATAATTGAACATTTGAAGCTGGATTAATTTCTTGGAGTAAAATTTGAAAATGAGAGAGGGAAAAATTGCACCTATAAGTTTGCATGTATGTATGTGTGTGTACAATTATTTCCCTCTCTCATTTTCAAATTTTACTCCAAGAAGTTTATATATATATATTTCAGATTTGGGGGAGGCCAAATTTATTCCCTTCAGTCACAGACATAACTATATCATTACAGCCCTTCGCTGGAGCAATTCTGGCCAACAAAGGTTACTGCGGCTCACAGAAAGTCCAAATGTCTCTTTGCAGGCCTCAGACCCAGAATTTGAGCCTGGAAGGTGGAAGCCAAGTATTCCTGGCTCCTTTTACCAAAACCCCTATCAGAGACATCACTTCCCCTCCCCTGGGAAGACTAAGAAGATGAAGAGAGAAAGATTCTTTCCATAGTGTTCTCTCCGGGAAACTGGGTTGGAAATATCCTCTATGAAAACAAAGAGAGAGAGAGAGGGAGTGTGTGTGTGTGTGTGTGTGTGTGTGATACTGCCTGTCACTATTCTGTAATTTTTTTTTTACTAACTGTGTGTGTGTATGTGGGAGGGTGTATACATACACACATATTTTCTCTTTAATGTCTATATATACAATGATTTGTCTTATATGTATACACACCCACATACACACTCCTTGTGAGAGAAAAAGAGAAAGGCTAGAGAAAACAGAAAAAGGAAGGGAGAGAGAGAATACAAATCTTAAAGGTAAAAAGAGTAATCATAGAGTCCAATGTGATGGAAAGCAGTGTAAAAGAACATCAGCTAATGTACTGATGATAAATTGTCTTCATTCCTATTTATCTTTGATATTTTATTGCTAGGATTAACCATATTGTTATGTTACCAAAGTCGTAAATAACTTATTGTTTCATAACATCAATTTTTAGAATGTTAGGTATTCCCTAAGAGTACATATTGCCTTTTCACATAGCTTAAGATCCATTTTTATGTAACATTTATTCATTTCTGGTTTGCAATCCATGTTTTTTCAGAAAGAATTGGGATGACATTATGTTATAAATTCCTTTATTTATACGCTTAACTGTGGTCTCAGAAAGTGGGGGGAATAAAGGTCTTCTGTGAATACATACCTGTTTTGGTATTTAAAGGGCAAAAATTTCATCTATATTTATCCATCATCTATTTTTTAAAAAAACATTGGTAACTTTAGTGTTGTATATAGTTTATGTTTACTGAATGAAATTCAAATGGCATTTTTGTATAAGGACTTAAAAATATATCCTAGAGTGTGATTATGTTAATTTTCTTTTGGAATTTTTTAAGGGTGGTAGCCCACAGTAATTAAATAATAAAAGGAGTTTAGATGCAAATTTACTATTTGATTAATTATACAAACCTTTTGCATTTACATACTCCTTTTCTTGTTTTCATTCTCTGCTGAAGGATACAAGATGTCAACATAAATCGAAGATGTCACCACAGATTTTCTAGACAAAGTAGCTGTGCTTTGAATTTAATAAGACTACACAATAAAGGAAGAAATATTATTTATACTCATCCAGACAAATAAAATATTATATATAGAATAGTGTTAAATATATCTGGCTCGCATTTTCACTTTTAATTACTTTCCAAATTCTAATTGAATTAATTTGTTCTCTTTTATACTATAAATGGGGCATATTTATAAATAGGAAATGTTCTCTGTAAGCACCAATAGATTACCTATTTCTATTTGTGTTTGTCTTAGTTAGTCATTCTTAATTTTAAGAAATCTGATAGCTGGCTCTTATCTTTCTGTACACATTACTGGCATTTAATGACTGAAAGATTCCAGTAACTACAGTACATAACTACCTTAAGGAATTCAACAAGCATTCTTGTAATAATGTTGTTTATTCTTATTACTAATATTTGTTATATCAAAAGATTGAATTATATTGGAGGAGTAGTAGCTTTGCTTTTATTGGCTCTTGAAAGAAATAAATGGCTTTTCTATAAACAGCTATTTGATCCACTTAAATGTTAGCTAAGTACATCGGTGACTGAAGAGTTTCCTTATTGTCTCCAATATCATTATGTTGGGGTTTGTGTGTGGCGGAGAGCGTGCATGGGGATGTTTGTATTTTTATATTTTCTCTTTTTCAGTGCACTAGGTCATTGCTTGGTGTCCACTGCCTGCAGCAGAAGGGCTCACCATTGTGTTTCGGTGCTCGCTCCCAACCAGCCCTGCTGTTTCGGCTCCAAGCAGAGAGGAGGAGGCCCTGCCTGTCTCCATGACAACCGTGTGTCCTCCGGGAAGCTGCTCAGAGCTAAAGACCTTCTGAGAGGCGGGGGAGGGGCCGTTTCTGAGCAAAATCTCACCTCGTTTCTCCTCTTTCCAGCGCAATTTGCTAAATTGTGTCTCTTTTATTATGTTTTTATATAAGACTGTTACTCAAAAGCCACACACCCCAAAGCTTATTTCATGAACACAAAAGCCACATCACAAGGATTTTTCTAGCATCTGGCACATAATTTCACACACCCCTCCCCGCTTTGTGTTAACTTTAACTTTGTCTCTAGTTCTCCAGTTCCTTGGAAATATTTAAATATTAATGAACATTCAAAAGCCAAACACTCCCTTAGCCTGGCAATATTGTTAGCATACATTATAAATATTTGAAAGGAAACAGTTTTTCCTTTGCTTTTTGCTTAAACAAATTTACAAGCGTAGTTTAAAATTGTAGCATTAAAAAATATTTTACCATTAGACAACATTAGATGTATGTCATATATATTATTTAAAAATTAAATTTACCAAGTTAATTCACTAGGGGGTGAGCAATTGATTTATAATTGTCACAAATTCTTAACAATATTTTACACATATACATACTTTTGAAAAATAAGCTCTGCTCCTATAGCCACCCAATGGGTTCATTTTGCTCGCTGCAGAGAGAAAGCTGAGTTTTCCAGACAGGGGAATAGCAATAGAGAAAGGGTTTACTGCAAGTCGAGCTGGCTAAATGGGAGGCAGGAGTTTTATTATTACTCAAATCAGTTTCCCCTACAATTCTGAGGGTAGGGTTTTTTAAGGATAGTTTGGCAGGCAGAGGCCAGGGAATGGGAGGGCTCATTGGTTGGGTCCGAGATGAAATCATAGAGAGTTTAAGCTGTCCTCTTGCACTGAGTGGGTTCCTGGGCAGGGGCCACAAGAACAGATGAACCAGTTTACCATTCTGGGTGGCATCAGCTGATCCGCTGGAATGCAGGGTCTGAAAAATACCTCAAACCTCTTAGGTTTTACAATAGTGATGTTACCCCTAGGAGAAGTTGGGGAGGTTAGGAAGCTGATGGCCTCTGGTTGCATGACTCCCAAGCCATAATTTACAATCTTGTGGCTAATTTGTTAGTTTTACAAAGGCAGTCTGGTCCCCAAGCAAGGAGGGGGCTTGTTTCCGGTAGCAGCTGTCATCATCTTTGTTTCAAAGTTAAAATGTAAATTCCTCCTAAAGTTAGTTCAGTCTAAGCCCAGGAATGAACAAAAGTAGCTTAGAGGTTAGATGGGAAATGGAAGCCAGGCACAGTGGCTCATGCCTGTAATCCCAGCACAGTGGCTCATGCCTGTAATCCCAGCACTTTGGGAGGCCGAGGCAGGTGGATAACCTGAGGTCAGGAATTCGAGGCCAGCCTGGCCAACATGGTGAAACCTCGTCTGTACTGAAAATACAAAAATTAGCCAGGTGTGATGGAGGGTGCCTGTAGTCCCAGCTACTCAGGAAGCTGAGGCCAGAGAATCGCTTGATCCCGGGAGGCGGAGTTTGCAGTGAGCTGAGATTGTGCCACTGTACTCCAGCCTGGGGTGACAGAGCCAGATTTTGTCTCAGAGAAAAAAAAAAAAGCAAAATGGAGTTGGTTAGGTCAGATTTTTTTCACTGTCATTGTCATAATTTTTGCAAAGGTGGTTTCACTCCCAGAAAATAAGTATTTTTTATTTTGACCTGTGGCTATACCAGGTAGCAGTAGTGGGCTGGAGCAATTACTTTTGCTCTGTTCTCTATAATTTCTCTCATGGCAGTTTCTTTCAATCTTGTGGCTTCAGATAGCTCCTTGAATTAAATGAATATCAATTTATTTCAAAGGTGTCTTGAGAGCTTCCTTAGCCTAGTGTAGTGGCTTTGTGTAGAGTGAGCTTACATAAAGTGGAACTACATTTCCCAGAATTCCGTTTCTGGTCTGGCTTTGTCTTGGCCTTGTCCGCAGGCTGAATGGAAGCAGTCGTCATATTTTTTTACCTTGTGAGGGTGGCTCATGGCCCCAGGCAACATGCTAAATTGCCTCTGTTGCTGCAGAGACCGCAGTGCAGCCCTTTGACTTCTTAGCTCCTTCACCTTCTCTGAGTCCTGGCCCAGGCCACTGTGCAGCTCCACGCTGCCGGGGTTCAGCTTCTTCTGCTGGTGACCCACCCTCTGGATCTTCTCTTTTGGTGTCTCTGAATCCTGGGCAGTTGCATGTGCAGGAGAAACTCGACTACATTTAAAGGAGAAACAGACAAATCTACACTTATATAGGAGATTTTAACATACTTTTCTCATTATTAGAATAAGCAGACAGAAACTCAGTAAATACAGAGATGATTAAACATTAAATATGTAGATCACTGTGCCTCACAATTGCCAAGCAGACATTCTTTTCAAATACATACAGAACATTTACTAAAAAAGACTATCTGCCATCTGTAAAGTAAGTCTTAACAAGATTTTAAATACGTGAAATTAAACAGGGTATGTTCTTTGCTGCAATGGAATGCTGCAATGGAATTAAACTAGAAGTTAATGACAAATTTACTAAAATATCCTTATGGATCTTGAGTTGAAAGTGGCAACTCACGAATGACAAGGTTCATAGATTTGGAAAGGAGAGCTTTTTTTCTCATAAAGGGTTGGAGCCTGCAGGGTGGCTATTCTGACAAGCTGGAAAGGATAGCCTCTGGCCAGAGCCAAAAACAGACACTTTGAGGGAGGGACAAAGGGAAAAGGAGTTTAGGCTAAGCAGAGTGGCCAAATATACATATTTAATAAGTTATAGAAAGAGTCATGAGAGGAGTACCTGGAACCCATGTAGGAGCATGAAGCTCAATTGCACATGTCCATGGTTCTTCTATGAGAAGAACATGTGCAATTGAGAAGAGAACCATGGTCGTGTGTAATTGAGCTTCATGCTCCTTAATGGATCCCAGATACCAAAAAACAGCTGTGTTAGTATCATCCAAAGTGGAGATTTTAGCCCTCTGACACCCAAGTTGAGGCAGAAGATGTGAAAACCCTTCCTGTACATCATCAGTAGACTGGCCTGACCCCTCCATGGTTGGTGGTCTCATATTAAGAAGAAATCCTGGCTAGTTATGCTGAAACCACAAAAAGGAGTGGGAAGCATCAGGTGGTTGGTTGATAACAATGGTGGGGTCTTTTGAAAGGGCTGGTTTCTGTTTAGCCGTTTGGGAAGAAAGCCTCATCGTGGTTATCCTGGGAGAGGGTATCACGAGGCATGCCTGACCTCCTTTCCTGCCATGGCTGATAACTCAGTTTTCAAGATTTCTCTAGGGTCCCAAGTTTTCTCTCTTGGGAGCTTAGAATTTCATTTTTTATTTCTCAAAACCAAAGATGTACATTTTTTTTTCTTGAAACAGGGTCTTACTCTGTCGCCCAGGCTGGAATGTAGTAGGAAAATCATTGCTCATTGCAGCCCTGAACTTCTGAATTCAAGTGGTCCTCCTGTCTCAGCCTCCTGAGTATCTGGTACTACAGATGCATGCTACTATGTGCCTGGCCAATTTGAAAAAAAAAAAAAAGTAGAGACAGGAGCTTGCTACGTTGCGCATGCTGGTCTCAAACTCCTGGCCTCAAGAAATCCTGTGATCATTCCCTCCTGCTTCAGCCTCTCACAGTGCTGGGATTATAGGCATGAGCCACTGTGCGCAGCCTACAAGGATACACATTTTAAAACAATCGATAAGTCAAAGAAGAAGTTGCAATTAAATCAAATATTTGGAAAGAATGAGAATATGAAATACTGCATGTAATACTTGTGAGATGCGGCTAAAACAGTGTTCTGAGAGAAATTTATGTTCATAAATGCATACATTAGAGGCTATAAACATGATCTAAGTTTCTATATCAGAGATTACATTAAAAAAACTACAAACCCAAAGCAAATAGAAAGGAGAAAGAAATAAACGAGCAAAATTTAATGAACTGGAAAAACAAATATGCAATAGAGAAACTCAACAAAGCTGAAAGTTGATTCTTTTGAAAAAAAGAAACACGTATAAAATCGATAAACTCCTCTGAAGGCTAATCAAAACACAAGGAAAATGAGGAACAAATAACTATATTGAAGGGAGAAAGCTTGGATAATCACACTTCCTATAGGGAGTGATAAGACAATAAGGAGACATTATGATCAAGCTTATGTCAATAAATTTATAAATTTAAATAATATGGACATATTTTCAGAAAAACACAACTAAATCCATAAAGAAATAGATAGTCTGAATAGTACTATAACTATATAAAAAATTGAATCTGTAATTTAACACATTTCCACATACAAAATGCCAGACTTAGATGGCTGCACTAATGAATTTAAAGGAATATTTAAAGCACTAACATTAATCTTGCAAAACTTTTTCAAAAAAATAGAAAAAGAGAAAATATTTCTCATCTTGTTTTTGAGACTATTGTAATAATGGTACCCAAATTTTATTTGGTTATTGCAAAAATAAAAGGGAAATTATAAAACATAGATGTATATTCTTAAATAAAATATTAGCAAACACATTGAGTTATAAAAAAAAGCACAATCAAATTGGATTTAAAAAGAAAATGCAAATTGGCTTATTTAAAAATTAATTTCTATAATTTACCACATTATAGTTTAAAGGAGAACAATCTTATGGTCATTTTGATAAAGAAAAAAATTAAAATTTAATCTCCATTCACATAAAAAATCTTGCCTATACTGTAATAATTCTTGCTTGTTATAAAGTTAGCAAACATCATAAAATTAAGTTTTTTAATCTGAAAAAAGTATCTAGCCAAAACTGTAGTAAACATAATTAAAAGCAAAATATTGAAAGTTTTTTCTGAATTCAGAAATGAGACCCTCATCACTTCTATTCAACATTATACTAGAGGTGGTAGTAAAATGAAGGTAGAAACAGAACTAACGTGGATTAGAAGAGAAAAAACAAAACTGTAATTAAAAAATATTAAAAATCCAAACAAAGAAATCTCAAATGACTTAGAAATAAATTTATACAGTATATGAGAGACATGAACAAGTTTCTAGATTCCTGGTCAATATAAACAAATGTATTTTTATATACTGGCAACAAACAAAAATGAAATGTAAAAAAATACTAGTGATAAAGAATTAAAAACATCAAATTATTAATAATCTAATTAATAAAGTATAAGACTCCTATATATAATAAAACCTCACTAAGAGAGATGAATGAAGACTTGAGTAAATGGAAAGACATGTTATGGATTGGAAACCTAATAATCTCAATTATCACCAAATTGATGTATTGGTTCAGTGCACTCCTGATCAAGACTCCAGTTGGTTTCATTTTGCTAATGGACCAGCTCACTCTAAAATGTTTTTAGAAGTTCAAGTACCAAGAAAGCTAAGATGATCTTAAATAACAATATATTGTAGCCACCCAATGAGCTTTCCTTGCCCACTGCCCAGAAGAGCCAATCTATTAAGACAGGGAAATTACAATAGAGAAAGAGATTAATGCACTCAGAGTGGGCTAAATGGGAGACTGGAGTTTTATTACTCAAATCTGTCTCCCTGATAATTCAGAGACTGGAGTTTTTTCAGGATAATTTGGCAGGTATGGGGCTAGGGAGTGGGAAGTGTTGACTGGTTGGGTTGGAGATTAAATCACAGGGAGTTGAAGCAAGAAGCAAGTTTTTTTGCTGACTTCTGTTCCTGGCTGGGATTGCAGACTTTGTTGAGCCTGATAACCAGTCTGGGTGGTGCCAGCTGGTCCATCAGAATGCAGGGGCTAAGAAACATCTCAAACAACAATCTTAGGTTTTACAATAGTGATGTTATTCCTAGGAGAAATTGGGAAGGTTAAGAACCTTGGGACTCTGGCTGCATGACTCATAAACCATAATTTCTAATCTTGTGGTTAATTTGTTAGTCTTACAAAGGTAGTCTGAGGGCCAGGCAGGACAGGTATTGTTTCAGGAAAAGGCAGCGCTCGTCAGTCTGGAGTCACTGATGTGAAGACACTGGCAGCAGCTGGGTAGGAGGGGCTGGGGCTGTGCACTCCAGGAGAGCTGGTGGGGGGTGGTAACAGGCAGGAGCCCTACCACCTACTGAGTTGATGGAGCAGGAGTCCCATGTTCCTGGGCACAGCTGCAGCCACCCAGTCCTGGCTCTAGACCCAGGCATCCCTGCACTCCTGGGGGCCCAGGAAGCCCCTGGTCCCTGCAGGCTTGAAAGTGCCTGCTCCTGTTGTCTGGCCTCTCCCCACTCCCGGTGCCCACTCCAGGGTGGAGCAAAGTTGCGGCTGAGCCTGGGCACTGTGGTGAACTGGCCAGGTGTGCATGTACTCTAGGTGGTGCTGACACACCAGCTTCCTGCTTCTTTAGCCCTCTCTGGACTTTGGGTGCCCAAGAGCATGGGAGCGAGGCCAAGAGGTATTGAGGGTGGCTTGGCACAGGCTCACAGGAGCCCTTTGGCCTGAACAGCCTGTGTGCTGTGGACCACATGTTGATGGCAGCTGGAAGCAGACAGACAGGCTCCTGTGTGGAAAGGGGTGGGTCCCTCGTGAAGCCCCACCTTCAAGCCAGGGATGACCTGAAGCCTGAGGGCTGGGCTGTCAGTTCTGGGTGGAGTCCACTGCCTGGGGTGAAAACTTATGGTGCTTTTTCTGGGCCTGCCCGTGACTGCCCATGGGCCAATCAGCACACACTTCCTCCCTTCTGAGCCCATAAAAACCCCAGACCCAGCCAGACTCATACAGATGTGGGGACTACCAGCTGTGGGAAGAGCTACCCACTCTGGGTCTCCTCTCTGCTGAGAGCTGGACACTTGTTGGGACTACCTGCCTGGAGAAAGGAGCTACCCACTTAGGGTCTCCCAAGAGCTGTTCTGTTGCTCAGTAAAGCTCCTCTTTGCCTTGCTCACGCTCTAGTTGTCTGTGTACCTCATTCTTCCTGGATGTGGGACAAGAACTTGGGACCTGATGAATGGTGGGACTGAAAGAGCTATAACAAACAGGGCTGAAATGCTTCCACCTCTCCTACTGTTCATGTTGGGAACAACAAGATGGAGAGAAGAGCTGTGGCCCTTCAGGGAGCCCAGACCTAGGGGATCCTCAAACCAGGGCTGTGACACCCTCTTTGAGGCTCTGTGGTTCCTGGTATATCCAAGTTTCCAGGCACCACTGCATTCCCTGGTGCCTGTAGTGGAAGTGATTTGTGGTATACCTGGTCTAGATACAGCCTGGCAAGAAACCAGTGCCCGTGCTGGTGCCTGGAACTGCCTGCCCTGCTGCAGCTGGCACATATGGTTGTGAGAAGTGGCTGGACCCCATGGTTGCTCACACACCCCTCACTGCTCTGCGCCTGGCTTGCCCTTAGCAGGTGTGGGATCTGGTGCCAGTAGTGCAAGCCAAGTGCAGCCTGCCAGGCCCAGTGGGTGGAATGAACCCAGTGGGCCCAAGCAAAACTCAGGCAAAGGTGCCACCAGCCACAGAGGTTTCTGGCTGGAAAAGTGACACCCTAAGGATCCCAAGACATTTCCAACTTTGTTTCAAAGTTAAACTATGAACTAAATTCCTCCATAGTTAACTCAGCCTACACCCAGAAATGAACATGGGAAGCTTGGAGGTTAAAGGCAAGATGGAGCCAGTTAGGTCAGATATTCTTCACTGAAATAATTTTCTCACTGTTATCACTTTTGCAAAGGTGGTTTCAATATTGAGAGGGTTTACTCTACTATATGTATCAATACTTATAAAGTTGCAATAGTTAATATGGTATACTATTGATGAACAAACAAAAATAAACAGAAAGTCCAGAATTGTATTCCTTTTTTTATGGACACTTGACATGACAAAAAAATAGCACTTTGAAGCATTAAGGGAGAACTCTTTAAATGGTTCTGGTTCAACTAGACATTTTTAGTAATAAAAAAATGGAACTTAGATTCCATTTCCCACCAGACAAAGAATTAATTTCAAATTAGTCATAGAGCTAAATGTAAAAACAATTAAAATGAAATGAGAAAGAAACCACACTTTGGGAAACTCAGTTGTAATAATGACCAGATTCTTTGATGATATCTAGTTCCCACATCAAGGGTCTTTATATGTAGTTACACGTCTCCTATGATAATTTGTGACATGCCACTCATATACTTTCTTGTCTTCCTGCTTTTACTATTAATTTTTCTTTGGTTTGGAACTCATAAGAATATCTTTTCTATACTTTCTCAGCCTATGAAAACCCTGTCCTTTCCTTACAGATTCAGGTTAAATTCCACGTATCTGTAGAGTGCTGCCTAATATTCCCAGTCTGAATGAAGGTATTATTTCCCCTTACACTCTCCCTCATCACAGAGTTTCTATTTTACTTTCATTTAATGTACTTTGTTTTGTGTATGTTGCTGTTTAGTCATTCCACCAAACTACAAGTTCTTAATTGCAGGGGTTAACTTTATCCATCTGTGCATTCCACTGCACTCAGCTGATTAGTTAGGGTAGTTTAAATTTTGCCCTGGAAACAATAGGCCCCCAATATTAATGAGTTATAACAAATGTTTATTTCTCATTCATGCTTCATGTTCATCACTGTCAGCTAGGGATGCTCTGTGTCTTCTCATTTTGGAACTAAGCTGAAGGAGCAGCTACTGTTTCAATCTTTGCCAGTGGTCTGGCAAAAGGAAAATAGAACTGTTGAAGGTCTCAGAAAGGCAGTTAAGTGATCTTTCCAGAAAATGATCATATCACAAAAACTGGCTACTTAAGGGAAGAAGTATCATGGGTTTCCTCTTAAGCAAAAGGCAGGCCAGGAAATATAGTCAATATATGTGCCCAGAAGGGCAGAGTACTAGAAAAACTCAATGAACAGCTCTAGTGACTATGACACCACCACGCTATTTCTCGTATTTATAATAAATATGTGCTGAGAGAATAAATGAATGAATCAATCAAAAACTAATAGAGCCAATATGAATAAAATGAAAATGTGGACCATATAAAGATATACAATTCTATTTAGTAAATATATATTTATGAACAATAGAATAACAAGAAAATTTTGAAGAAATTCTAGTCAATGAAATGTTTATAAGCTTTTAAAATCTTTTCCCTTAATAACTACTTGATAGCCTTCTTTATTACATTACAGAGCTATTACATAAATTTAAATTACATATTTTGCTGTAAAAATACATGCAAAAGGAATGACAATTTTGAACATGATTTTGGTATCCATGTTTCTATGAGTAGAAATTATCATTTTACCATTGGTGGTTGTATTAGACAACTCAGATTGCCATAACAAAATACCACAGCCTAGCTGGATTAACCAACACAATTTATTCTCACAGTTCTGGAGGTTAGAAGTCCAAGATCAAGGTGCCAGCAGGATTGATTTCTTGTGAGGCCTTTCTTCCTGGCTTGCTGTGTCCTCAGATGGCCCTTCATCTGTGTATGTGCAGAGAGAAAAAGATTTCTCTGGTGGCCTTCTAAAAAAAAATCAGTCTTCAGAGGTAAATATTTTTCCTAAGATTCGTATTGCCACCAATATGTTATACATTATTGTATTATACTATTTCTTCTCTTTTTATACTATTCTCTTATTATCTTCTCTTTTTAAACTTCAAGATCTTTATTTTGAAAATGCTCTCTGTTTCATTCCATTTAGCTTCTTTTTTATCAACCTGTGCAACTCATAAATCTTAATAATTAAGTCTTCAAACACTCAACTCAAACTGGCTTAAGTAAAAAGTAAATTTATTGGCTCTGTTAATTGGAGCCAATTATTCAAATATAGGCACCAAACTTCAGGTTCAACTTGATCAAAAGCTAAAGACTCCCTCTCCAACTCTAAAAATTGCCTTTTCTCCTTTATTGGCTGGGAACTAGGAGACAATATGACCACCCAAATTTTCACACTGTTGTATTGTTTCAGCAAACCAGTGCTCTGTGTTCTTTTATGAGACAGTCAGATGTAGTCACAAGGGCAGAAACAAGAGAGGATCAGGAAAACAAAGCTTAAGATCACAGGTCCTAGAAACAGGAGGCACAGTGCACCAAATAGGGCCAGATGGGAAAGCACTACGGTGGGTCCCGAGGCAGAGCTTGCAGGAGATAGGAGGGTGCCCAGGCCACAGCCTTTAGGGGAGTTTCTGCAGGAGGCAAGATAGGTCCCAGTAAAGAGTTTAGGATTGGTTAATTTGAATAATGTCGGTGGGCTTTAAGCTAAAGGGGTGTTTCCTAGTTTCCTGGTACCTAGCCCTGGAATGATTAAGGCAGAGGAATATTGCTCTCCTGACAGGTATGGGCCAGACAGAGGAGGCATGACTCTGGATTGGCTGGTTTGCATATCAAAGACATGCTCTTGGCTGAACCTTTGCTCTCTCTGGAATTGAATAGCCTTGGGAGATGCAGTCTCTCTCTAGCCAGAAAGATTATTAAGGTGCCAAAACATCATAATATATAGGAAAAAAAATACAAATAATATACCCAGCAGGAAAAAACAAACATAAATGACTATTTTATTTCCCCTGATAGTTTGGACGGTGTTTTTGTTTTAGCCTAATTTGACCATGGGCCATGTGCCCATATTGAACCAATCTCTGTGGTGAGGTAAATGGAATATATTGACAAGTCAGGCCTTGTTACTGTGCCCATTCATGAAGCTCTAGAAAGTAAGGTGATTGTGGCTGAACTGTATAGATTGATGATGATTTTCCACAAGAGAAAATCCATGTGACCTTACCACATAAAGGGGAACAAATGCTGGACAATCCAAAACAATTTAAGGCCATTGCACAGTCTGTATTTGAGTTCTTTCAGTTTTGATCCTAAATTAGGACTGACACCACTGAAAACCAAAACTGAAGTGTTTACAATTTTTTTCTGCTTAGATATAAAGATATCTGCATTCCACAATAACACATGATTTTGTCAACACTTTGACTTTCTGCATTACTTTAGATCAGACTGATATCTTCAGTTGATTTGGTCATGTTTGTAAATCAAATACAATTGAGGAAACATGATAAGAACATTGAACATTTGTGCCCAGTAGATTAGGATAACTGGTGCATGTAGTTTATATGTCTTATATTAACTACTTGTTCTAAGATCAACTAGTTGTTGTAAGAGTAAAAAGTAATCAATAGTTGGCTTTTGGCAGGATGTGGTGGCCCACGCTTATAATCCCAGCACTTTGGGAGGCCAAGGCAGGAAGATAGCTTGAGCCCAGGATGTCAAGACCAGACTGGGCAACAAAGTGAGAACCCATCTCTACAAAAAATACAAAAATCGGCTGGGTGAGGTGGTATGCACCACTAGTCCTAGCTACTTGGCAGGCTGCGGTGGGAGGATTGTTTGAGTCCAGGATGTTGAGGCTGCAGTGAGCCAAGATTGCATCACTGCACTCCATCCTGAGGCGATAGAGAGACTCTATCTCAGGAAAAAAAAAAGTTGCATTTTAATAGTTTTGAAGTGACACAAATATACCATAATCAAGGTTGCATTTTAAATAAAAGCATTTGTAATGATATAAAGGGAGAAATACATAAAAGATGAAAAAGAAATAGGGCAAAATGCAAAATTCATTGTATGTGAGTACCTTCTCCTGAGGCAGATTCATTTTTGTAATTGCATTTTGGGAAGTTTAGCATTGTTATTCCCTTAGCACACACTGGATAGTCAGCAAAGGAGACAGCAGAAGTGTAGTTGGGAGTGTGGTGGAAAGGCAACACAGAACTCAAAATTTACCACAGAAAAATCTAACATGAAGAATCTCCCTCACTCCAATTTGGTCAATTAAAAGTAGACAATGGTTGACAAACACTGACATAAAGGTGGTGGCATCTTACTGTTAACATAGGTATACTCTCATCTCATTGCACGTTGCTTACTGCAACCATAAGTAATGGAATGCGTTGACAATTGGTTTTACCAGGAGTGGTAGCCAAGCTCTCTCTCCTCCACAATGAACTGCCCGCAAAAATTATCCATCTCTTCATCTGGCCACTAAACCATTTCCTTACTGCAAGTCAGCTCAAGTTTTTGAGATGATAGTCTGAGAGATAATCTACTGAGATAGTGGGAAACAAAGATATTTTTAATCAAGGAGATCTTCTTTACAATTTTTGCTTACTGCAGGCTGCTGTTTGATCTTTCCACTTTACAAAAGAGAATGTTTTGAAATCGCAAGCCTTCTGCCACAACTTTTAAAATGTTAAATGCTAGATATGCATACTTTCTTTCTACTTTACAAATAACAATGTTAGTAATGAAAGTAGTTGCCTTTTTGTAATACCTACTTGATACAGTTTGGATGTTTTCTCCCCTCCAAATCTCATGTTGAAATGTGACCACCAATGTTAGAGATGGGCCTAGTGGGAGGTGTTTGGGTCATGGGGCAGGATCTCTGATGAATGGCTTGGTTGTCTTCCTGATAATGAGTGAGTTCCACTATGAGTTCATGGGAGATCTGGTTGTTTAAAAGAGCATGCATGGTACCTCCTCCCTCTCTCTCTTGCTCTCTCTGTTCCCATGTGATATGTCGGCTCCCTCTTTACCTTTTGCCATCACTGGAAGCTTCCTGAGGCCTCCCCAGGAGCAGATGGTGGTGCCATGCTTGTACAGCCTAATTTGTGAGCCAAATAAACCTGCTTTCTTTATAAATTACCCAGCCTCAGATGTTACTTTATAGCAATGCAAATATGCTAACTTTAATACCACAGTAGGCCAAAAACACATTATCTAATTTAATTCTGCTACAAATCCTGCTAAAATAGTATTCTTATTTTACTGATGAGAAAAGTAAGATTCAGGGAGATGAAGTAACTACTTTAGCGTTACACAGTAACCAACTGGGAAATTCAAGCCCAGGTCTTTTTGAATCTTTATTTTTTGCTTTTATTCATTCTTTAAACTGTAAAAGAAGCACAAGTATCTAAACTTAAAACATGAAAATTGTAAAATATTTTAGGAAAGAACCATTTACGTATTGTTTTGGATGTATTTTTCCATATAAATTATAGTGAGGCAATAAATATGTGTAATGTCCCTAATCACTGAGATACAGTTATATGGTATTATACACATACATATAATGGTATTACACACCGTTATATGGTATTTTCTTTGCTTGAGTGGATGTAGCACAAATGATAATTTACTGTTAAATTTATGACTAGACAATTTTGATTGTATGCTAAGTAAGCATTTTTTGTGGTTTCTTTAATGTACATTTGACATTGTCTACTAAGATAAACTTCAGCTGTTCTGTCCAACTAACTTAGAAAAGAAATTAATATGTATTTATTCAAGTGCTTAGGAAAATTATCAGTTCAACAAACTACAATTTTGTTTTAGACATGAATAACTGAAGGTGGTGGGAGGAGGGTAGAGAGATGTTGGTCAAAGGATACAAAATTTTCATTAGATAAGAGGACTAAGTTCAAGAGATCTGTTATGCAACCTGGTGACTATGTAGTTGATAACAATATATTACATTCTTGAAAAATGCTAAGAGAGTAGATTTTAAGTGTATTCACCACAAAAATGATAACTATGTATGGTAATGCAAATGTCGATTAGCTTTATTTAGCCATTGCACAATGTATATCTATTTCAAAACACCATATTGTACACAATAATAAATATGTTTGTTAATTAAGAGAAAACCAGATAAAACATTTAAAAAGAATACCTACTCTTCACAAACTCAAAAAAAGAAATAAATAATTAATTAGTAGTTGATATAAATAATTTGAATTTCTGTCTGGTATAATTTGCTTTCATTCTAAAGGACTTCTTTTAGTATTTCTTCAATAGCATTTCTGCTTGCAAAAATTTCAGTTTTTATGAGACTGTCCTTATATTACCTTCATTTCTGAAATATGATTTTGCTGGAGAGATCATTGTTTTAACAATTTTTACTTTCTAAACTTTGAATATGCTACCCTACTGTCTTCTGACCTCCATTTTTTCAGGTAAGAAAGCAACTGTTAACTTTATTTGGGTTCTGTTGAACGTGATGGGTTTTTTTTAAATTTTACTGTATTCCAGATTTTGCTTTTTGGCTTTCAACATTTTGATTATGGTGTGTCTGGGTTTCTATCTCTTTGCATTTATCTTACTTGGAATTCATTAAGCTTCTTGGATGTGCAGGTGATTTTTAAAGAATCAAATTGGGAAGTTTTCAGTAATTATTTCATCAAATATTTTTCTCTGTCTTTCTTTTCTCTCTTTCTGGCATTCCCGTTATACTTATGGTGGTGTGCTTAATGATGTCATATGTTTTTCTAAGGCTCTGTGTTTTTGTTTTGTAATTTTTTCTCTCTCTTTTTCAGACCACATAATCTACATTAATCTATCTTCAAGTTTGCAAATTATTTCTTCTGCCATCTCACATTTGAAACTTTCTAGTAGATTTTTTACTTCAGTTATTGTGCTTTTCAACTCTAGAATTTCTGAACCCACCTACTCCACAAGATTATTGATGTTATTGTTTGCTTTTTTAAAAAAGTTGTTCAATGATTCAGCTGAACTAATTCTGTAAAGTTAATTTATCTTACAGTGTAGAGCCTCTAATGTCCCTGCTCAGATTGCTTTTCCTTGTTTGTATCTTTTATCTTGAATACCTTGGTGTTGCCCTTGGAGCAGCATAAGTCACTTATTGGTCAAAAGATGTGCGTAAGCCCTTTTAGACAGGTTTTTACCCTTTACCATTGAATATGCATGTGGCTTGGAGGCCACCATATCAGATCAGAAAGGTTGGGTTTTTGGCCTCATGTTCAGCTAGAGACTTGTGCAAGAAGGTTATATCTCAGGACCCCAAAATCACTAAGCCAAGGGAAAAGTCAAGCTGGGAACTATGTCAGGCAAACCTGCCTCCCATTTTATTCCTAAGTAAGATTATTACAAAGATTAAGAAGCTACATACCTCCCTCACAATTTGCCCATGAGGAAATTCCTTGTGGGCCTCAAGATCTTTACCCTAAAACAATTCTATTGAATTTTACCCTGGCAATGAAAACTAATAGCTTATCTTCACAGGTAGAGGGCAAAAAGTCATTCCTCTGCTCACCTGAGACATATGCATATCTAATTGCTTCATCTGCCTTATTACTTATGTAAAAATGCAGATTCAGTGAGCCAGACTAAATTGTGTATTCACAATTCACAAAAAGGCTCAGTGAAAGGCTGATAAAGTACTCAAAAGAATGCAACCTTTGTCTCTTATCTAACTATGACCCGGAAGCTCCTGCTTCGAGTTGTCCTGCCTTTCGGGACTGAACCAATGTACATCAGACATATATTAATGGATGTCTCATGTCTCCCAAAAATATATAAAAGCAAGTTGTGCCCCAACCTCCTTAGGCACATGTCATCAAACCTCCTGAGGTGGCGTCCTTAAACTTGGCAAAATAAACTTTCTAAATTCTTTGAGATTTGTTTCATATTTTGGGTTCTCAGACTTTAGCTGGGAACTTTCCTCTCTGATAGCTCCAGAGGGGGCACAACCTGGGACAAGCACACAGTCTTTCAGACTGGTAAGGATAAGTTTAAATTTATTTTTAATTCTGGTCTCCCAGGAGTCACCCCTGGGTCAGAATAGTTTGTTGTTCAGTCAACGTTTTATCAGAAGTTGTGTTTAAGTCCCGTATGCAAGTTAACCTTTCATCCTATGTTGATGGGTCTGTTTGCCGCTTGGGAATGCTTTCATGTCTTCTGATTTCTCCTGAGTGGATGCAGCCTATTGCATAGATACTGTCTTCCTGACTCACGAAGGCTCTTTTTAGTTGCTTCTTTCCCTGGTTCACTCTATTAAACTTTTGGTTGCTCTGAAGTTTTGCTTGCATCATGGAGCTCCCAGCCTCCTCTAACTTAATGTTCATTATGATCTCTATTGTTTTTGAAAACAGCCTTAGCCATGGAATTCTCCACTTTCTATTTCAAATAAAGTCAGTCTCCTCAAGAACTTTTGTGAAGCTCTTTGTCTTTATGGCTTGACTTCTCCCCTGGGCAGAATTCTGACACTGCCACAACAGTACTGGGGACATGATCTTGCTTTTCCCACAATGACACTCCCTCTTTAAGTGTAGGCACTAGATGGTGGGTGGCAGCCCTGGGGTAGACTTACAAGACATTGCTGGTGTGAAAACTCTGTCCTGTGAGTGTCTTGTGGTGGGGTGATTGGAGCCCCAGGATTCTTCTTCTACCATGCTTGGGGTAGCAGTTTTACCCTACAAATAGGGGATAGATAGGGCAAGGGACAACCAGTCCTCTTGGCCATGCCTACATGGAATATAACTCTTGTAATATGTGGCTGGCAGAGGAGGAGATGATGGAGGGGAGTGAAGTTATCTTGTTTCTCCTGAGGCTGGATGCTAGGGTCAGAAGGAGTCCCTCACTCTTAGAGTACCCAGGATAAAGGTTCTGTAAGTTGGAACTGAGGCTGGGGTGGAGGGGAGTGAGTTGTGGCTTAAATGCCTCAGACTCTCACTCTTTTTACTGATATTCAGTCGATTTTCTTGAATGAGTGTTTCTTCGTTTGCTGTATACCCTTAGGAAAATTTCCAGAGAACTTAAATAATTGCTCTAATTTTTACCTCTTAAATTGTTGTTTCGCTGGTAAGAATGTCCTCTGAATTTCTAACTCTGCTATTCTAGAAGACCTATCTAATTTATATTTTTCATATATTGCTGGGTTTGTTTTTCTTATATTGCGTTAAATTTTTTTTTCCATTGGTGTTAAGAGTAAAATTGTCAGTAATTTTTCTTTCTATTATTTCTTGCCTAGGTATGGTATCAATGTTTATTCTAGCTTCTAGGATGGGTTTGGAAATGTTTCTTCCCTTCCTAATTTTTGGAGGAATTTGTATGTGATTATCTTTTCCTTGCCTACAAAACCATGTGTGTTTTGTCTTTCTTTGTGTTGGGGCATGATTTTAACCATTGATCACAGTTTTCAAAGGTTATAAATTTTTGAAAAAATATTAGTTGTTATTTTTCCTCCAGTATTGGTGTGCTATTTTTATTAGAATGTATTCATTTTATTTCACATAGCTTTTGAAATGTAAGTTTATAGCATTCTACCTATAGTTTTCTCCCTTTTTCCTTCCTCCTATTGTTTACTCTTTTTGATTAATCTTGCCAGAGGTATAAAAATACTAGTTTTTTTCCTAAGAACCAACATTTGTCTGTATTTATTCTATTACTTTTTATATTTCATAGACTACCTTTCTATCTATATCTCTATCAATCTATCTATCTATCTATCTATCTATCTATCTATCTATCTATCTATCCATCCTCTTCCTCATCATCTCACTGCTTCTTGTTTCTTAGGGATTATTTCCTTGTTTTTAAATTATTCCTCAGCTCACTGAATTTTGGCAATTTTTTTTTAATAAAATAATTTTTTACTATAAATTTACCTTTAAGTATTATGTTACTTTCATGTAACAATTTCTTTTCTTTTTTTGTTATTTTTTTTTCTATTTTGAGACAGAGTCTTGCTCTGTCACTCAGGCTGGCGTGCAGTGGCTCAATCTCAAAGAAGAAGAAGAAAAGAAGAATTAAGAATTATCAATTATTTTCTCTGCAACAGAATTATAGATGTTATAAGAGAATGATATGCATATTTTATCCTTTTGTAATACAAACTTAGCTCTAGAGATTATAAGATTTAAGCCCAGTATGTTGAAGTGTTGTGGTAAATGTAATTAATGACAAAGAACTTACTACACTCGTGGTTTGAGGCAATTTTACAAATGACTAGTGATTTCTTGATTTTAATATCTTCTATATATATCAGATATTGTCTTTTAGAAATCTGTAACTTCACAGTGAAGAAATAATAGCCATAATTTCAGTTATTTAGAGCATCCTTCAACTTTATTGTATAAAACTTTTTGGGGATAAGAAGAGTTTTCTTTTTTTTTTTAATGAGGCTAAAGTCAAAGCCAAATGTTGTGTTTCTGTTTAATGTTATCTTAGTAAGTTTCTAAAAGTCTATTGACAATATCATTTTTTTCTCATTAAGTATTTCCCATATAGAGGAAATTACTCACTTTGAATAGGCAAAGTGAATGATCACTTTGATTTTGAACATTGCATTTTAGAATTAAAGGCATACCAGAGATAATATTCTAAATTCAACATCCCTATTAATGATGGAAAAATCTGAGGGCTAGAATTTGATTTGCCTACATTACACAGCTAATTTGATGCCAAAATTGAAACTAAAAGCCAAATGTAAGGACTATTGGTTCAGTTCTTTTTACCTTTTTCATTTATGCAAAAAAGGTCAACTGACTTTCTGTATGATTATTAAGTTGTTTGAAATACACAAAAATGGTTTTCTTGTTATTTTACCATATACTAGTTTTTTGAAAATTATTAAGATATATAAATTTTTATAGCCATTATCTTTTGGCTACAATATTTGAAAACCAGAACACCCATTTTTCTCTTCATACAAGTGTTTTCTCTTTATTAGAAAGCAACCATTTAGTTTCACTTAGTGAATTCAAGTTTTCAAGTTTTATTTCATAGTATTGTCATTTCTATGGCAACTTGATTGATTCTACTTTTTTTTTTTTTTTTTTTTTTTGAGGCAGAGTCTCACTCTGTTGCCCAGGCTGGAGTGCAGTGGTGCGATCTCAGCTCACTGCAACCTCCGCCTCCCAGGTTCAAGCAATTCTCCTGCCTCAGCCTCCTGAGTATCTAGGATTACAGGCATGCACCACCACGCCCAGCTAATTTTTTTTGTATTTTTAGTAGAGATGGGGTTTCACTATGTAGGCCTGGCTGGTCTTGAACTCCCAACCTTGTGATCTGTCCGTCTTGGCCTCCCAAAGTGCTGGGATTACAGGCGTGAGCCACCGCGCCCAGCCAATTCTACCTGCGTTTTCAAGATAGAATCCTATCATGAAGTCGCATTATGGAAGTAGTTATTTCAAAAATATGTCAAATTATATTAGCAACTCTATATTCTGGACAGTATTTTCAGAATATCCTTTAGCTAGGTAGGTATATTTTTAAAAGTATTCTCCCTTTTCAACTAAAGTCTCTTCTGATAATTCTGGAAGATGGTCATTTAGGTATAATGCATACCAATTAATAGATTCCTTATAGATCACTTGGATAATGATTACAAAGGTTTTGCAAAGCAACTTTTGGCATCTCTGTGGTGTCAGTGAGATGTGTAAATTGACTTGAGCAGAAAGAAGCCAATGAATTCCAATTAGCCACCTTATATAATTTATTATGGGAGAATTATGAAATACATATTTAGATCCAAATTGTCTTTAAAAATATGCATTACAACTGGAGTTTTCCACTGAGAATAAGAGTTTGGTTTTGACCTCACATAAATCCAAGGGTTCTTGAAAAAAAGTTAATATAAATTCTCAATAACTATATCATTAATACCTTATGTATACATAGGAGTTTATATAATGCATTTAAGTAACAAAGAATGTAACATTTATTAGCCACCAAGTAATTAGGAGATAGCATCAATTATATTGAAAGAAGATGAGTTTAGATGCTTATAGCCAAGGGAGTTAATTGAAATTGAAAGCTATTGTAGGTGGTTACTACTATTATTATCAAACCTGAAAGTTGGAACATGTGAACTTGATCTTTTGCACACATAAAAGTTCACAAAGCTGCTTTTAATTTGCCTTTGTTCTGTAGTACTGCTTGGTGAATCATGCACTAGTTTGTTGTAAAATTCATGTAAACTTTTATGTATACAAATGTCAGATCAAGCACAGGTTTTATTAATTATATATATTTTAAACTGCCAACAGCAAAAAACAAAAACAAAAAACCCCAGAGGCCAATAAGTGAAATGCAATAAAAAATGAAATTTATTCTTTTGGCTCAATAATGACGTAGCTCACCATTCTTTTTAGCAATAGCAATTCCCTGCATGCAGTTCTTCAATACACTACAGTAAATAGTTTTGTAAAAAGAATTAACATTAAACTTTTGGTTTGTGCAAAAAACAAAAATTTATATCATGTTAGGTAATTGCACAACTTTGCCACTTTGTTCATGGCTAAAAAGAACAAAGTCCGTGTTATATCTGTAATAGCTTTAGTGCAGCAGGAATTAAAAAAATAAGACTAGTCTGCATACGTAAATACTACAAAAGTTGAATAAAAAAAAACTTCTATGAATAAAAGGTTATATTGAGGCAACCATAGTTGGTAGAAAATGATCTAGGTTTGAGTGTTTGACCAATGTATCTCCTATTGGAATGGTAGAAAATATATTATAACAAAGAAATCCATAAAACCCATTATCTAACTTTTATTTTAGGAAATTATCCATTGAAAAATCTTATGGATTCAAAAGTTTGGAATTGTGATTAAAAATAAAAAGCAAAAGCATAAAGTAAAATAAATTGTGATGTCATCAACCTGAAAATAATTTTCTTATGTACAAAATGCTGACAAATAAAATTGATTATATTTTTACATTATTTATATTTAAACAAGTTTTAGACATACTTTTAGCAAAATATGAAGAATAGGTTTTGTCAGTAGGCAGCATCCAGTGTGTTTCCTTGAAATCTAGAGAGATACCATATGATACTCATGTTGAATTAAAAGTGCAAAAGTAAAGGTGTTTGTAAATAGCTTCAAATTATTCTGCTTGACATAATGGACAGAGCAGGTTGAATTCATTCTATCACCAATATGTGACATTCTTTAACCAAGACTTGTGAAGAATGGATTGAGTAAAATAGAGCAGCATAGGCAATATTAACATGCATTAGTGATAGCCTTTAAACTATGTTTAATGAATGATACAGGATACACCCCTGTTGGAAGCTCGCAAAAGACACATACACTGTGGTACATATTTGATTTAATAGAAGTTGTTTATCAGGCTATATATATATTTGCCCAAACATGCACCACAGGATAAAATAACTATTTACATAACATAGGGTATTTAATTGACATAGACTATCAGCTTTGCTGAGAGCAGAAGATGGCAAAGCAATACTGCAGCAGAAAGTGGAACAACTATTCTAAAGCAATACTTTAGATATATTTTTCTAGAATGGATTTATTAGATTACTTTTTGGAAAGCATTTGACCTAAATTAAATATAGAGCTCTGAAACTTAGAATAAAATTTGCACTTGCTGAAACAGAATACTTTGCATAAAAATAATCCTTTAAATATTAGAGGAGACTTTACAGGCACATAACTGTTCAGATAGAAACAAACATAACAGACTAAAATACTTTCAAAATTAAAGCCATCTAGAAAATGGAAGTAACTGAAACTGTAGCCATTACAATTCTTTTTCTGGTTTTGAGCAAAAATTTTATCTCTCTGGCAAAACACCTTTGTCTGATCATTTGAGAGACTTGTAGAGTAGGACCACAGGGTTCTTGTATACTGTTTCTTCAACGTAAACCTCATTTACAAAAATAGTGACATAGCATTAAGAATAAACTATGAATTGGGGACCATGGAAATGCACTAGAACAAATTTTGTAAAAATATGGCAGATATGGAAGTTAAAAATAGAATGGATGCAAGGACTGTACTAAAGGTGTTTGGTGTAGTTACAATGATCACTTTGCACAACTATCCCTATAGTCTAGGTAGCCATTGGGTTTCTCCTCAGCAGTGTCAGCTGGTAATAAAAACAGCAACCTCTTGTCAATGTTGATACCCTGTCTCACAGAGTTGCAGTGACAGAGAGGTCACTGTCTTGTATAGGCACTGACTATGAGTATTTGTTAAAACAGTCAGTTTGGCATGGACCTCCTCTTGAAGTCCAGTTGACACATATACTTTACCTTCATAGGCTGTAAACAATTGATCACAAAGATAATTCTTTGTTTCTTTTTACTTTTGATTTTCTCTGACCTCTTTTCCTTTGCTTTCTTTTTCTGGTTTGTCTTTCTCAAACTTTTCCTTGTCTGGTTTTGTTACACTATCATAGGAAGGAGGAGAGGTGGTAGAGGAACTCCCATCTGTTTTTTCTGGAGTGGAGTTCCCATTTAGTTTGTCAATAATCATGTCTTGTTTTATAGGTAAGTCAATCCTCCCTTTAATTGCCTCTTTGTTATAGTTACTTGATATATTTTTTAACCTTTGCTTTAAAAGATAACATCTGAAATTACGCTGAATGATAGCGGCAGACACCTCCTCTTGTTTACGTTTCAAAGTGGTTGTAATAGGCTCATAAGAGACTTTGGAGGGGTTTGATGCCATAAACCTGTCTTCCATCTGTATTCGAAGGGCATCCATCTCTCCACTCTCACCCAAAACACGCTTTGTAAAGGCAAATAAAATATCAAGACAGTGGATCCGGTCACCACTGACCATGGGCAGATCCATGGCAATAAGCTGGACTTTGTTGGGTTTTGCTATGAGAAGAGGAGGATCCAGGGCAGCTGCAAAATCAGAGAGTTTAGAGAACTCTATAAACTGGGTCGCATCAGGATCAAACTTTTCCCAAACCTCATAGAACATCTCAAAGTCATCCTCACTCAGGGGCTCTGCACTTTCTTCAGTAGCAACACTGAAGTTCTCCAGGATGACCGCGATGTACATGTTCACCACAACCAGGAAGGATATGATGATGTAACTGACAAAAAAGAAAATCCCAACAGATGGGTTCCCACAGTCTCCCTTAACTGAGCTGCCAGGGTGAATTGTGTCAGGGTCACAGTCGGGTGGTGCACTATTAAGAATAGGTGCTAGCAATCCATCCCAGCCAGCAGAGGTTGTAATTTGGAACAAGCAGATCATGCTGTTGCCAAAGGTCTCAAAGTTGAACATGTCATCAATTCCAGCTTCCTTTTTAACATAGGCAAAGTTGGACATCCCAAAGATGGCATAGATAAACATGACCAGGAAGAGCAGGAGGCCGATGTTAAACAACGCAGGAAGGGACATCATCAAAGCAAAGAGCAGCGTGCGGATCCCCTTTGCTCCTTTGATCAGACGTAGGATTCGGCCAATCCTGGCAAGACGGATCACTCGGAACAAGGTAGGGGACACAAAATACTTTTCTATCATCTCAGCCAGAAACATACCTATGGAAAACATAGAACACAGCTAAACAGATAATATCTTTCACTTACATGATGGCTTTATCTTTTTTAAGGTCTATGAACACAACAAACTTGTTATGAATATGAGCCTCTATTAAATATTTGGATCCACTCCCTGACATTAGCAATTACAGATTACAGAGTTTTATTCAGTGATTCTGTAATGTCATAAACCAATATGAATTTTTGCAAAATCCAAATAATCCCCAATGGTAGCATGGCAATTTAAGATTATATAGACCCAATTTATATGAATAGTTATCCCTACACATGAATTGTGGCAATTACAAACAAAAATATTTCTGAAATCTCTGAATATATTGTTTTCTATCTTTTAATGATACTCTTCAGTTAGAGAGAAATGGGCCATTTTGACATGAGGTTAAAGTTGAAGTTTCTAAATTTGGGGTTCTATAATTCCCCATCTCTCTTTTTCTCCTACTAAATCTCAACTCTTCTTTGAAGACCCACCTAGGATGCATTACCTTTATCTCTGGAAGCCTGTGTTAACTCATTCCAGCAGAGATGGCTACTTCCTCTTCAGTGCTTCTTACAGTACCAACTTTATTGCATTATAATGATTTGTTTTTTAAGCCATCTGCCTCTTTTAGCCTGTGACCTTGGTTTAAGATTAGGAGAGTACCTGATAATGTTTATTTCCTGTCTTCTTCACCTCTTTCCCAAATCTGGTATTCCTAACATGGTTTCTGACTAGTTAGCTTTGTGAATAAACCCAGGTTTCAGAGTTTTTATTCAAATATGCTAGTGTTGAACTTTACATCTATATGCATTATTATTCTCAGACCTAATTTCCATGTTAATCAGCTAGAAGGTCCTGGGGCAACTGTTTCTCTGTAACTGTACCTCTTGGTAATTAAGCTGTTCTTACCTACAATGGAGAGAATCACCACCACAAAATCAAAGATGTTCCAGCCTATAGTGAAGTAGTAGTGTCTGAGGGAGACGAGCTTCAGCACAAATTCTCCAGTGAACAGAACAATGAACACTAGGTTGATCCGGGACAAAACTAGGGTCATGTATTTGCCCTGGTCATCAGTTTCCACCATCATGGTGACCATGTTGAGGCAGATGAGGATCATGATGCTGATATCAAAGACTTGTCTGGTTACAAAATCAAAGACCATTCCTTGGAATTTGTTCTAGAAAGTGAGAGAAGAGAAATAAGGTTACTATATATATTTCATAAAGAATAATGCAGTAAAATTGTAGATAAAGCCCTTCCACATACGGCGATGGATGTGCACCCTCCTCATATTACCCCAAACAATTTTGTGTGCTTTTTTTCTCTTCATGTTAAAAAAAATGGAAAAAAAAATTTATATAGCTAAACAAAGCATATTTGGTTTATATAGGTCCTATGGAAAGACAAAGCTCGACGAGACATAAATTAAGGCTGGGCGTGGCAGCTCATGCCTGTAATTCTAGCACTTTGGGAGGGTGAGATTGGAGGCTGTCTTGAGGCCAAGAGTTCCAGACCAGCCTGGGCAACATAGCGAGACCTCATTTCTATTAAAAAAAAAATTAGCCTGGTATGGTGGCACAGGCTTGCAGTCCCAGCTACGAGGGAGGCTGAGGTGAATCACTTGACCCCAGGTGTTTGAACCTGCAGTGAGCTATGGTCTTGCCACTGTACTCCAGCCTGAGAGACAGAGTGAGACCCTGTCTCTTAAAAAACAAAACAAAAACAAACACATAAATTTGTGACAATTGGCTGATAATATATGTAGTCTTTGCTTGATCTGAATAAGTATGATAATTTTTATAAAAAATAGTGACAACTAATAACAAAGATTTACAAAGTAGGTTAATATCAACAGATATTTAGATAGAGAATACACCAATTCATTTATCAATGTTTTAGAAATTTTGGTTTATACCTTATTTCCCTCCCCTGAAATACATCAGTCATATTTCTATTGAATTCTACTTCTCTAGCTCTGTGAATCTATGTATGGGTTTGTTAATTTATCTGTATTTCTTTCCATCTGTCCTTCTTTACCTATGCCCTGTGCTTTAACAAAAATGCATGACTTTAAACACTTTTTTTCTATGTCTTATTAACAGTCATCTCAGGAACAACATGCTTTCAAAGATTCTTATATTAATATGGCTAGTAAATACAGTTTTATTAAAGAAATATATTATTAATCATTTAGAGTAAAAACTTAAAACTTCATGGCTTACCAAAAATCAAAGGTCATGAACTGACCATGTTTTAATTTTTAAAGAACTGTAGTAAAGTCGGTTCAATCCTTTCCCCTCTTACCCTGCTCCCTCACATTCCAGCTCCAACTACTCTTATAAATATGGTAAAGTCAAGTCACTTAGAGAATTTATGGGGCCTTGTCAAGTCCCAGTTCTGGCAATTACAAGATTTGTGACTTGGGGCATGATTTGTGTGTTCTTTGGGCCTCAGTTTCCTTACTCCTTACCAATCTCAGAAAATAGCTGAGTTAGAGTCCAGCTCTGTGAACATAATCTGTCATTATTACATCATTCCATCATCATGAGGCTCTACAGAGTATGCATTCTGAATATGCCTTATTCTGTTTTGGTGTATTTGGTGAAACGAACAATTTTGATGACATCTTTTCCCTTTCTAAACAGGTTTGGAATATTTTCTAGTCTTAAGAATGGAGGGAGCAGAGAGTATAGAGGGAGGCCATGGAGAGTGGGATGGGAAGGCTAGAGGAGGAGGAACCAGGTGTGCTGTTGGTAGCAGGAAAGTGAACCTTGCTTTGGAAGTATTTATCGGGAACCCTGAGCTAGAAGTCTTCAACTCACAAATTATAAAGAACATTAACTCCTTTTTTGGAATGTGGTAACTCCTAATGAGTGCAGAAGTTGTGAATTATGATGCAAAATATGAACTTTATAATTAGGGCTCAATATTGGTGATATCACCTAATATGTTCTGCTCCAGAGCATTGCTCAATTTGACCATATGGACGCATGGCTTTGGAACATTAAAGGAGACAAGTAATTCTTACTGCTGGGCGAGGTATGGGTTTCTGAGGTTTCTTGGATCCAAGTTTCTTCATTGCATTGTAATATTTTTTCTGTTCCTCTGTCATAAAGATGTCTTGACCTCCAAAGTAAAGACATAGTATAAAACTGGTTACAATTCTAATATGTGTTCCAATAATACTTTCACAAAAAATATTTGTCTTTCCTTTAATCTTTTCTAATTTTTAAGTGGATATTATCCTGCTACATATACATTTATCCTGCTTTTCCCATTTATGTGAAATTCTGAGTATCTTAATATTATGCAAAATCCTTACGTACATAAAACTCTGATCACTACAGGATCCTAATTTGATTATACTATGTTTAAAAGTAGGCACAAGGGTCTCAAATATATTTGTGCAAAACAGAAAACATTTTCTTAGTCCATTTCACTGCCGATAATTTTACTTCTTCATTCAACAGTTTTTGAACACTTTCTGTGTGCTAGACAATGTGCTGGGTGTCAGAATTACATAAATATATAAGATACAGTATTCTGCTTCTAAATGGAGCAGGAAACTGAAAACGTAGGTGGACAGTGTATGTTGATATGACAAAAAAATTAAATGTACTGCAGAGGCAACAATGAATTCAGAGACTCAGAGACAAGCTGTTACATAGCTTACCCTTAAGCTAGGCCTCAAAAGATGATTATGGGTTTTCTAGGAACATTCCAGGATAAAAAAAAAAATCACAAAAAGCCATGGAGGTACAAGAGAATGCTTGTTCAGAAAAGGGCAGAAAACTCATATAGATGTATGGGTGGTGACTATGTAGTAGGGAAATACACATGTATAGAGTGAAGTGTAGGAAAAAATGAAGATGGAAAACTGGGTGGAGGTAATTCCTGAGAGGCTCTGTAAGCCAAGCTAAAGCACTGGAGACCCATTGGATGGGTCCGAAGGAGTGGACACATTTTTGGGTTGGAAAGCTATCCAATAGATAAACTTTGAGAGGAGCCACTGACTAGAGGCTGGAATCCCTGCAGCTTAAATAACCACATGGGCAACTGAAAATAATATAAACATGATTTAAGTCTGTCATGACCACAGGTATTCTGGTTATTTGGTTGTATTAACAGACAGAACCTCAGAATGAAGAAAGGTAAAAGCTAAAGAATACTTATCTTCTTTTTCTGCTGGTTGAAGTTATCTATGATGACACCAATGAATAGATTCAGAGTGAAGAATGACCCAAAGATGATAAAGATGACAAAGTATAAATACATGTACAGATTTTCTTCATATACAGGCTGAAGTTTAACCTAAATGATATTGAAAATATTAAATAATATGAAAAATACTATAAATACTTACACTAAATCAGTAATTTATTGAGTGCTGTTACTTAATACAGTGCTACTTTTGCCTTACCCTGAGATATTGTTCTACAAAAACAATTTTTTAAAACTAGTATGATCTAGTAAAATGAAGGTTTGCAAGTTTTATGATTGTTCTTGGTTCTGTTTTCCCATTGTGCCTTACATTTAACATATTCTTTAACATAAATACGGTGATATAAGCAGGGAAAACATTTTGAGCCTATTATTAGTCATAATGTTTTGCAATATTTTCTGTTTGGTTTTGGAAATGCTGAATTTTGGAAATACGGCTTTAAGAGCAGAACATCAACTTCTAAGAGGAAAATTCAGCACAGATATGTTCTGTGGAGTTATTTTTATTTTTATTTTCTAAATTGAGTGTCCCTGAAACTTGCTTGCTTCTCTGTATCATGATATTCTTGGAAGCTGCTTCACAGAGTCTGGTTTATCATACTCTCCAGGGATAGGGAGAGACAAGTTACTTCCCCACTGAACAACTTTTCCACTCAGAATAGTCTCATTTACTGGACCAATCTAATGTCTTAGAATCCATGCAGCTAGATATCCTTTCATATTAGCTACATATTGTATATTAGGCACACATTAATCAAGCATCATCTATATTGAAGCAGACTGTTCATTTTTTATATGCAATATTAAATGTTCTAATATAGAATTTTGGATGTTTCAGTGTTTAAATTACCACCAATATTCACCATAAGAAATCTAGAACCTATAAATAATATTTGAGTGATACTCACATCTCGTGAATCAACAGCTGCATACATAATATCCATCCAGCCTTTAAATGTGGCCTGTAAATAACATATATTTGAATCGTTCATAAAAATTTCACCTAACAATGATATTTAACCAGATGAAAATCTGACAGTATTATAACAAATAACTTTTTGTACAATATTGTGAAATTTCATATCAAGAGATTGAAATAAAATTGAAATAGAAAAACATTTGTATTTAAAGTCTGGAACTTGTTTCCTTTTTTTTCTTGAAAGTATTCTATTTTCTTCCTACACTAAAATTTAGTGAAAGACTTTATTCATGAAACTGCCATCTCAGTCCCAATTCCCTTATATGTTAAAGTGTAAGCTCTATGATTTGCATTTTGACACATAGTAGAATTATATTTCTTAGACATTGTTATAATAAATTATCTGGCTAATAATTTATACATTTAATTCATCACTACAAATATGCATTGTTATTTTAGTACCTAAAGTTGCTCCTTTGGCAATAATTGATACAGAAAACTAAAAATGATATCAGTACCCAAAAATATAACAAAAAAGAAAGCAGAAATATAAAATCACATTAAAACATACTAAAAGCTTAACACTAAGGAACATACATTATAAAATAATTGTAACATCTTTTTTATGATCAATTCAAGCTGATATTATAGGTGTTATCGTTAACTTTTTTTCATACTGTCAAATGTTAGTCATTCAAACGAAGAACATCAGGGAAATAATCTTGCTTGAAACATCTTGAAAACTTTTTCAAAACTCGTACAGTAGCCACTTACCACTTGAAGCAGTGCAAGATAGCCAGCGCCAACATTATCAAAGTTTACTTTCACGTTTTTCCACCGAGCTTGCTTGCCAAGAGCCTGACAGTCACTCAAATTGTTAACATCACTAACGTCAAACATGTTACCCGTTGTCATGTTAACACAGTGGTAGAACTTGCCAGCAAACAAATTCACACCCATGATGCTAAAGATCAGCCAGAAGATGAGACAGACCAACAGCACATTCATGATAGAGGGAATTGCTCCAACAAGAGCATTCACAACCACCTAGAAGAGACAGCGAGGGGAACATAGCTTACAAACCTTTAGAATGGAAACCATTCCTTCAATGTATTTGTTTAGTATTAATATGTGCTTGAAAAGAGTTAAATAAAAATCTAGGTGGACAAGTTGTTTCTTCTAATATTTTCTAGCACATATTTGAGGGAAAACAAACAATGGCACAACTAAAGAGCTAAGGTTTTAAGGAAAGCAAAATGTGCTACAGTATGAAAAGAAATCATCAAAAACCTGGTATAGTAAGATGGAGTCAGAAAATGTTTGTATGCTGGGGAAAAAAGAATAGAAAGATGCATTAAATGCCAACAGAAAAAATAATCATCTTTCAGTAATACATTTTAATTTTCAAGAGTGTTAATGAATGAATGATAATTTGAAAAAGCGAGTAAACAAACCCTTTACACATAAACAAAGTATTAAAAATGCCTTAAATCTATATTCTCAGATCAAGTTAACTTTTTATGACTACGAAGAACGGGATTAGGAATTTACTGGGTCCCGTTTTTCCCCTGTTAGTAAATCTCAATAAAAAGGTGTATTAAGTTAGGGGAAAAAGTGGAATTTATATCTGGTCGTAACAGTACTGGATAAGTTCCCATTATTAATACTTCACAATCTCTTAAATGTTCACTTTGGAGCACATGCTACTTCATCAACCCAGGCTGACCTATTTCATGAAAGGAAAATTCATTCACTTCTCATTAAATTCAGAAGATATTAAGATGTATTTTGAAATTTTTATGAAAGTCGACAGTAATTTTTCTTGTCTAATCTACTTCATGTTGGACCATTCTGTTAATCATTTATGTTAAATAAAAGTATTGTTTTATTTTAAAATACTGCAAACATTATTTTAGAAATCAATACCAAGGAATCTTAAATTGACATCAAAACCAGAAATCCAAAATTGTAAACATTTCCTATGCTACTTGAATTTTGTTTCTTTTGGAAGTTAAGCCATATGCATTATACTTGCCAGGGAGACAATGCATTCACTGGGTTCTTAGTTTCTGTTTCTGGCTGGGCCAGTAAAGTCCCTTCCTCATCCCTCTTTTCCACTTATCACTAGAGATAGAAACTAAAAACCATGGCTTCAGGCTGTTAATAGCCTAAAACAATATAGAACAACAACAATAACAAAATAAGGCGGGTTGGACAAGTTTGGTACACACCACCACAGGTTCTCCTGTTTTCAAGTAAATGCAATACATTATCATAATTTGCATCTGGAATATTAATTGTGCTATATGACTGAATTAAAAATTCTAAACTTTGAATATTTTTCAGATTAGAGAAAATTTATAAGTTTTAAATTTTGCTCAGTTGCTATCTCCCCTCATAAATGAACTGTGAATAGGAAACATGGAACCAAATGAGAGCTTAAGTATTATGAGTAATGGTAAAAGTTTGGTTTGAAAAGAACTTGAAATTGTATAGTAATTTTTATGAATTTTATCGTCTAACTTTCTTTAGCATTAGCAAGGAAATGAAATTACAATGTAAAAACCAAATATTTCTTTGATTACAATGATTCTGGAGAGTCTGGAGAGTGGCTTAATTCTCCCTGATGGGTGAACTTTAAAGTCAAGGTTGAAATATTTTTATTGCCCCAAACAAACCATCTCCTAACATCCTAACATAAAAGCCCTATGACCTAGAATAAATTAAATATCCACATGCACTCACAAGCCAGATTAAACAAAACTGGCCTTTGTGCTGAATTCTACTGAGGGGCATGGCAAATGGGTGGTATCTATAATAAAGTGTGATTTTATGTTTAGATGCATAATATACATATTAAGGAAGAGAGCTGGGGAGGAAAATACAACTGCTATAGAAAAAGTGAACCTTATTCAGAATGCTCAATTAGAAAAAAGATCTATAAAACAAACTCTGGGCCGGGCACAGTGGCTCATGCCCGTAATCCCAGCACTTTGGGAGGCCGAGGCGGGCGGATCATGAGGTCAGTGGATCGAGACCATCCTGGCTAACACAGTGAAACCCCGTCTCTACTAAAAATACAAAAAATTAGCGGGCGTGGTGGCAGGCACCTGTAGTCCCAGCTACTCAGGAGGCTGAGGCAGGAGAATGGCGTGAACCCGGGAGGCGGAAGTTGCAGTGAGCTGAGATCGCACCACTGCACTCCAGCCTGGGCGACAGAGCGAGACTCCGTCTAAAAACAAACCAACCAACCAACCAACCAACCAAAAAACTCTGGGGGTTGCCTGAAATGCTTAATTACCTTAACCCTTCACTTTGGATGTTATTTAGCAATTTGTTAGAGGCTAAAATTCAATGTTGTTTCCTTATGCAATAATTTTTATTACTGATATTAATTCAAGAAGCAAAGCACACAAAACCCATTTTACCTTTCATTCATTACCAGTAATTTTGAAGGAATCAAACTATTGAGAGAAAGAAACTCCCCATCACGGATGAATGTCAGTAGTCAGTAGTCATTTCAAGGGGTGTAAGCAATGAAAAGAAATAACTGGCAGTCCAAGGTTTTTGAGTGTTGTAGAAACATATTTGAACTGTGACAAGAAGACCTGGATGCTAGTCTCAGTTCTGTCCTCCCAAAATTCTGAGAGCCTGTTTAAATAAACTCCAGTTTCAGAATGCTAGGCTTTGTGATCTCTAAGATTTTTGCTCTAATTCTGTAATTCTATGAAATAAATATCAGAAGAGTATGGCACCCTTTTCTATCTAAATCATTACCTACATGTAATTTTGACATGAATAATTAGAGTGTCTATTCTTCTTACCCTCATGCCTTCAAAGCGGGATAAGGCTCTTAGAGGTCTTAAAGCTCTTAATGTCCGTAATGATTTGATGGCACCGAGTTCTGAGTAGCCAAGAGCATTGGCTACCAGGCTAACCAAAGAAACCTACAAAAGGAAAAAAAAAATTAATTAGTTCACCAAGAAATAAACTGTTGACTGAAGGTATAGGGTGTGGTATCTATTTAGTGCAGACTAAATATTAATTTGGACATACCTTGGCAACTTTCATCTTCCACATAGTGGGATCATCTTATATTGCCAGTCTCATCTCATACTATTGCTTTCTTTTAACCAATGAAACCAGAATACTTGCCCATATTTATCAACACGTGTCAATATCTCCAGTTAGATATTTTATACCATGGACCGCTTTTCAACTTGTGCATATACCACTGATAATTCAGGATTGAGTTCAATGCCAGATCCTCCATGGATGTGTGCTTAATATTATTGATTAGAAATAATGTTTCTCTCTTGAGTTTATGTAATATCTTAGTTATGCATTCTGGAAGCATTCACCATGTAATAGCATTCACTGATTAGATATCTTATCTCCCTTTCCAGATCGTATATGTTTTTTTATCAGCTGGGATGAAACATTGTTCTCTTAACATGTCTAATGCTGTCTGGTCAGATATACTTTAGCCAAAATATGTTGGATAAATAATTATTCCAGGGAAAATTTTTATCCAAACTGCTGGACTTAAGATTTAGAATATAGTCCTCGTCATTCAGAGAGATGGTACAGTTTCCTGATACAGGCTGAGCATCCCTAATCTAAAAATCTGAAATCCAAAACGCTTTGAATGCTAACATGACACTCAAAAGAAATGCCCATTGGAGCATTTTGGATTTTGGATTTTTCGATTAGAGATGCTCAACTGACATAGAACGAATATTCCAAAATCCAAAACACTTCTGGTTTTTGATAAGACTTAACTTGTATTTATACTAAATTTTACTTAAATATATGAAAGATCAAAGAAGACATGTCCTTTTTTTTGGGGAGGAACTTTATTTGCTTTAATTTTCTTTCAATATAATAACATATCTTCATGTATAAATCCAAAGATATAGCTACCATTACCATCACCTCTTTATGTGTGAGGAAGTTAGAGCGCCACCCCCACCCACAACAACAAAAGGATGCACAGCTAATAAGAGGTAGAATTGGCGATTTGAACCCAAATAATCTGACTTCAAAAGCGTATCGTAACCTTTTGCATCCCTTAAAAATGTTTGTTCTTCATCTGAATCATAGAGCACTGAAAATGATTTGAATGACCATCTTCTCAGTTCTTTCAAAGATGGTACATAACTAGTGCTTTCCTTAATTCATAAGACAGAAATTAATTCATTATATCCACAATGGCTTAAGAGCATTAGGGCTTAATTTCCTATGAAAAAAGGCTGTTGAAAATGGATTTAAGTGAATCCTCCCAACAATCTTGTGAAATATGATGAAATCAATAATGTGCCCAAGAACACAGGATATAAAGAGTGATACCAAAACCAGAACCTAGGCTTTAACAACATATGAAGCCACTGTCCTCTCATTGTTTAATTTAGCATACATTTTAAGAATTGAACAGAATAATACATGACTTGACTGCTAAACTTGATTAGTGGCAGGATAATTGATTGAGCTATTCATTTCTGTCTTAGGTTTGCTGTTATAGAAGACTGGAAAGATTGGAAAGGTTATTAGAGAACACACAGGCTTCTATGTTCTATGCTCCTTTTCCTCAGGAGGAATTAACAGCTTCTTTATGTTTCCAGAGTTACTATCTGAAGATTTTTCTCAACCTCCCAACAAAGTCCTTTATTTGAGACATGGGATTTTAAAGGGACGTGGCTGCAGATTTCTCAAGACCTTGAAGTAAGGAAGCTCATGCTTTGAAAAGAAAAGTAAAACTGGGTGTGATGGCCTATGCCTGTAATCCCAGTGCTTTGGGAGGCTGAGGTGGGAGGATCACTTAAGGCCATGAGTTCAAGACCAGCCTGCGCAATAGAGTGAGACCTTATCTCAACAAAAAAATTTAAAAAATGATTAGCCAGGGATGGTGGCTTGCACTTGTAGCCTTAGCTATTTGGGAGGCTTAGGCAGGATGATTGCTTAAGCCCAGGAGTTCCAGGTTACAGTGGCTATGATCACACCATTGCACTCCAGCCTGGGCTATAGAGTGAGAGCCTCTTTTCTCTTTAAAAAAAAAAAAAAAAAAGTAAGGTAATATCCACAACAGTGGGTTCGGGAAAGATACGAAGCCATGAGTTTAAAGGTTGAAAGGCACCACCTGCATCTAACCACCCTACATGGCATGGAATTGTGTGTTGTTAGAGAAGCTGGGCTTAATGAAGCTACACTTATTTTAATGGACCTCATGGCCCAGAGGACATAGTGCCAGAGTTGCAGCCACAATATGTGAGGATCAGAAGAAATTAGCACCACATTTCTAGGCTACATATGTCCTAGAATTTCTAGAAGTTCCCAAGGAGAGATCATAAAAAACTACCTGACATTGGATTTTCTGACAAATCTGTGCTGGGATCTGTTGCGTATTTGACTTATATAGGAAAATAAAGGGAATTTAAAATATTTTTAGGACTTTGAGAATACTCACTGCAGATTGGTTTAATCAAATAACTTAAAATGATTTTTCCACGCAAATTACTCTGATAAGATTATCACAATCTGATCAATCACATACATAAATATTTTTTTCTGGTTTGCATGACTTAAGCTACAATGTCATTTTGTATAAGGCAAAACCTTACTTTAGTGGTTTAACTGATGTGAAAAAATATGCTTTAAAAGCTATTTTGAAATGAGATCTTTCAAATCTCTATTATAAGTGGAGATAGCTCCTTGCAAGAATTTTAAAGATTTGCAACATACATAAAGTTTGAAGAAAATGACTACATTGGTAGGGTGCTTTACAATTCACAGTGATCTCTTTCACTCATTATCTTTGTGTCTCAGAATAGTGAAATGACCACTCCAAGGAAAGATGGCCACAGGTAAACATATAACTAGAATTTAGGTCTTCTGTTTTTATGTCTAATGTGTTTTTCACCTTAGCAAATTTGTCCCCAACCTTTCAATACATACTGTTTTAATATTATCTCTTTTGTGCTAAACACAAAAGGCACTCTTGCCAATGTGTGCAAAGTATGAGATACCCATTTCCAAAAACTAAATTTTTAATATTAATTTACATGACCCTAGGTACCATATCACACTACACAGTAAATAAATGGAAATGTCTGTGATAGAGGTGTCAGGGGTTGGTTCAGTTGTCATCCACACCTTTCCACATTCTTATGGCAGCTGAGACTGAGAAAGAAAAGAATAATGCAGGATGGAGTTGATGGTTCCAAAGAAGATTCTGGAAATCCTGTGATTGGTTAAGGAACCAAACAATAGGAATTTTTTTTTCCTTGAAAATGGCTAAAGACAATGTTTAAAGTTCAACATGAACAAATAAAAGATAAAAACTCTATATCACCTCCGTACATTCTGATGATATATTTCAATCTAAAAGCTTGTGTAATTTTTGATGATGAGATCCATAAGCATTCTCATTAAAATCAGAATAAAAGAATATGCCCATCAACAACATTATTATTTAACACTTTCTGGAAAAAGAAGAGTTATAAGAATTAGAGAAGTGGGAGAAATCATTGTTTGCAGATATATTGTTGTTATCTTAAAAAATCCCATAAGAGAATCAAGTGAAAAACTATTATAACCAATAATATAATTATTTTAGGCGGTTGATAAATACATTTTTCATCTTAACTTTTAAAAAAGTTTGTGTAGGAGTCTTTTTGAACTACAAAAACTTTAAAAATATAATTCAGAAAAAGTGAAAGTATAATAATAATTTAAAATTTTCTGAAGAAGAAAAGCAGAGAGGACAAATTTCACCAGATATTGATTATAAATATACAGTAATTAAAGCTGTTATATTAGCAGACAAAGAATGAATGAAATAAAATAAAGCTCAAATTAGCATGTGGATACTGAGATTTAGCACATGGATAAGGAGAGAATTTTAAATGAGAGGAGAAATAGAACAACTGATTATTCATTAAATGAGAAGCCAGATAGAAAAAAATAATACTAGAGCCTTACCTCACACCTTACACCAAATTAAATTTCAGGTTGGTCAAAAATTAAAACATAAAATATAAACTAATGGACAAAGAAACAAACAAAATTCTCAAACTAAAAAACTGAAAAAAAAAAACCCGGAATATTTTTAATAGTCTTGAAATGGGTCTTCATAAACATGAGAAAACCAAGAGAAAAAAAAGTTCTGATAAATTTGACTAAGTCAATATGAAAAATTTATACATGACAAAAGAATTCAAGAGACAAAAGCTCAAATTAGAAAAATATTCATACCACATGTGACAAAATACTAAATTTCCTTAATATAAAAAGAGCTCCTAAAACTCATCCAGTAAAAGCTCATTAACTAAATAGTAAAACACACAGATTCTTTCTAAACTTTTACTATATCTGTTTGAACAACATATTTATTTATACCCCCTACTGAAGTTCAACTAGAAGAAAAGCAAAGGAATACAGACAAAGATAATAGGAGAAGAGGCAACAAGAAGAGTTTTAAAACATTCTGGACTGTGGAAAGCACAGGAATAATTACTTTCTCATCAGAGAAAGAGCAGCAGAAACCCAGGTGCCTGCAAAAGCAACTCAAATTGTTTCAACAAATGCTCAGAAGGCTCTGGAACTGGAGGCATTTGGTTGCTCAAAAACAGAGGGGCAATTGATGGAGCTGAAAACAGAACTGATTAAAATTTTGTATACAGGAAAGCTGGACACTCTTGAGTCCCTTCACCCAACGCTCTCCAACCCTTCAGAGAGCAGAATAAAATACAACTTCACAACTTCTGGAGTAAAATCTGTACTTGCTACAGACATGAGAACATTTAAACAGTTATCTACATTGTTGTTGGGTTTCCCTGCAACACCACAGATGTCTCTTCCAGTATATCTTGAAGTTGAGTTTTTCCCATTAATAGTACTGAGGGGCTTAAATAGCACATGGTATTTAAGCTCAGTATTTCTTAGGACAAGGGCACCCGGAATTTCAGATTGCTAGCTGCACACCTTCCTGCTTCCACCACAGAAGAGCCCTATTTCCTATCTGCTGAGTAGTTCCTAGAAAAGGGCTCAGGTAGTGGTGAGGGGCAGGTACAAAGCTGCCATGGGAATGGTAGCAGAGAGCTCTAGTGAAGATGGGAGGTTGGGGATACTGGTGACAGAGGGATTTGGCCAGCTAGGGTGGGTAAGGTGTACAGCAGGAATAGAGCGCAGGCTTCCAGAGGCTGTGGGAAGTGCAGTCTCTATGCAATCTCAGTCAGAAATGGAAGTCCAGACTGGGAGTGGTGGCTCATGCATGTAATCCCAGCACTTTGGGAGACTGAAGCAGGAGGGTTGCTTGAGCCTAGGAGTTTGAGGTTACAGCGAGCTATGATTGCACCACTGCACTCCATCCTGGGTGACAGAGAGAGACTTTGTCTCCTAAAGAAAAAAAAAGGATAATTTATTTTTATGTAAGGGGAGTTTGTAAGTTTGTAACTCAAGGGCCGCCTCTTTGCTTTCTCTTCTACTTTTATCTTTATGGTTTATTTATTGGTCTTTAACTTTATACATGATTAGAAAATTCACAATGCTCACATGCTATATAAAAGCAAATACCGTGGTCATTGTGGTATTGTTTATAATAGCAGGAAGCAGACGATCTAAGCATTCATCCCTGGGAAAAGGATGAGTAAAATCTGGTGCACTCATCACTGGTGACTACAATATGGTACAAAGAAGCCATGAGTTTCACAGGAATTTCACTTAAACATTCCAAACACTATGTGCAGTGGGGGAGGGGTCTTTAAAATGAAGACTTTGAATCAGGTGATCTCTCTAAGTTTATTTCTTTGTCTGGAATTTTTAATTTGGCAATTTAAAGATGATTAAATCAAAATAACACTATATGTTCTTTATGTTGAAAAAGAACAAATCAAAGTATCTTTGTTAATAGATGCATCATCTTCAAGCACACTCCTAGAAAAAATTTTAAAGTGCAATTTTGATTCATTGTGAGCATAATTACTTCTGTTTATGAAGTGTGTAATTATGACTGTATCTTCAGGTGTAATTATTTCTTTTTGGAAAGATATGAATTGTTTTTGACATTTTACATAATGAATGTATGTTATATGTTACTTAACTAGATAACTACTCTGTGCCTCAATTTTCCCATCTACACACTAGGAAAGTAACAGTAGATGCTGCATAAGTTGTTGTGAAGATTAAACAAATTAAGCATTGAAGACAAAGGACAATTTATAGCTCAATTAAGGTTGGTTGTTATTAGTATTACAAATGATAATGCTTGTTTGCCTTTACTGTCACCATTTAGAATCCTGGGTGATGAATTGCATCCCATGGGGAGGCCTTTAAGAAGAGAAAGAGTGATGTAGGTCTTCCTAAAACATATGTTTGCAGAGGTTGTGACTGGAGGCAGGAACATTTAGTAAGCTATTGCTTGGTCCAGTTGATTGCAGTGGTGTTGATGTGCTGAAGAGGAGGGGCGAGACTGTCCACTCATTTATTAGTCAATAAAATGGAGAAGAACTTGCTGATTGATTGGTTGTGAGGGGTGAAAGGCAGAAAGGCTGAAGATGACATCTGGCCTGGATTTATACAAACATTACCATCAGACTAAGTAGGGAATTTGAAAGAAATGCATGACTTAGAGGGGAAACATGATGAACATGTGCAGATAACAGGTGTATTAACATGTATTATCTAGGAAGCAGTTAGAAGTATGGGTTGGAGTTTAACAAAAGACCAGAATTAGAGATTAAAAGTCTCTATTAAAAGCCATACTCTTTCAAAGAATGGGCTGTAGAAATTTATAGCTACATTAGTAGGATTATCTTTTTAAACCTGGCCTGTGAGAAATTTTTCTTATTAATTAATTAATAATGCTAAAGGAGAATTAAATTCTTCCAAGAAATGGACAAAATGAATCATTTCTATCAGAAGACATTTATAGAAAAAGTCAAATCACATACTAGACTGTTTACACGGAAATATATCTAGAGAGAGAGATCAGAAATTAATATGAAATGACAATAATTTATAATTATTTAGTTCCTTTACCCCAAAGCTCTTTTAATTTATTCTAATTCTCTGCACAAGAGTGCTAGATAAAATTCAAGGCAGGTGTCTGCATATTAGCAAGGCACCATCTCATTGCTTTCATTCACCACCACTTATATGCAATCACCTTCGGTGTCATATGGGAACTCTTTGACTAGTTCAGCACAATATGCCAAATAGATCTGTGCCCTATTGTAAAATATGGATCAAAGAACCCAGTGTTGGGTAAAGGTAGCTCTACCACCTACTAGCTGTATGACATTTCTAAACCTGTGAAATAGAGATAACATCTGTAGCAAAATAGAAATAATAATACAAAAAATCAAAAGCTTGTTAAAAGATTAATAAATACTTTGTAAGTAAAAGAGACATTTATAATGAGGTTTGTAATGTAGGGGTTAGAAACACAGTCATTAGAGCCAGACAACTTCGTACCAAATCCAGCTTGGCCACTTATTAGTTCCGTTAACATGGGAAAGTAACTTAACCTCTCTTTGTCTTAGCTTCCCTACCTGCAAATTGAGAATAGTTGTTTCTAACTCATAGAATTTTGAAGATTAGATGAGTTAACACATGTGAAGTGCTTTTGGTGGCACCTGTATACAGTGTGCATTAAGTCAGGGTAGTAATTTTCACTATTATTATGTAAGGCTCTTAATTAGTGCCATTCCCACAATAAGTGCTTACAAAGTACTAGGCATAATATCTTTCTACTACTATTACTACTAATAACAATCTAGCTCCATTATTGAGGTTGCCAATATGTCAATAATAAATGTCAAGAACTAAGGCAGGAAATACTAGATCCTAGGGGTTGCTGGCAAATGGAAATACATGTTAGGATCAGAAAGTGTCCCTATGGTGCTTTTGTTCACCTCAGCAGAGCAGCTTATGGGATTCTAAGGAGCATGTGATTAAGCAGGAAAAGCATTCCAAAGCCATAATATCAAGCATCTCCTTTTAACCTGTGCTGTTAGTGAAAATTACCTGTGAGCAATAAATACTTCATGATGGTTGAATCTTTTACTAGAGTTTGTTTTTCACACATTAGCATGTTAGGATGTTTTAGAATCAAACAAAGTTTTTATGAGAGATGCTCAGATGCATTTTCTCAGAGATGACTGCAAAAATTGATAACGACCTCAAGAAATCTGATGTTTTCAATATGTTTTAAATAAATATTAATTAAATTATGTATTTAGTTCATTGTGTGGTCAATAGCAGCATCTATAGTATAGTTTGTGTAGTTATAGAATGGTATAGTAAGGTATATTTTGTTTTTTAAAATGAACATAGTATCTTTTTGACCTTCAGCTGAGAAGAAAAGAATTGTACAGAATCTGAAAAAGTGGTCCTTCTAGTGCAGTATTCTGGAAGGCAGAGGCATGAGTTAAGTTGCCCTTGATTCCATCCTGAAGTGTCATACTTGCTGTCTCCATTTCTTCATCTTCATTATTTTCTCTCATCCACAACACCAATGACCTTCATTTTGCCAAATCCAAATGTCAATTTTATATACCAATATTGCTTGATTATTGACTTTTTTTCACTGTAGGCTTTGATAAAATTGATCACCTCTCCGTTGGAAAAACCTAACTATCTTCTCTGGGTTTCTATGACACCATGCATATTTTGTTTTCCTTTTAATTACTACTTCTCAGTCTAATTTACTGGCTGGTTCTCCTTTGCCCAACTTCTAAATGTTATAGTGTCCCCAGAGTTTGATTCTGGGTTGCCTTGTTTATTTGCAGTCTGTGCCTAGGTGAGCTAAAACAGGTTTGTAGCTTCAAATGCCATATACATCTCGATGAACCTTAAATTTATATACATAAGATTCTGGATTCTCTCCTGAGCTCTAGATCTATATAAAGTTCAGTACCTTGTTTTGAATGTCTAATAAACATCTCAAATGAATATATATCAAATGAATACATCTCTCTCCCACCCATCGTTTACCTACCCTGCCAAATCTTTTTCTGATATTCCCCATCCCAGTTAATGGTTCTATCCTCTACCCATTTGTTCATGGTGAAAGAAAATCCATTTGTTGAATCCTCTCTTTTCTTCACTCCACATATCAAGCCTATCAGTAAGTCTCATCACCTTGGTCTAAAATCTCCACTTTCCTGCATTATTAAAACAACCTCCTAATTGATCTTTCTGCTTTTACTCTTTGCCTCCCCCTCTCCATAGCCAGATATGATCATTTTGTAACAGTAGGTCAGATCCCTGCTTATCCTGCTGCTGGGGCTTCTCATGGTGATTATAACTAATATATGATAGATTACATAATGTTAACATATATGATGTATAGTAAATTACAATAAAATATGAACTTCTTGCCATGGCCACTGTGTACGTTTTGAGTTCGGTTTCTGCCACTCTCACTCATGTTTCGTCACATACAAGTACACCAGTTTCTTTCTGTCTCTTTTATCTCCTTGGCTCATTCCCACTTCAAGCGCTTCTGCTTCTTCTCCTCTCTTCTCCCAGGTCTTCGAATGACTGGCACCCTCCCCCATGCACCCCCTTAGACACCCTCCTGGACACTAGCTGACACACTGCTCCTGCCCTCCCTCCGCTTCCCCAAACACGCAGTAATTTACCAGCCTAGTACCCTGTTTTATTTCATAGCAGTGATCTGCCTTTATCTTATCTTTAGATTTTACTTGTTTACACGTTTCCTGTCTGTTCCTCTCCTCCAGCAGAGTGTAAGCTTAACAAGGCTAGGTCTGTTTTGTTCATTTCTCTTTTGTCTTGAATGGCATATGATCCTTTATAAGGTACTCAAAAATATTTATTGAATAAATGAATGAATTTTAGGAAATTACAAAGATATCTCACTATAAATCTAATTTTACTTTTAGACAGAGAATTGAAGAGGTTACATTTTTTACACAGACCTATTTCTCAAGTATGTGAATGTAGTTTTCAAAAGATACATTTGAAAGGAAGTTTTTTTGGTGTTCTGTTTATTTTCTTGCTTCATTGATTGCTTCCTTTCTTTACCTTTCTGTGACTTTAATTTTGTTACAGTGATATACCCTATGAACTTTAAACTCTTTAAGTCCATTTTATTTGTACTTTCAAACACTGTTTTAACCTTATATTTACTTTAGCTTAGTGAATCCCCAGTACTCTGAGGACAAGCTGTTATCTGAGGTTGCATTAATTCATGTATTTAACCCCTGCTTTGGGAAAATTAAGAAAATAGACCCATTTAAGATACAGTAACTTGCCCAAAGGAGGAGGCTTTCAGTACCCAGTTCCAATCTGCTAATTTTGACTCACTAAAAGCAAAGTAATTTTGGGGCACCATTCGTTTGTCATTCATTGAAACATTACTCAATAGATGTCTAAATGTCTGTGTTAGGTGTGCAAGGATAAAAACATGATGGAAAACCTCCAACCTCAAGAGATTTTTACATCATGATCATGTTTTCTATATAAGGGGAGTACATAGAAATACTCGAAGTACAATGCAGTAGTTCAGTAACTGTAAGTCAGAATTTTCTAGAAAACTTCTATCACATTTTAAAATAACCTTGCTGGGCATGGTGGCTCATGCCTGTAATCCCAGCACTTTGGGAGGCCAAGGTGGGTGGATCACCTGAGGTCAGGAGTTTGAGACCAGCCTGGCCAACATGGCAAAACCCTGTCTCTACTAAAAATACAAAAAATTAGCCAGGCATGGTGTGGGCACCTGTAATCCCAGCTACTCGAGAGGCTGAGGCAGGAGAATCACTTGAACCCCAAAGACGGAGGTTGCAGTGAGCCAAGATCGCGCCATTGCACTCCAGCCTAGGCAAGAAGAGCGAAACTCCATCTCAAAAATAAAAAAAGATCATAATCTTCATACATGATAAAAATCTTTTTGAACCAGAAAGGATCACTGAATGTATTTAGTGTTCCATCTTTGACAGAGAAGGTGGAGATTTTAAATGCTAAATCTCAAAGCCAGTCTGATGCCAGTCTGATACATACACATACACACACACACACACACACACACACACACACACATTTGCCTATTACAACTAATATATTTATAATGGATCAGTTAGGCAGAAAATCTGTGAGGGAAAGGAGCACTGAATTGAGAATTAGTAAATTTGGACACATATCAACTTCATTATTAAGAAGCTGTGTTATCTCCAAAAAATATTTAAACTGAGGCTTTAGTTTTCTCATGTCTTGAATAAACCCTAGATATTCCTTAAGGTCCACTCTAGCTGCGGAATGTGAAAATACTAAGTTTCCATTTGTGCATAGCTTTTCAGAGTTATGTTGAAATTCATCTCTATTATTAATGAAAGGCCAGCCAAGGAAATTGAAAGTCATTTCTGGTCTATTAAAAGTGACTTGACAGCAGATTTCTTATCAACTTAAAGGGTTAAACACATTTTGGTTATATAATTGTGAATATGTGTTTGTGGGAGGAAGAAGAGTAGAATCTGGATAGACCCAGACTCGTCAAAAATGAGAAAAAGAACGATGCACACATATGGCAATCATTGATTCATATTGGCAAGTGTTAGAGCTAAAAATAAGGAGCTTTGTGATTGCTAGGAAATGGCTAGAGATAGTATTTGAAGCACCTTGTTTTGTTAGGAGGCTGTGAAGCCTTGTGCAATGGAATATCACAGACTACAAGGAATCAGAGGACTGTCATGTTGTCCCAGTGCCTCTCTGTCACTTGCAATAAAAAAACAGGCTGCAAGTCAGATAGATTCCATAATTGGCAATGTTCCTATGACTACTCACCCCAGGGTAATCAGATTCAGAACAGACCTACACCTAACTCTTTGCATGGTAAATACCTGATTAGCTATTGGGATCTAACTACTGATTTAAAAATGGAAATGCATTTTGTTGTGTCTGTGGGTATGTATGTGGCTGTGGCTGAATGAACTCAGTACATGGGTTAATTTCACAGTATTTAGTCACACGTACTCTAGGAAGGGATTAAAGTGCAGTTTACACACTTTCTGACCTTCAGTCATTTTTTATTTTGCTTCTTGGAGATGTTTGTTTGTTTTTTTAAACTGAACTGTTAATAAGCTAAGTGCTTACATCTGTCAATTAACATATTATTTATCTATTACTTACCTTGAGGCACTTAACTTTCAGAAAAATAAAAGCTGTCTGTTTATGGTAAAGAACAACTCTCCCTGTGTTTGCTCTTACCACTGCCCATGTTTTTAGGCCCTCCTCTACTCTTTCCCATGAGATATTCCTCATTGTTGCATATGTTACAGTTTTGTTTAAATAACTGCATAATTATGTCATTATTAGTGAAAGTCAGTTTTAATAACAGAAATATATGAAATGTCAAACTTACCTCTTTTAAAAACAATTTTATAAAAATCACTTAAGATACTTACATCAACGATCAAGAAATCTAGCCAGCACCAGGCATTAGTGAAATATGTTTGAAATCCATAAGCAACCCATTTGAGAAGCATTTCCAGAATGAATATATAGGTAAAGACTTTGTCAGCATATTCTAGCATGGTTTTGATAGTCTTTCGCTGTTCAATATATATATCTTCAAAGGCCTATGAATCAAAAATATTTTATTTTACTTAAATGGCTTGCTTCTTCTAAATATTTGAAAAAAATTGCTTAGTATAATAGTGAGTACAAAACAATAATTTGATTATTGATATTTTACATAAACATTGAACATCAGACAAAATCTAAAGACTAAACTAAGTGCGAAAATGCTGGCAGGGAAACGTCATGCCTTTAGTGATTTAGAATGTGCTTTCTTTCCTACTTCTCACTCCTAAGTCTCTATCTCAATTACTGTTACAAAGACATGCTTTTAATGAAGTAATATGAACTCAGAAATAACTAGAAGTTCTGTTAATGAGGGACAGAACTGGCCTATTCAAACATTACTTTCTACAATTTCCTGAATGATCTGGCTTATTTTGAGAGAATAAGTTGATTATACATGAAAAAAAAACCTAAAATACACTTTTAGTCCATAAATGTTAATACAATTATTAGGGAGAACTGGATGGTATTTGACAGGGAAAGTAACGTGGTTACAGAATGTCTCTGCAAATGGTTGTCTCAGTGAGGAAAACATCTGTTAGATAAACACCAGATGAGAAATTCCATCTGGCTGTTTCATGGTGCTGATTTGTTCGGAACTGAATTTTGCATCGTTAAACCTTGGGTGCCAAGCTCTGCAAGACACAGATATGCCTTTTCTTTTGATTCTGAAGCTCAGTGTTTGCATCTGGTAATTTTGGAGAATAAAGTATTTCACCAGAATCTGATTCTTGCCAATATGCATTTCACTTACCAATGCACCACTACTGAGAAGGATCATGAACACAATGAAAGTCTCAAACCAGTTGTGCTCAACAATGCTGTAGCAGGTTTTTCGAAGATTCCACCAAATCTTCCCTTTGCCTTCTTCTGTACTTACTTGACAGAATGGAAACTTTTTAATACATCCTAAAAATCAAATATAGTTAATTAAAAATATATATTTTAATCTTAAATAGGAAAAAATAAACTTTCTTGCTCCTTCCCCACTCCACTTCCAGGTAATCATTTCATAGGGTAACCATCTCCTTCATTTCCTAGTTATCGTCAGCATCCCTCCTGTATAATGAATTATTCTCAGACTTATATACTCAGCCAGCTACTTAGAATTCAAGGAAATATTTTATCTAGATTTGCTTAAGTAACAATAGTTTCATTCTTCACCACCAGTCAGGATTATTTTGCCTCAAGGCCATTGATGAAAATAGTCCAGGTGCATCTGTCAGGTTTGAGGCAAAACTACATGTTCGATTTGTTTATTCATATTTTGATGTGATCCTGGGTTTTTAATTCTTTTCATGCACACATGCACAGAAAATCTCGCTGTCTTCCCAGGCATCAGCCACTGTCAATTTTCCGAAGCTAATTTATTTTTCAGTCTCAGTGCTTTTCTTAGTCACACCTATGACTCAGCTCGTCAGTCAGTATCTCTTTTCCCTTTGTCCTCCCCCTCCTAGCTTTCGCATTATTTCTAACTCCCATCCACTCTTCTGCTGTAAGTCTCTGAGCTACTACTCATCAGATTAAGTCCAATCACATTGAATGATAGATATTCATTGATTTGTGTTCAACACACTGTGCTGCTTTCTGTGAGAACAGCTATTGCTTTCCCTGCCAAAGCTTCACAATACAGTTACATCTCAAAACAGCTCTAGCCAAAGCACATTAACCGCATTGGAACTGTAAGGGAGGGAATGTAATTACTGTAGCATCTATAAATCAAATCACACCATTGCCAAGGAGTTCTGAAGGGATTACAATATCAATGACATGACATTCTAGAATGCCATTTATCTCATAGGGTCAGCTTCCTCACATTATGGAGAATGAGAAAAAAAAAGACCTATCAGATCATTTTAACTGTCCAGGAATAGTCACTGCTGTAAATATAATCCAGAAATCTAGAGAGATTAACTTTTTAAAAGACAAAAAAGGAAAATAAAGATAAACATGCCTTCACTATTTATTTTAAATATTTTTCTTATTTAATTTAATTTATGTATTTATTTTGAGACAGGGTCTTGCTCTGTTGCCCAGGCTGAAGTGCAGTGGCATAATCATGGCTCACTGCAGCCTCGACTCCCTGCAAAAGCTCTAAGATACAGCTGTGGCTGAGGTAGCAGCGACTACAGGCATGTACAACCATGTTGAGCTAATTTATTTTTTCTTTATTATTTTTTTTTTTGTAGAGGCAAAGCCTTACTACATTTCCCAGGGTGGTCTCAAACTCCTGGGGTCAAGCAATCCTCCTACCTTAGCCTCCCAAAATTTTGGGGTTACAGGCATAAGCCACCACACCTCGTTTCATAAATTTTTTTTTAAATGAGGCATATTCAGTCTCCGTAAAGAACAAGGGGAGATTGTATTTAATCACATCAGAGCTTGTTTACCTTCAGTAAAACAAGCTTCCGGTTTAAGGTCTTCTTCGGGTTCAGTTTCAGCTTGTTCACCTTCTCGGGGTAGAACAACATCAACTGTGCTTCCTTCAGATGAGCTGGTTGCATTTAATTTCTGGAAACAAAATCCCATTTCAAAGATGTGATTTTCCCCCTTTTATTTAACTAACTGGGAAATACTGTGTCATTGTGTGAAAAAAAAATGGTAGTGATAGCATTTAACTCTATTAGCATTACTGATCATTATGTACTAATAATTTAACATAAATCAAGTTGTACTATTCAAAATAACGTGACTAGTGACCTGAATCAGACAAAAAAAGTTTAGACAACATTCAGTGTGGGTGGTCTGGAATGGACGGATTATACTGATTAACTTGTTTAATGATCTGCATTTGTATATGAATGCCATATGAATATAACTTAATACATTGAGGCCAAACCAAGAATAGTTGGATAAAGTGGTATGCTGACATCTAGCCATGATTATGTTAATTAAAATACGTCAAATCAAATTTTAATTTCCACCTCTTCAGATGGAAATTTTCAAAGGGCAAAGAATATTACCAGTTGTTTCTAAGTATTGTCCATGTTTCTATAATTTTAGAAAGAAAGAGCAGCACATTAACATTAGTCACAGTCATTATATTTCAACTTTGAGCTCTATTTTTCTCTGGCTTACATAATTTTCTTCTTATTTTACTAGAAGAAAAATGATGGATCTCTCTCTTTTTTTGAACTGCATAACTGAATTCAATACTTGTCAAAGAATTCTAAATGAAATGGAAATTTCCTCATAAATGGCATTGTCCAGAATCTCTATAGACTTTCATTAGGAGCACATTCTGAATTCAATGTGTGATCCGGCTGTGAATACTTCCTTTAACTAAATCATTGTGACATGCCACATGGCTAGAAGAGCCACTGTAATATTACAAGAATAAATAATAAGTACTCTGAGATCACTTGGGAAGACAGGATTGTGCAATGTTTTATGAAAACAGATGCAAAGACATGACACACAGCACAACCTAGATAATGTAAAGCTTTTAAGATGAAACAATAGTGCATGGACATGTTAATGATTTCAAAGCCCCCATTAACTTTGGTAGCTGAGTGTTAGGGTCACTCTGCCAAAGCCTTCTGAAAGAGTTACTGTGTTATTTTTAAAAAGGCCATAAACACAGTTCATGTTGGGGAAATTTGGCTCAAAATTCCTGATTTAATGAAGACGTAATGCAAATGTAGTTTAATATTTTACAATGTGAACTAATTAAAGGGTAGTATCCAGATGATACTTTCTGTGGTGTTACTTTAAAGTTGATATTTAACCTGACATTAGCCATGTCCAAATATATATATTATGAAAATTACTTTAAATCAAAATACAGTTTTTTAGTAGAGTACCTCCTAGGTTGGAGTATGGTAAATAGAGAAGCTAGGCCATCACTTTTGGCTGATAGTTCTTAGGGTCATGATAGCACAAAATTTTTTTTTTTTTTTTAACCATTAATTTCCTCTACATTATGGAGAGGTGGGAAAGCCAAGACATCTTTTCCTCTCCTAGGATTTTTCTGCTTCTTATAGCCAGGATATTTTTATTCATTTAAGAAAGACCTAGGAAAATTACTGCTGGGTAGAATTGTAGCAGCTTCTGGTGTAACTAAGAAAATACTGGATAATTGTTTGGTCTCAGCCACTTTTTCTTCCAATTTCACTGGTAGTTTATGGGTTAATTACTATGGCTTTTGATGAGTGACAGCTATTAATATCCACTTTATAAGTAATAACAATAAGAAACCAAAGTATTTGAAGTTAGTTATAGAAAGTTTCATGTTTTTTTGTCCTCTCGGCTAATCCAAACTTAATAACTTCTGAGCCTCATCATAGTAAACCTCAACCTCCTGTATGAAGCCATTCTTTCTTGCATGATTTTCTTCATGCTAAATTTTATAGAGCATTTAATCTATTATACTTGTTTCCTTTGACCAAATATTCTCCTAAATATATGTACATATTTACATACATCTATATATACACACACGTATACCAACTACATACATACACACACATATATATACCAAAAGATCCAGTATATCACCAAGTATAGAATAGACACTGAATAGTTAAGTTGAATTCATGAAGAGTGAATCGATGAATGTTTGAATACCTTTTAATGTCACTTTATAGAGAGAATTATAGTCTTTAGATAATTCTATCTCTCCATTTTGATATATAAGTCAAGTCTGGTCCTGAGAGAGTCTATCTAATTATATTAGAAAATGCATTGTCTTATTAAATAGGAATGATTTAATAAAAAATAATATGTTAATAATAAAAAAGTAATTATACATGTATACACACACAGGTACTTTTCCATTTGAAAACTTTAGAAAATATACTCACCCTTCACTTCCCATGTTACCACTGCTAATATAATTGTGAGATGTTTAATTTTTCACATTATAATTCTTCCATGTATTCTGCAGGTGTCTTATGTTTAATACAAATACATACATATTTAAAGCAAATCCTTTACAGCACAAGTCCTAATAACCACTAACCTGAATGACAACGGAATCTATCGTTTACACATATGGACCTCTGGGTGTATTTTTTTGTTATTGGGAAGGTCATTAGATTACATATATTCGTGAATGTGATTAACTTGTTTGGCTATAAATAATCTCTATTCTAATAGCTCTGGAGGTTATGTATTTATACATCTTAAGGTAGAGAGGGACAGTGATCACAGTTCACCTCTATCCTACTGGCATTGTGAAGCACAACATATCTTTTGACAATGGACAAGGAAAAAACCCAGCCACCATTCTACTATTGTCCAAGGAGTAGAACCCATTTCATGGAGAATTGCTTTACAGTTATTACAGAGATTTTCTGATTATAAAGATAATCTTTCAGGCTCTAGAAAGCCCCTCAAGGAATGCTCAGAGGGAATCTTGGCAAAGCTTTTGCAAGCTCCCAGGACTCTTATGAACCAAAGCTTAGAAGACGGTAGATTAGTTTGCATTTCACTAAAAAGTGTTTTATGGGAGGCTTCCTTATCTATGAAGGTTGACATAAAGTCAGCTTTCCCAAGTTGAAGAATCTGCCTTAGTCATGATTTAATCTTTTTTTTTTCCCCCCTTGGGACAGGGTCTCATTCTGTGGCCCAGACTGGAGTGCTGTGGCATGATCATGGCTCACTGTATCCTCAACATCCCAGACGCAACTGATTCTTCCATCTCAGCCTCCCAAGTAGCTGGGGCTGTAGGTGCATGCCACCGTGCCTGGCTAACTTTTATATTTATTTATTTATTTATTTATTTATTTATTTATTTATTTATTTTTTGAGACGGAGTCTCGCTCTGTCACCCAGGCTGGAGTGCAGTGGTGCAATCTCGGCTCACTGCAAGCTCTGCTTCCCGGGTTCACACAATTCTCCTGCCTCAGCCTCTCTAGTAGCTGGGACTACAGGCGCCTGCCACCATGATCGGCTAATTTTTTGTATTTTTAGTAGAGACGGGGTTTCACCATGTTAGCCAGGATGGTCTCGATCTCCTGACTTCGTGATCAGCCTGCCTTGGCCTCCCAAAGTACTGGGATTACAGGCGTGAGCCACCGCGCCCGGCCCACCTGGCTGATTTTTAAATTTTTTGTAGAGATAGGGTTTTGCCATATTGCCCAGGCTGGTCTCAAACTCCTGGGCTCAAGTGATTCATCCACCTTGGCCTCCCAAAGTATTGGGATTATAGGCATGAGCCACTGCACCTGGCCAATTTAATCTTCTTAGTCAGAAATGCTACTACATTATTTTTTAATGCCCTAGGTCACATATTTATCATAGGAAAGTACCTATGTTTTAATTGTATGAAGTTATGAAAATATTGTATCAAATTTCTAAAGTCATGCATTTACCTACATTTATAAATTAAATTGTGAATCACCTTCTTATTAAATTACATCAGCTTACGAATTATGATCTACTACCTGATATGCTTTAGTCACTGGATACATAAAGAACTTTACTGCTGTATTTTTTAAATCACTAATCTACACCCTGAAAAACTATATAAGCATTTTAAATTGTATACATTTATATAATACATATCTATACTATATACATAATTCTATACACTGATATAATCTAAATAATCTAAACATTTTCTAAATAAGTTCAACACTTTGGCATTCACATTCTAGTCAAGGGTGGTTTGTGATACATCTTATTATAGCCATAACCAAAATGACCTTCAAATTTATTTAAAAGCATATAACTGATTTAAAAGCAAGTGACCAATAAATATAAAGAATAACTTACTTTCTTTATATTGCCATAGCTGTGATACTACAATGATATAAAAAAAGCAAAGAAACCTGAAATTAAATTTACCATATTAAGAAACTAGATGACTATACTAAATAACTAAATTCATACTTGTCCTGAAGTAGTTAGAAAAATATAATTGGGAATATAGGCATAATAATAGAAAGCTTCCATATAAAACCACATAGTACAAGTTCAAACTTGTTTTCTTGTACTATTTTCTCCCTACTCCTCCAATATTTTATGGCACTTAAAGGTTAAATTCTTCCATCCCTTGTAGAAACGAGTGGGTCTACAGAGGGATGATGGCTTATGCTCTACAAATGCACGCTGGAAAGCAGGTTTTAAGATGCAACATTCTCCAGGCCTAATTCAGCCGCAGAAAACATGCCTGGCTGTAGCACAAGCCCGGCGCAATGCTGTGGAAGCCGCACGCTGATCCAAGAACCATGTCCTCAAAGACATGGTACCTGAATATGAAGTTTTCAAGAAGGTTAACTACAAATACCACTCACAGGAATGGGTTATTTCAACATAAGAAACAATAGAGTTAACACCCAAAAAAGGCCACGAGACCATTCCCCGCCGCCCAATAGAATGACCTTATATAGAAATTCCCCCATATGACAAATATTGCTCTTGATTTTTATCCAATTAAATAATGAAATTTAACTTTCAGAGATAGAAGAGAATGTTAGCAACTGGCCTACTTCCACTGAAATGCGCTCACATTTCATTTATTTTCAATCAGCTATCAAATATTTGACTCTCACAAACTGCTGTATGATTCAAGAGGCAAAATAAAAGATTCAGCCATTACAGATTGCCTTTAAAATCTAGCCATTTCTCTAAAAAGTTGTGGATTTTTGTCTTGCTAGTAGAAGAGGAAAGTTTTGGTCATACACACTGTCAGGGCCTTAGTCTGATCTTTTGGATATACATAACCATATCTTGACTTATGATATTTCACCTGAAAAACAAGACAGCCACACAGTGAAGCCATTGGGTTGCTTGTCCTAGGCGGGAAGAAAAAGACCAGTAGCTCTTTTTTTTTTTTTTTTCACGATCACTTATCGAAAGATTAAAAATATGAACCACCACCATCTGGTTTGCCTGGACATATATTAAATGTACAACATCCCCGGAGCTCCTTTTATTTTTAAAATAGCCTGAATAAGAACATGGTATGTGAAACTGAAAATAATTATGTTGTAGTTGAAAAGTAGGGTAAAAGAGCATCAAAAAGGAAAAAGAAAAAGCCCATTTGTTTTCAGAAAGGATACAAAAGTATTCGTCTGAACCAGCTTTAATTTTTTTTTTTTTCAGCAGAAGTACACTAAAACACCAAGACCATCTTCAAAGGTTGAGATGGGTTTAAAATGGCTATTCACACACCCATCTGCTCCTCTCAAAAATTATCTCACATTCAATTTCACAAAGAACATTTGGAAGACACTGGCCATGTAACAGAGAAACTGAAAGCTAGAGTCATTATCACATTGCTTTCCAAATTCCAAAAACAGCACAAAGTCATGTCCAGAAGGGCATGTGCTCCGGACCTTAGTCAAACATCTACTTTCAAAGTTTCCATAAAGACTCTGAAAAGGAGGGAATCCTGTTATAAACACGGTGTAAATAATAATATGCCATTACCATTTAATTCTATTCTGCTGGTGAAGAAAAAAGAAAAAGAAATCAGATTTTCTTCAGTGACTAATAATGTTGTTTTATTCTAAATCTAAAAATTTGGTGCTGAATAAAAATTGCATAAATCACCATGGACTGTATCTTTGTTACTATTTTCCATTGATAATTTTATTTCTCATTTTTTTTTGCATTCTGCAACTAATTCTCAATTATCCCTAAGGAAAATAAGAGTATGCATAAATTAAACCTAGAGACAACCCCAAACTAATTAGATATTCCTTGTCACCAGAAGCCTTGAAAACTGCCCAATATTTATGAACTCTTTACATTTCCTTCAAAATTTCCCTCCCAGAACCTGCACTCTGGCTGAGATTCCAGTAAGCAATGGAGAAAGTTGAGTGAACAGAATAAAATAAAAGCTTATTATGCCACAAATCTACAATAATCTTGGGAGATGCCCTTTACTCCTCACAAAACTAAAATTAATAATTAATAACTGAAAATAGTAAATTTTCCAAATGTCTTTTTTGCCTGGTCAGTTTTGGGTAGAACATTTAGGGAGAAATTAACATAAATCATCGACATTTCAAATAACAAATGGGTACACTAGGCCAATTACTTAATGATCAAGATATAATGAATTTTCATCCCATATATCATGATGTTTCCTTTTTTAAGTTACAATGATCACTATGGTTTTGCAGACATAACTTTTCCCAACCTATATGAAAATCCAAGATATGTGTTGCCCAAATGCATACAGACTATGGCCCTTCATCTCCAAACCTCAGGATCACCCTATTCTTTTTTTTTCTTTTTTCTTTCTTTCTTTCTTTTTTCTTTTTTACAGAACCTTTCCCCCAAAACATGAAAGCAAACATTTTCATCTGGAGCACAGGAATTGGATAGGCTGAAAATTATATTCATAGATCTGAATATAATAATCTGAAAATGGCAGTACTATCAGAAAAAAACCCTGTGAGGCTTATTTTGGTAATACAATTTACTTATAAAGGCTGAATCAACAATAAAAAGTTGTGGTCTTATTTTAATGAAATAAAAGCAGAGAAACAGAAAAATGCATGCCCTCCTACATCCCTGACTATATTGAACCATAAACATTCCTATCATGTTTTAAAATAGATATTACAAATCCTATAGAGCATGCAATTGGTTTTAAAAGGCTAAAGACTAAATTAGAAAACTCATTAGCAGAATTAAATATGATGTTGGGATTGCCCATCTCGCCTGACCATGCTGTGATGTGTCACACGATTCAGCAGAGAGCAGCTGGGCAAGTCTAGCACTTCCTTGCCATGGCAGGGGAAGGAACATAGCTGAGTAGCATGCAGGCCAGTCAAAATTCATTTAGAACGTGATTGTACATGTACAACTTGCTTGGATAACCTGGGTAAAAGTGGTGGCACGAGCCTCTGGCTGGTTAAAAAACACCAGAGCTGCATTCTTGATGGCTCCAGCTTGATTTTACTCCTGTGAGAAGTAAGAATGGTAAGCAGTGAAGGTCACAGTATGATATTGCTAGATTGTGTTTGGAATTCAACTTCAAATATGATTGTTAAAAGCATTTATTCTATATCCTTCACTTAGGAAGACAAACCAATAATCTTTTAAGAATTAAATTGCAAAAATTCATAGTTATATAAATATTTCAAGAAATTATGATTATGAGAACTTAAAAAATATAAAAACAAACAAATTCTACATTAGAGCTTCTTAAAAAGATTCGCATAATTCCAAGTTTTTGCAAGATTAAAAAAATCACTATTTTGAAATCCATGCCTTCAATTTCCTGAACTTTTTTCATGCAAAAGTTTATATTTGCTTCCATACCAGCCTATTTATGTTAGTGGTATTCATATATACAGATGTAATATATATACACACATATATAACATATATAACAGCAATTCCCATGTTTATCTCTAAAAACTTTTAGGGATCATTTCTCTTTAGCTGCGCTAGTCAGGTATCCTTTATTATGAAAATGAACAGAGGAAACACAGTAACTAGAGTTTCCAAATACCATCTAAATTAATGATTAATTTACTGTCTCCTTTTCAAGCAGACATTTCATGCAAGTTTTTTAGTGAAAAATGTATAACTCTGGTGGGTTTAACTTATGTGAGTGCTCACTTTATTAGCAAAGAGGAAGGATATTCTGTGCTCTGCAAAGTAGAGTTCAATGTTCTCTTGCTACTTGTGTCAAAAACCTAAGAAACATGAACCAAAATGTCACTTTATGGATATGTTATTTTAAATGTGTTCATGTGTGTGATAGCTATTAAAAGGGAATAACCCAGCCAATATAAGTGTGCACCTGAAGTATGCTAGCAGCTTTTGGAAATTTCAAATCAAAAATGCACTTTGCTAGAATTCATTTAATCTGCTCTATAATATTAGAACATGCTGGTATTGGCTTTTTATTTTAAAAACTGTCTGCATTTTATCTTGTGTGTGAGCATATATGAGAGTTCCCTATTACTTTTTTGGTGGGTTTTTAAAGTATTCATTTTACCAAATCATTCATATAAAATTTATTGTTGAATTTAATATTACTGTGCAAGATAATTTGAAATTTTATTCTAGCTTTATAAAAATATATACCTTTATATTTATTTAGTGATTTTCCCACTAACATATTTATATATTTTAAATAATTTCTTTACATTTTGTAATTGAATTCTATGCATTCAAAATTTAGCTTGAAAGAGGAGGATAAAGTAGTTATTTAAATCACCCCATAAGACATTTTTGTTTAGGTAAGAAATGTCTTCCAGGTACATAACAAAGGAGAGATTTATATCTTGTTATTCTAAATTTATGATGTTTAAGCCATTAAAAAGGCATTATAATTAGCAGTCATTTGAAATATCTGTGGTCATTATGAAATTTTAAAAATACTTTGGAAACCAACTGTTTGGTAGGAGGAAATTAAGATATTTACTTTCCATAAATCTGATGTCAAAAAATTATATTGTATTAATCTAGAAAAAGTTTTTCTATCTTTTAGCTTTTCTACCTCTTTTGACCCCAAGTTTTTATGCTACTTTGTCTCTAGTTTTCTCTTTTTTCTTTCACTTTATAATTACTTATTTGATGAGCTCCTCCATTTTCAGGGAATCAGGTAATTATAAAATCTGCATTATCAAACATTATACCTTATTTTTAAACCCCAACCTCTAACTCAGACTCTGTTTCCCAACACTGACACTTCTAATTCAGTATATCCCAATTGAACTCCTTTTCCAACATAAACTGGGTAGCCCTTTTTAAAGACCATTTCAGAAAGTGGCATTGCTGTTTTTCCATTTTCCCAGGTTCTTTAGTAGGTTTGTCAAGTTGCCAATGAGTCTCAATTCTCATTACTTATTGCCCTAGCTGAGAATTTTATCACCTCATTGCTATCGAATGATTATCACCATATTCCCCAAGATAATCTTTCTTATCTTTCACTCTAAACTGTTTTACTCTTTGATATCAAATAAATGTTCTTAAAATACCACTTTCCAATTGCCTTCCCCTGCTTCAGAACAGAAAATAGCTCCCTATTAACTCCAAACTCGTTGGCTTACTTTAAAACTTTATAATCTGAAACTACCTCACACATTCAAACATATTTTCCACTATATATTCAACCAACACTTACCTCATGTAGATTATCACTGCATGATAATCTGCAATGATAACCCTAAACTCTCTTTAATACCAAGTTCACTGTCAGCTCCACCTTTCCTTTAGTAAGCTTCAGCATTTTGCTTTCTGTTAATCTATATTTGACCCAAACTTTGAGGTCTATTTCAATTTTATCTCTTCCATTTAGCAATTATTCTTGCTCTCCTCAATACCTATAGCCTTATATGCAACCTGACAGGATTAAACATTTTTTTTTTTTTTGAGATGGAGTCTTGCTCTGTTGCCCAGGCTGGAGTGCAGTGGCGCGATCTCAGCTCACTGCAAGCTCCGCCTACCGGGTTCACACCATTCTCCCGCCTCAGCCTCCCGAGTAGCTGGGACTACAGGTGCCCGCCACCGCACCCAGCAATTTTTTTTGTATTTATTTATTTATTTTTTTAGTAGAGACAGGGTTTCACAGTACTAGCCAGGATGGTCTCGATCTCCTGACCTCGTGATCCGCTCGCCTCGGCCTCCCAAAGTGCTGGGATTACAGACGTGAGCCACCGCGCCCAGCCAGGATTAAATTTTTTAATAGGTCTTTAATAATTTCATGAGTTCATGTTAGCTTACTCAAATATGTCAAGATTTCCTTGAAGGAGAGTTTTGTTATAGAGCTCTCCTTCACCCCTAGTATCCAGCAGATTGCTGAATTCACAAAAAGTGCTCAGTAAGTTCTTGTTAATTGACTGGTATTTCTTCTCACATAAATTCATGCCAGGTGATGGGAAATAAAATTAGAGTTGAATTCTTAGTTTGTCAGAATGAACAACATAAATTAGAGTTGAACTCAGCAGACTTTAAATGGAATTCAGAGAAAAAATATCACTACTTAATTTTGTATGTATTTTACCTTTTTCAAAATATTTTCCAACTTATTATTATACTATCTTTCAGCAACTCTAAAATACCTGAAAATAGTCAGGAAGCTATGAGTTGTAAGATTGTCAGCTACCTATTATAGGGATTTCAGATCAAGTTTTGTTGATACACTTATTTAAAAAAAAGAGTTCCAAAATAGGATCACGAAATCAGACATTGTTGATTTGGTTCCTACTGTGTCAACATTATACCCTCAAGCTAAAACATGTCTTTGATAACTCCATCTGTGCTAGACTTACTTCGTACTCATATATATTAAACGTCTATAAATAAATAATAGTAAAGAATTTTAATCTTCTTTTCCACAACACAGGATTGAAGAATTAATAACATTACTACTATGATAGAAACTTAAGAATACTAATCATGCAGTAGGAACAATTTTGTTCCTTCCTTGCTTCCTTCCTTCTTTCCTTCCCTCCTTCCCTTTCTTCTTTCTTTCTTCCCTTCCTTCCTTTCTTTCTTTCTTTTCTTTTCTTTCTTTCTTTCTTTCTTTCTTTCTTTCTTTCTTTCTTTCTTTCTTTCTTTCATTTCTTCCTTCTTTTCTTTCTTGCTTTCCTTCTTTCTTTCTCTTTCCCTTTTTTCTTTCTTTCCTTCTTTCTTTCTCTTTCCCTTTCTTTCCCCTTCCTTCCTCCCTTCCTCCCTCCCTCCCTTCGTTCCTTCCTTCCTTCCTTCCTTCATTCCTTCCTTCCTCCCTCTTCTCCTTTCCCTCCCTTCCTCCCTCCCTCCCTCCCTTCCTTCCTTCCTTCTTTTTTCTCTTTCCTAGTAACACAACAGTAAGAGTAGGTTTATTAACCTACAAAATAACTATAGCCCTCAAGTGAAGCTTTTAAAAGTAGTTCTTAGTATTTTCAAGTTACTCTGGAAGACTATAGATCTGCTCATCCTTGACTGGGCAAAATATAATAAGTCCTACTTGTACTTTCCTAATGTGTATAACACTTTCATAAATGAAACACTATCATAGTGAATAAGACTTTCAGAGGTTAACAAAAGTACATAAAGTTTTCACATAAAAATCATAGCAAAACCTAATATAGAGAGTAAGGAGATGACAAAAATAAGTTATTTTTTAAAGAACGTAATGTAGCTGAGAGTGTAATGTACTAAATAACATCTCTTTTTTGGAAGGCTACTTTTTTTTTTTGAGATAGGGTCTTGCTTTGTCACTCAGGGTTGAGTAGAGTGATGTGATCATGGCTCACTGCAGCCTGTACCTACTGGGCTTAAGCAATCCTCCCACCTCAGCCTCCTTTGTAGCTGGGACTACAGGCATGTGCCACCATGCCCAGTGAATTTTCATACTTTTGGAGAGAGGAGATTTTGCCATCTTGCCCAGGCTGGCCTCGAACTCCTGAGCTCAAGTGATCTGCCTCCTTGGCCTCCCAAAGTGCTGGGATTACAGGCATGAGCCACCATGCCCGGCCTAAAAGGCCACATTTTTTAACCACATTTTCAAATGATCAAGAAAATGAATATACTAAATACTCAGAATGGTTTAATTTCCTGTGAAAAGTTGGAATTTTTAGAAATCCATTTCCCAATAAAGAGTATCTTGTGATTTTCCAACATCACTATATACATATGACTTTCAATATTGCTTTTTGATAATGCATATAAGCACAATGAAAATAGTAAATAACTGTAGTACATGGTTATCATAGGAAATGGAACAAAAATTTTAAAAGCATTCTTACCTCTTTGCTTTCTTCTAGTTCTGACTCACTGCTGAACTCTTCAGTATTTAAGTTTTCAAAGTCAGACTCTCCAACAGCAATTGGCACTGTGACGGTGAGGCTGGGGTTGTTTATGAATGACATATAATCATTTTCATCGATTACATATTTTTCAACACTGCTTCCGGTACCTACACCACTGGTGGTTCCATTCCCATCTCTAAGATAATTAAGCTCTTTGCTTATTTCAATTCCAGTATTATTGGACATGCAGCTGTCTATCTTATTGCCTTCATGGATTTCTATAACTTTTGGCTTTCTAAAAAAGGCTTTTTGGAAACACTCCCGCATCTTATTTTTCACATAATCAATTCCCTTTTGCATTCTTCCTACTGCAATCTGCAGATTATTCATTTCATTGTCATCATCAGTAGCAGCAAGGTTGTCTGAGCTAAATGAACTCAACAATAAGGCCAGAAAGAGGTTCAGAACCTAAAAGAAAAAAAGAAAAATGTCTACTTTAATATTGAAATATGCATTTAAATAACACCCTAAAAAGGGAACTCATAGATCTTTGCTAAAATTATTTCAACAAATGTTTATTGAATGCTTACTATATTTCAGATGCCATGTCTAAGTCACACACTCTTTAAAGGACCTAATATCCTGCTCTAAGGGCAAAATGATAAAACAAGCACCTCTTCTTTTTTTCCTATTGGGAGGGACAATAGGAAAGCAGAGCTTCTAAGATTTAAATGGTGTCTACTCAGGTTTGCCAGCGCAAAGACAAAATCCCACCCTCAAGGATTCTGCCAACGAGAGAGAGAGAGAGAGAAAAAGATACTTTCATCTTAATCATTTTATCTTACTTCATCTTACCATTTTTTTTTTCTAGGGAATTTCTAGCTTTGTGTATATAAAGAATGAACTTATTTATTTAATAGCCTGATGATGTGTTCCAAATTATATACTTGAAATACAAATTCCTTTGGCCCAATGGCCACAAACTTTTATAACAGCAGAAATTTCTAAGTGCAAATTATATACAATTTAACACGTTTCCCATCAAATACACTTTGAAATTTATGTGTTCAAATAGCTCAACAGATGGAGAGAAATCTAAAAGTATACCAGGGTTTAGGCTAGACCCACATAAGTTACTTTTCTTTTTCTTTCTTTCTTTGTGTGTATGTGTGTGTGTGTGTAGAAAGTATGAGGCAATTTTAACTTTCAGAATATCATGGGATATGTGAAAAAGTTACTCAGCCAACTGATAAGTTATGGTTAATGCAGGAATAATTCATTATTTCTGATGTAAGAGAAAATTTATAGTAATATTTTTAGCCTGAAATGTAGTTAGTTATTGAGTTTCAGAATATGTTACACTATAGGAAGACATGCAAGGCAAAAGCCCCAGTTTGTTTCCTTACTTCTGTATCAGATTTTTTCAGAATCTAGAGCTCCCTAATTTACTATTCTGGAGAAAAAAATTACATGTTGGTAGGTATCCCAGTAGCATTCTTTTGAAGAAGTTTATCTGAAATGTATCCCTCAAAGGAAAGGCCCAATATGATGGCATAAAGAAATGCTTTGCCCACGCATGACTGAGAAATTTAAACATTAAACATATAAATATATAAACTATGCTTTTACATTAGTGATTTTAAGTCACAGTTAAAAGTAACTCCTTTGAGTCTGGACAATGTCCATACATATGAATAATTTAAACTGTAATAATTGGTTTTCCTATAGTAATGCAAATTCAGGGAAGAAAACATTTTGTCCTCTTCCAAGTTACTTGGATAATTACAATGCATAGCTAAAATATAATGGTCTACTTCATTGAAATGTGTCTTCAAAATTTGGTACTATGCAACCTATGTCTCTGAGTAAGCAAACTACATGAACTATGAACATGCAAAGAGCAATTTGATTATAGAATAGATAGTTGTCTTTTTAGATTTAGTAGAGGTCATTTTCTTATCAAAACAATATTAGGATACAATTCTTCTTAGTGATAAAAATTTACTTTCTTTGAAGAAGAAAGGAAAATCTAATATTTATGCCCCCAGGCATTCATAAATACATCTGATTTAATCTTTACATTAAAGATATGATTTCAGTTTTATTATTCCAATGTCATAAAAAATGGGAAACCAGAGCCCAGGAGAAGTTAAATAACTTGCTCATTCTCTGAGTGCTAATAGGGGGATTTCAGTCTAGGCCACTTACTATAAACCAGAGATATGTTTACTACATCTGGCCACCTTCCTAGCTACTGTCTGCTCTTGTTCTAATTTATGAGCATTTGTAATACATACGTACCACAAGGTTTCCGATGACCATGACCAACATGAAAACAATAAGGCACATGGTTTGGCCAGCGACCTCCATACAGTCCCACATGGTCTCTATCCACTCTCCACACAGCACGCGGAACACAATCAGGAAGGAGTGGAAGAAGTCGTTCATGTGCCACCGTGGGAGCGTACAGTCATCATTGATCTTGCAGACACATTCTTTGTAGCTCTTACCAAAGAGCTGCATGCCGACCACAGCAAAAATGAAGACGATGATGGCCAACACCAAGGTGAGGTTTCCTAGAGCCCCCACAGAATTGCCAATGATCTTAATTAGCATATTTAGTGTGGGCCAGGATTTTGCCAACTTGAAAACTCTAAGCTGTAATCAAGTGAAAAGATGCTCTTAGTAGTAATCATAATATAATTTTAGACATTATTTTATTAGTATGTGGTATCATAGAACCACACGTGGTAGATGTAAAAACTCAAAATATACTGAACTGATTCAATTTCAAATCCAGAAAAAATAGTGTTAACAATATTAGAATTGTAAATCTGGTCATAATATCATTTAAGTGCAAAAATAAAAATAAAACATTTCAGAAATAATAAATAAAACATTTCTGATTCATCAAAAGATATGCCCATGTAAACAAATGGTATTTTGATTGGAGACTTTTTAAATTAGCAAATGAATGTTATCTTCAGATTCTATTTTAGACAGTAAAAAGAAATATTAAAAGTATAAATCATACATTTTTATAGGCCAATATAAAAGTAAAATAACCTAAATAATGTGATAAAAATGTACAGAAAAAAATTGAAAAAATACACATTTTGCTTAATTTTGAATAAATTTTACATATTTCTCAATAAAATTTTGCGATAATTCAAAAAGTTTTTTATACAATTATTTAAGATACTAATAACATCAAATATTTTCCCACATGTTGCTTTAAAACAGTCCCCATTCCTAGAAGTAGGGTTAATAAAAAGCTAAAATTAACTGGGGTCTAAAATTTTTATTTGCGTATCTTTACAGACTGTAAGGCCAAAAAAGCTTCATAAACTTAAAACACAGTTTTAGAAAGTACTTGTAGGTTTTCTAATGTGCCCTACATACCTAATCATTATAAAGTATTTCGAACGCTTTCATCATTCTTAGAAAATGGTTTAGCTTTAAAGAGGATGTTTACATGTTTCCTTAGAATGTCACATATTGATATAAATTTAAAATTAAAATTAATAATTATATAAATATACATTGATTCAATTTCAAAATAAATGTGCCAATGAGCGACAGGGATATATATAAATAGATACCAGTCTGAATGATCGCAGTACAGACAATCCCTCCACATTTGACAGACCAAGCTCCATTAAACTGAGGCTGACAATAATCCCATCAAAGATATTCCAGCCCTCTTGGAAATAGTAATAAGGATCCATGGCAATGATCTTGAGAACCATTTCTGCTGTGAAAATCCCAGTAAAGACCTAAAAAATAGAGATCAGCACTACTTCAAGAGCACTGAAAAACACTGATGCTACACGAATTTATAAAGAAGAACATTAACAGGAATAAAAATATCTAAAATTTAAAGTGAGAGAATGTGACAAATCAATTCAAGTCTAGCTTTTTTTATTTTCATTTTTTATTTTTATTTATTTATTTTTATATATTTTATTTTATTATTATTATACTTTAAGTTTAGGGTACATGTGCACAATGTGTAGGTTAGTTACATATGTATACATGTGCCATGCTGGTGTGCTGCACCCATTAACTCCTCATTTAGCATTAGGTATATCTCCTAATGCTATCCCTCCCCCCTCCCCCCACCCCACAACAGTCCCCAGAGTGTGATGTTCCCCTTCCTGTGTCCATGTGTTCTCATTATTCAATTCCCACCTATGAGTGAGAACATGTGGTGTTTGGTTTTTTGTCTTTGTGATAGTTTACTGAGAATGATGATTTCCAATTTCATCCATGTTCCTACAAAGGACATGAACTCATCATTTTTTATGGCTGCATAGTATTCCATGGTGTATATGTGCCACATTTTCTTAATCCAGTCTGTCATTGTTGGACATTTGGGTTGGTTCCAAGTAATTGCTTCAAAGAGAATAAAATACCTAGGAATCAAACTTACAAGGGACGTGAAGGACCTCTTCAAGGAGAACTACAAACCACTGCTCAATGAAATAAAAGAGGATACAAACAAATGGAAGAACATTCTATGTTCATGGGTAGGAAGAATCAATATCATGAAAATGGCCATACTGCCCAAGGTAATTTATAGATTCAATGGCATCCCCATCAAGCTACCAATGACTTTCTTCACAGAATTGGAAAAAACTACTTTAAAGTTCATATGGAACCAAAAAAGAGCCTGCATTGCCAAGTCAATCCTAAGCCAAAAGAACAAAGCTGGAGGCATCACGCTACCTGACTTCAAACTATACTACAAGGCTACAGTAACCAAAACAGCATGGTACTTGTACCAAAACAGAGATATAGATCAATGGAACAGAACAGAGCCCTCAGAAATAATGCCACATATCTACAACTGTCTAATCTTTGACAAACCTGAGAAAAACAAGCAATGGGAAAAGGATTCCCTATTTAATAAATGATGCTGGGAAAACTGGCTAGCCATATGTAGAAAGCTGAAACTGGATCCCTTCCTTACACCTTATACAAAAATTAATTCAAGATAGATTAAAGACTTAAACGTTAGACCTAAAACCATAAAAACCCTAGAAGAAAACCTAGGCATTACCATTCAGGACATAGGCATGGGCAAGGGCTTCACATCTAAAACACCAAAAGCAATGGCAACAAAAGCCAAAATTGACAAATGGGATCTAATTAAACTAAAGAGCTTCTGCACAGCAAAAGAAACTACCATCAGAGTGAACAGGCAACCTACAAAATGGGAGAAAATTTTCGCAACCTACTCATCTGACAAAGGGCTAATATCCAGAATCTACAATGAACTCAAACAAATTTACAAGAAAAAAACAAACAACCCCATCAACAAGTGGGTGAAAGACATGAACAGACACTTCTCAAAAGAAGACATTTATGCAGCCAAAAAACACATGAAAAAATGCTCACCATCACTGGCCATCAGAGAAATGCAAATCAAAACCACAATTAGATACCATCTCACACCAGTTAGAATGGCAATCATTAAAAAGTTAGGAAACAACAAGTGCTGGAGAGGATGTGGAGAAATAGGAACACTTTTACACTGTTTGTGGGACTGTAAACTAGTTCAACCAATGTGGAAGTCAGTGTGGCGATTCCTCAGGGATCTAGAACTAGAAATACCATTTGACCCAGCCATCCCATTACTGGGTATATACCCAAAGGACTATAAATCATGCTGCTATAAAGACACATGCACACGTATGTTTATTTTCATTTTTTATTTTTATTATTATTTTTTTGAAACAGAGTCTCCCTCTGTTGCCCAGATTGGAATACAGTGGCGTGATCTTGGCTCACTGGTTCAAGTGATTCTCCAGTCTCAGCCTCCCAGGTAGCTGGGATTACAGGCATGGGCTACCTACCATGCCCAGCTAATTTTTGTAATTTCTGTAGAGACAGGGTTTCACATCACGTTGGCCAGGCTAATTTTGAACTCCTGACCTCAAGTGATCCACCCGCCTCAGCCTCCCAAAGTACTGGGATTACAAGCATGAGCCAACACACACAGCCATGTCTAGCTTTTTTTTTTTTTTTCCTCTAGGAGAGTATTTTATTAAGTAGAGTGGTATTATTTAATGAATCTTCTGGATTTCCAAGAAAAACACTAATTTTAAACATTTCATGGTCTACATTTTAACTCTGGTATTGAATAATAGCTACCGAATTATTGCCCTTGTTGGTACACTACATTTCTAACATAATCACAACCAAATTTATTTCTGGGCAGTATCGCATCAGGAACAAATCCACATATTACTGAAAGTTATTAAAAATTGATTTCGTAAAAACCATATTTTGTTTTTGATTTTGTGTTTTTTAAGGGACACCATCTTATTTCTATAATTTTATAAACATTCCTGAAACAAAAGTAAGTTTGCCACAGATTGTTTATAATAATGATCTCTGGATGTATGCCTCAGAATTAAGGTTAATGGATTAATAGAGCTAGAAGCTGCAGATTTAATTGAAACCAGCAGGAGAAAATACTCAGTATGCATATACATGTAATTGAGATTAATAAGTCACTTGAGTGGCTAGATAAATGTGTATTTGACAACAGAAAGAAAAACAATTAAACAAACACAACATTTCTTTTTTTAACTCAAAACGATAGGCTGAGAGACACAGGACATGAAGAATTATGAAATTACTCTTGCAGAAAATCTTTTAAAGCAATTCTCTTAATTTGCTATAGTTACAAGTGGCAGTTTATGACTGTAAAGTCAAGTTTAGCATTTACCAAGATAAATCAGCCTTTATCTTGAAGGAATTCTGTCAAAATAACAGTATAACAATTATTTGGTTCCACTTAAAAGAAATCTTGATCCACCCTTATGAATATATAAATGCAGCTAACACTTCATTTTTTCCAATCACAGATGGGAAATACCCATCACAGAAAAAAAAACAGCCTAATGGTAGTCATCCATTCACTCAAATAGAAATAAAATGTATTTTAAGCAAGCCTAGTACATGAAAATCCAAGTATATGGTGAAATGCCTATTGAAAAATATATTTTTCATTTTATAGAATAACACATCAAAGATTTTTTTTTCAAATAGTGAGTTTGCCTGGTAAATGTAAAATAAGTTGTAACTATACAAATTTTATTTCATGTATAAAACTTTTAGAAGCAGCTATTATTTGAAATAGGCACTCTGATGATAGAAATATATTATTTAAAGTGAGCTAGAACCATCCAGGTAAATAATCTACAAATATCTCTTTCTATAGAAAATCATAAGGTGATCTTTTCAGCTCTTCTAAAATGACTAGATCTCATGCCTTTAAAAACATATGCCCTAAATTTACGCTTATCTAAAAATGTAATCCCACCATAAAACTTTTCATTAAAAATAATATTTTTATTACAACTAGCAATCCAAAATGACAGCTATATCTCTGTAACTGTTTTCAGTTAAGGCCCTAAAAATCAATGGGATTGTTTTTGGTACAGTTTAATCTAGTGTTAGCATTGTCAGGTAAGTTGGAAATGTTTGTTATGATGAAGATGTTGTCTAACCTACTATGATTGATAGGCTATATTTTGCTGATTGAATCCCTATGATGGGAGCAAGCATTTTATAATGATTAAAAAACAAAACAAAAAAAATACTCCACAAAAATACGGAGCACCTTAGCAAAACTTAATTGAGATTCAAGGTCTCTTGATACTCAAATTTGATTAATCTCATCAACAAGGAAGTGATGTAATTTTTATGTACTGCAGAAACAGAATGCAAAATGGGGCATATTGATCTAAGTTAAGATGGAAAATTCCACAATTCAGCGTCCTCATGTAGAACATAAGGCAGTATGCAATAATTTGAGCAGTAATAAACTAGTCTGTAGATATTCTAAATTTATTTTAATGAGCAAATTATAAGCTCTCCACAAAACATTCTGTGTAATCATCTATGATCTATGATATAGTCCTAAGTCAGCTTAGCACCAATGATAGAAATTCTTTCTTTCTCTCTCACATGCTCTTTCTCTGCATATATATTAAACATGTATTACTTTCATATGGATAAATATTTATGATAAAGGTTGTTATGGGTAGGAAATTCTATGGGTAGATGTTCTATGAACAAATGCTTTGTAAATTATGCAATGCATTATTGATATGTTAATCATTATAGTAAGGAGGTATCAACCAATAGAGACAGTCAGTTTACATATTCTCCTATTTTTATGGATAGAAATAAATAACTCAAGTCTGTTCCCTGTAATTTATGCTCTCTATCTTGGCAAGTTTTGTTTCCCCAACACTAACCTGAACTTATAGATGGTTCTATCACAAACAATCTACCAGGCATCAGTCTCCCATTCCACTTTCCCACCTCATTATTTCAGTTACTACCCATAAAGTCATAGAATTGTAGAACTGGGACATACATAAAAAGTCATTTAGTCCAACACATTCATTGTTTATACGTGTGTTGAGAAAATAGACTCAAGGATCTAAGTGACTTTTCAAAACCACACAGATATTTACCATGAACACTTTGACTAGGACCTAGATTTGATGCTTTTGTCTAGTGCTTTTTCATTCAATCATCTTATAATCCAGCCTCTCTTATCCTGTGTTTCCATACTCAACTGCTTCAGCATTGGAATTCTATATTTCCTGCTTCACTCTGGCAAATTTCCTCCACCTGTTCAACTTCCCTAACTGTCCAATATCCTGGGAAAAATACAAGAACTACACCAGAAATATTTTCCATCATTATTTCAAAGAAAGGTCTAAAAGGTTAATAGCATATATATGAGGAAGGAAACTGTTTATTGAGCACATGCTAGATGCCAGGCACAGTCTAGGTGCTTTCACATTACCTCATGTGACCTTCACAACAACTCTGCACGAAGGGTATTATTACACTCATTTCAATAATAGAAAACAAAGATTCAGATTGTTTATCAGACTTGTCCAGAGGCCATATCACTAGTAAGCACTAGGCAACTAAGGTCAAACTCAATTCCACTCCACTGCAAAGCCTGTGCTCTTTTGCAAAATCATGCTACTTGAAGCAGCCTTTTTGGGTAGGTATCAACCAGTGGGTTATTTATTGAGTGACTAGCATGTAAACACTGAGAGAGGCAACAGAAAAATGGGACACGGCCTTTGCCAAAGATGAAGAAAATCTCAAGAATATGGTGGGTGTTCTACTGAGTCAAATAATGCAGATAATTTGAGGTCACTTATTAGGGCACACAATTATCCAGTTGTCCACCAGCATTTCCTTTCCCCCTTCTGTTAGCAATTGCTCCTTCACGCATGATTCCTCAGGACTGCCATGTTTTCAACATGACCCCACCCTCTGCCAAGGCTGATTAAATCAGAAGTGAGCATGTGACCTAAATTATGCCTAAGTTCTACCAGGAGAGTCTTTGGAATGAGACTCAAAAGGAGATTCATGCTTTTCAGTGTAGAGGTTGTAGGATGGAAAATCAGTGAGCTCTTGCTGAACATTTGTTGATCTAAAGACAAATGATGCAGTGAACTTGTGGGCCATATCTAAGCCCTTGATGAAAACTGTTCCTAAAGTCAGACTGCAATACTGCCCTTTACTTAGTTTGTTAGTCTACCTTTTCCCTCCATTCCAGTTTCCCCACTACCCCTTGCCCCAAGTTTGTTTTAGTACAGAGAAAGCTCTCGATTAATAATATATGTAAACCCTTTTCTTACTTGTTCACCCATTTTGATCAGCACACATAGACACAGATGAATGCTCAGTAATTTGAACCAGAGGTATGGCTAAATCACAAATGCAAATTTAGCAACTATTTGTTTTCTTGTATGATTATCACTGAAGCTTTTTATTAGGTAGTTAACTTGAAACAATGATGTTCTTTTTTTCATATACATCAATCTTTGGGTCATCCCTTCAATGGACATGATTGTTTTAGAGGCTGTGTGGGTTAAAACCACATGTTTGTGGAGCCAGTATTAGATCTCCTGGTTTATCTGGACCCACATTTCCAGCAAGAACAACTGTAAAGATTTTGAGACATTTACAACTGGTAAGACACCATGATCAATCAGCACAGACATTGGCCTAAACAATCAGCATTCATACCAGTTGAGTTTTAGGCTGTGTCTCTGAGATTCCCTGTAATATTCCTTAGATATTTCTTTCTATGAGGAAAGAGGATATAATTTTTGGGTTCAACACAGCACAAATACATCTTTCCCTTTGGTCTATCTCTCCCACCTCTACCAAAGTAAATAAGTAAACTTCAAATGTACTTACCAGGTTTCCTACAGTCAACACACTACTGAATTGCTCAGTCATGGGGTAGTGCTCCATGGCCATAAAGAGGGTATTTAAGACAATGCAAATAGTGATGGCAAGATCAACAAATGGATCCATAACAATTAAATTCACAAGATGTTTTACTTTTAACCATGCATCACAGCAGTCCCAGATCAAGAACACATTGGCAAATCTATACCAGCATGGCGGACATTTCTGTCTAGATTCTTCAAGTTCTGGAGGGACAATAACAAGGAAGAGTAGTAAATAACAACAAAAATGAGTTATTATTGCTAGTAGATTTTACATTATTTAACAAAATTGATGCTTATATTTGAAAATAGAAGTTCATATTACTTAAGAAACTTGAGAAGACAATCCCATTAAATATTTTCGGAAAATGTTAATTAAAATGTCATATAGATCGACTTTTTTCTCTTTTGAATACAGAAAATAAGCACTTTGAATTTAATATTTTGCTTTTAAAATGACTAGGTTATGATTGATTAAAGTGCTGTATTCTCTTTGTCAAAACAGAATTTTAAATAAGCATTACACAACTATTAAAATTTTAAATAATTAGTGTTTCTTCTGAAAGTACCTTTTTAAAAACATTGTCTAAAGTTGTGATCCCTCATGTGTGTGATAACATTTATGAACTATTCTCTCCTTTCATAGTTTCCATATCAACATTAATCTTGCACACAATGAGAATGTAGTATGCCTTTCTTTTTAGTATAAATTCAGACTCAAATCTACTTTTGTGGTTTGTACATATCTTTTAGAATTTTAGCATCATGTATTTAAAATATTGCTTGAAATTTTAATGGATGAGGCCTGTTACAAAATAATTATTATGTGACTGTATATCTAATACACCAAGAAGACATGATATAAAATGTAATTGATGTTTTCTAAAGAACATATGTTAGAATTGACATATAATTGATCTAAAAAGGGCAGTACTAATATATTCTCTCTCCAGACTTCAAGGAGAGAGGGCTGTGTGATGTATGAACAAGTTTAGTGTATAAATAGTTGCTGCCTATTCCTCTGTGTCAAAATCAACAAACATTTCTTTCCGTGGTCCTTTGGAGGAATGTAATGGTTGCTGTGTATGTAGAAGATGGAAGAGAGACCCTTTTGTAGGATCTCTCTTGGAGTGGAGGACAGGTTTTGATTTGCCCAACTCATTCAAGTGCTCCCGCAACCCTATCAACACTTCCATGCCTGAAGAACAGACTAAAGCCTGAAAGAAATGTTTCCTTATGCTTCTATATACCAAGACTTAGAAAGGGGGAAGAGTTTACTCTATTTGCATATGAGTAACATAACATAAGAATAAATCCTCATTGATATAATATCAAGTGTTGAAATATCACTCTGCAAGTAAGTTAAGGACCCAAGTCAAAAAGAAATAAGGCCAATATTAGTTTTTGTAATCAATGTGATAATATACTCCATATATCACATTCTTAGGTCTAATATATAGTTTTGATCTGGGTAACAGATTTCAGTAATTCTATGAAAAGAAGGAATAGTTCACAAAGCACATAATCACAGAAAGTTGGCTGTTCCATGACCTGCTTCTTACCTTCCATTGTGTTGGTCAGAATGCTGGCTATGCTCATGGCTCTTTGCCTTCCAGAGGAATCCTCCAGCATCTCCATTGAAATCTGGTAAGAGCTTAACCTTCTCTTTCTGACTTCCGTTTCAGTGGTGGTGCCCTGCAAACCAAATACTGATGGCTCAAACCACTCTTCCCAATAAGTAATACAACACCACATAGCATTTCTTTGGCAAATCATGCTACATGCAATTTTTCCAGGTAAGAATTTTCAAGGAATAAAATATTGAATTATTGCTAAGTTATAAACAGTTTTTTTTTAAAAAAAAGTTATCACAGGTAGTACTCTTTAAGAGGAATTCACCAGCGGGATGCAGTTGTATAACACAATTATATTACAGAACTATTTTAATTAACCTGTCACAATTTTCAAGGAAATTTGTTGTAAACATGCTAAAGTCATTTATTATTTTATTTCATTCAGGTGAAAATTATTTTTATCTTCTATCAATGATTAATAATCAGATCAATCTCCCCCCAATAAATATTATGATTATATAGTCTCAAGGCTGAATTATTTTCTTTGAGGCTGTATTGACAATATTGACATATGTGGGCCAATTTTTTCCATGCACAAACACAGATGTACGATGAAATGTGTGTGCTTTCCTGAAATTTCTTTAATTATTTCTATATCTTATCCTATTAAAAAACAACACATTTTAGAGTCATTTTAAAATAGCACTGTAAATATTGACAGTTGTATGAAATTGCCCATTATCAACAAATTGGTTATAATATTTAATTTTAAGAATATGAATTTTCCAGAATATGAATAGATAATTATACAATTCTTGGTGAATATACATCTTATAGATTTGATGGTGAAAATGTCCATTATTTGTCTCGGTAGGTCTACCAAATTTGCAGATATGTATTTCATAGCAGACTCTAAAAACGGGGCCCTTTTAACCTAAAGCCATGGTCCCTTACAAGTAATTCCCATACAACAAAAGCTAATGGTCCCATACAATTCAATTGATTCTCAATATTCTATTGTTTTCCCTTTGATTAATCATGTATTATTTTTACCAACTTTCATTTTGAGGAAGCAGGACGGTATGACAGCCTAAACTGTCCAGGCTTTGATTATTTCAAATTGGTGAATAATGTCAGTAGCAGCTAGGTCATCTATTATCACCTCTGGGGGAAGTTGTCCAGTAGGTGACGTTAGAGCTGAAGGTCCACCCACCAAGGAAACCACACCATTGCAATCCACAGTGCTGTGCATCTTCCCATTTGCTGGAAGCCCTGGCACCATCCTGGATGACATACTGGCCTGACTAACGTTACTGTTGCGTCGCTCTCCATGTCTGTGCGGCACAAACAGTGAGTCTCTCCTGCTTTCGCTGTCTTCAAATGTGCTGTGTTCGTCATCAGCAAAGTCATTTTCAGATCCAACATCCTTTGCCCGACCTCTGAAACTGAAAATGCTTGTTTTGCTATTGCGTCTTGGGGAAAACAGGGAGCCACGGATACTCAAGAGAGACTGCAGAGAAAGCAAAAAGGAAAGGAATGGGATGGGGGTAGGGGAAGAACGCAATTATTTAATAAAGTATTAATATTAAAGGATCTGTTTTCTTTGGAGTTAGTATACTCTTGCTCTTAAACATGGATAATCAAATTTATAGAGGACACATATATTTTGATATTTTTATTAAAGCAAATTTAAGTACAAAGAGTGTTTTTCTGACTAACAATACTGATTTGCAATTTACTAAGTATACAACCACTTCATTTAGTCGTCACTTTAGGTGGATTGGGTTATCATAATGCTATAGGTTAGGGACCAGATGCTGAAAAGGATAAATGATTTCTTTTGATGGGCGTGGTGGTTAAACAAATAATAAGTAGCTTCTACTTCTTAATGCTATAATCTGAAGGGAATGTAGCCTGGAGAATAAGTTTTGGCTCAAGAGAGAATGTTAGCTCAAATTTAAAATATTTGTTTCAAATGTTGCATTGTAGCCAATATTTCACTTCAGGATAATTACTTTTTTAAAAAACTACTATTTTTCCATTCTCTTCTTTTGAATTCTGAAAGAAAAGTAGTTTACTCTTTCTCTGAAACTGTTTGTCTCTACCCACATGGGAACAGAAGTCACAAAACTTACCTACGATGTTGTCTTCCAAATTTGCTAACAGTTTCCCAAATGGCAACCAATGATTCACCTTATTTGAGAGACTATATGTCATAGCAAACACAACACAGAGGATTCCTAAACTGCTACACAAATTACTCTTCTTGTGTAAAATATAACACTGGCTTATAAAAGCAAGACATATAACATGACTTCACCAGCGGGTGGTGTAAAAAACAACATATACTTCTGTTTTATTTTAATTATATTAAAAAGAAAGAGACAATTCAAAACCTTTTTCATTACAGCTATTCCCAAATAAATTAAGCAAACTATTTCCTAGTACCAGAAAATGAGGATTTAGCTTGAAGTTCCTTCTTTCACATTTTGAAAGGATTTTAAACTAGCAACCCCAAATATTTCTGTGTGTATTCTTGTCTTGCAGATAGTTTTCAAAAACATCTCTATTCAGTCTGCAGAATATTTGTTTTCTCCCCTCATCATGAACAATGGCATTCCTCCTTGCTCTCTCATTCCCTTTCCTACTTCTCTTCACACCCAGGGTAATATACATACATACATATACATATACATATGTCAGCAGCAAACATTCCTGGATCTTCTCTTTCTTCTAAGCTTTAGTATAAAACCAAATAAAATGATTTTAGTGGAAAAAACAGAAAAGGCAGACTCTGTCAAATGTATTCTTGGTTCCTCTGCCTAGTTAGGTCATGCTGATTTTCTTAGGACCCATTTTTAGCTTTATTTTCATGGCTTTTCCCAGACTGCAAAGCGCCAGAATAATCTTTGTTGTCCTCTGTCTCAGTGATATTCTGGAAGGATATTATTCACTAAGAAGTACTCTGTTCCTTTGGATTTGGTTAGATTCTCCACAGGAACTATTGGCTGTCCAGCTTGTCCATCGGAGGCTGTGTCTATGTGACACTCAATTCCTGTAGCAGGTTTGTCTACCGAGGCGCAGACAATAGAGTGATTTTACAGCAAAGTGATCAAGAGATTAGATCATGTGAAGACATCAATTCATCCCCCCATTAATAAAGAATGCTAATGTTTTTCCTTTCCTCAGACTCCATTTAAATGATCAATATAATAACAGTTATATCCAGAACTCGTGTTGTTGTTGTTGTTGTTGTTGTTGTTGTTGTTGTTGTTGTTGTTGTTTTGAGGCAGAGTTTCGCTCTATCGCCCAGGCTGGAGTGCAGTGGTACAATCTCAGCTCACTGCAATCTCCACCTCCCAAGTTCAAGCTATTCTCCTGCCTTACCCTCCTGAGTTGGCTGGGACTAGAGGTGCCCGCCACCACACCTGGCTAAGTTTTGCATTTTTAATAGAGACAGGGTTTCACCATGATGGTCAAGCTGGCCTCGAACTCCCAACCTCAGGTGATCTGCCCGCCCTGGCCTCCCAAAGCCCTGAGATTACAGGCATGAGCCACCATGCCCAGCCCAGAACTAGTGTTTTGAAACATTTGAGTGTATGTGAATCACTCTGAGAGTTAAAAATATGTATTTTTAGGTCCCAGATTTTGGAATATGGATTTAGGAAGTAGCAGATAGGACTCTGGAATCTGAATTTTCCTGACACATTCCAGGTGACCCTAACACAGGGTGGACCTCATCCTACACTCAGAGAAATACTAACTTGGTCTTACATTAATCCCTAGGATGGCTGAGTATAATCACCTCAATACACCTATGTTCTGAAACTGTCTCTGGAAACTGAAAATCGGTCTACACAGTATTGGTTGGGAGTATGTGGTACGTGTGTACATCCACTATGTATCTGGGACATGCCTTTAATTTGGATATTTTTATGTCAGGTATTTTCAAAGGCGTTCCAGATCTCTGAGTTTATTTGAAATTTCTATTCACTCTTTGGAATGTATAATAATGGGTGTGAGCGCAGCTTTCAAGGCAACAGAGACGGAAAAAGAAGATAACAGAAATAGCATTCAGAGAAAATAAACCAAAAATAACACACTAGAAGATGCAGCAGAGTGGAGGGAATACCCACAGCTGTGGCAACACTTTCTCTAGGGAAAACCAGCTTTAATGTTTTAAGGAGTGAAAGGCCATCTTTCTTTACCTCAGGCATGTCAAAACATATTTCCCAGGTATCTTTTTCATCTTGTTCCCAGAAGATAAATGTAGACTGTTTCTTAATTTTCAGTAACAAAAGGGAAAATAGAAGAAATTAGGTCTATAAGACACAATCATGCATGTAGGGTTTGGATTCAAAGTGGGTTGGGAAAAGTCAAGATGGAAAAAGATGCTGGGAATTTTAAGATGTTCTAGTGGGAACAAGGAAAGTGAATATTTGTCAGAAGTACTTAGCATTTTGAGGTTTCATTTTATACTTTTAAGTATTTCTTTATTTTTTACAACTAACATATTATCTGTTTAAAAATAAAATAATGTAATAAACATAAAATAACATTTGTAATTTATGTGAATAGAAGGCAGGGCACCCACAATTTATGCCCTCTCTGCTTTGACATTTTCAGAAGATACATTTGATTTGAGCAGTATTTACTGTCTATCTTACGCTTCCTGTCCCCACCACCTTCACTGATTCTCTTTCTACCAGATTCCTTTTTTGTTTACAGAAGCAGAAATTGTAAACCGTTTATGGTATATTTCTGCTTGTTAGTTTTGTTAATGCTCTTAGTCTGTCTTTACTGGGATATGCAAATTTAAAACTAATAGATTATTTCTTTCACTTTTGAAATTATCTATCTATCCATCTATCTTCTGCCTATTTACAAATATAAAATGAACGACATCTACCATATGTATGTACTGATTCTGCTTTAGTATTAAAACACTGGCCATCAGCTAACCTCTCTGCTCTTGCCTGTCTGTGGTTCACTCAGCTCCAGCAAACCAAGTCTACCAGTTGCTCCTTAAGCACTCCAGGCATGCTACCATGTCAGGGTTTTGCACTGCCTCTTTCATCAGCTTAGAATGCTGTTCCTTAAGAGAGCCTCTTTCTTTGCCTCCTCCAAATCTTTCCCAAAATGTCTTAATAGTGAGGTCATTGTAAACCACCCTATTTAAAATTTTACCTCCGATTATGGCTCCTGTTCCTCTTTTCCTGCTTACTTTTTTTTCCCTTAACATTTGTTACCTTCTAACACAGTCTATAACTTATTTATTTTGTTCATTGTCCGTCTCCTTTGGAAAAAATTTCCATGAGGTCAGTGAATTGAGTCTCTTTTATTCTTTGAGGTATTTTCAGCATCTTGAACTATGCTTGCTACATAGTTGGCGATCAATAAATATTTGTTGATTGGATTGAATGAACTGATCTACAAAATTTATTTGAGCAAAATGATGAAACAATAAAGGAACTAATACTGCTATCAAATTATGTATATACATTTGTTAGTAGTTGAAACTACTCAGAAGTTTGCTTTCCCTCATTTGAAATTCATTCACCGATTTTAACTTAATAAGAGACTTACTCTTTGTCACACAGATTTTCTATATATTGCTTAGTCCCCATCTCTTTAACACAGGTATTCTTACTTTATTTTACAGAAATTTTACAAAGTACAAGTGACTTGACCAAGGTCACAGAACTAGTTTGGAGTTGAGATATGAACACAAAAGTTTGTGTTCACTGTAGCATCATTATGCTATAGTTTCATATACTCTTAATTCTAATAACTCCTAATAGTTTTAAGAATTCCAAAATATCAAGGGTGACTCTTTAAGAAAAAAAAATCTGATCTGAGAAACCAAGTTGCCCTTCAGAGCTTCAAGTTAATTCCAAATATGTTATACTGATTTGATAATATATTTTATATTTGTATTACACAAGATAGTAATAGTTGAATTTCTTGATATTGATGTTATCTGCAGAAAAATGGCTTTATCTTAAAACTCTTTGTGTATTCATGTCCATTTTGTTCTAATATGAGAATACACGTTTTAAGTTATTAATATAGTTTACTTTTTTCTTTAAAAATATTTGTTTACATATTAAAGATAGATTATAAAACATTCACTGAGAACTTGCATATTACCTTTTCTCCCAACCAAAAGTAAATACTATGTTGAATTTTGTGTTTATTACTTCTGGTTTTTTTTTTTAGAAGTTTCTTTCTTTATGAAAAATATATCATACCCCTTGGTTGATTTGCCATTTTTGATTAAATTAATCTTATATATTATCTCTCGAAGCATTATTTTTAGGGTATAATTCTGACTCAAGATTGTTATGATTAGAAGCATTTGCAATTCATAGCACATGAAATTCTAATGGTGCCAAATAGTATTCAAAGCCATAATTGTACTTATCACAGATTTTGTAACTAATTATTCTTTACATCAGACATATGTAAACAATACATTAACTTACTAATCCATAAAACTTACTAAACATCAAATAATTGAAACTAGTTTTTACTCTTTTACTTAAAACTATGCTGAAGAACCAGGTAGTTGGCATTAAATCAGAGCAAAAATAGACTACCTTTGATGCTGTTCTCTTCAAGAACATTTAGGTCATAATTTCATTCTAATGTATCATGGCATGACCCTATGCAAGCAAAATGGAGACTCACCATAGTCCAGTTCTCTTATCAAAGGATAAAGACAAAACCCAAAGAACACTTCTTTTCAAAATTTATATGTATGTTACAATCACAACTTTGGATAACAAAGGCAGAAACCCATTCTCAAAGAAAATAAGTTTATCTAGGGTCTCAAAACGGAAAATGTAAACAAGAGATTCCAAAACTCTCATTGAAAAGTCTGCTAGTGTAGGTTATATATATATATGTGTGTGTGTGTGTGTGTGTGTGTGTGTATAGACACATATATACACACATATATATATACAGGTTGATATATATATAGGTTATATCAATATATATTATATATATCTATATATTATATCAATATATCTATCTGTATATATATATCAGTCTCAAAATGGTGAACATTTTATTAATGGTTTAATAAAAATCCCTTTGAAGACAATCTATTATAAGAATTTAAACGACTATATTAAATGTTAGTTCCCTGTCCCTCACTGAAGTCAGATAGTACAAAAGTGTACCAAAACAAAATGCAACAACTAAAAAGCAATAGCAATGATAAAGAAACCAGAGCACTTAGTAGAAAATCATACCTGATGAGGGGAGCAGAATTTTTTGTCACTGGTTAGTCTGTTTCCATCCATGGAGAAAAGGAAGCTGCTTCTTTTGACACTGTCTTCAGATTCGGATTTGGGAAAGCTGTCTCTCTCTCCTTTGTTGTTTCCTTCAAGGTGCTCTCTCTGTCTTCTTTTCTTCCTTCGGTTCCTCCATTCTTTAGCACTTTTGGAACTCAACTTTGATGCTTCTGAAGAACTTTCCAACAACTCTCCTAACCCACCTATTCCACTGAAATCTCTTGAAGCAGCTGATGCTGCCGCAACTGCCTGTCATAAAACAAAGCCAGGCACTATTTAGAACACAGAGCTTTGAAAACAGTTGAGTATGGTTAAAATATTGCCATTTAAGACACATTAACTACAAGTGAAAAGTCTATCCTCTAGTCCTTTTATTTTGTCTCACCACAAGAGTTTACTTAACAACGATCCTTATGTTTTAAATCATATAAAGCAATATGCTAGTGTATGCATTAAAGCAAGAAAAATCTGGTTTTGCCTGTCTTCTGGATTGTCTTTTTTTTGGGGGGGGGGGGGTGACAACTGTTCTCTTCAAAGTGTCTTCTATACTTTAAAAAGCAAATGTTTTCTTCGTGGTGGTTGCTCATCTAACTACCATTCTGATTCCATCTGTAAAACGTTTCCTCCTGTGTGCACTTCTGAGCAGCTGAGTCATATTTTTCCCCTCTAAATCCAGTACAAAAGACTGTCTCTTTTATTTTTTTGTGAACATAAAACATTTCAAGTGTCTACTATTTTACCTCCAGATGGAAGTAGGGAAATGTATTAGATAGCTTATCATCTTCCTTCCTTTGAATTACATTTAGGACTGTAGTTCACATCTCTGTGATCATGTTACTCCCAGAGAATTTATTACATATCACTTTAAAAATTTTAAACGTTCATAATTATTTAATATTATAAATAACAACAAAGGATTAACATAGCAATACATAAATTCATTCAAAGGATTATGAGAACTGCTTCAAATATTTTCTTTCTATATTGCAGCACTAAGTATTCTTAAGCACTTTGAATTTCTGTACCTACAAATGAAACACAGCTCTGAGGTGAAACATGGCAAATAGTATTTTTAGACTGGAAATGATCTAACAATGAAATACAGAGGATATGAAACAATATGGTGTGCATCAAAGCTGAGTTCTCATTAAGTATAGTACTATTTGTAAATGTAACCACAGAAGTGAAAATTAAATTATGACAATATCAGTTAAACTTTTTACATATGTCATCACTAAATACAAACAAATCTAACTTATCTAATATATTGTTTATCTTTCCCATTAACTGTAAGCTAGATAGAAATTGTATCATTGTATGCTCAGTGACTAGTATGTCACCTGACATAAATAAGGCTCAGTAAATAATTGGTGAATAAAGATTTAAAAATGTACTTTGCTATCAATTGTCTCAGACACTGGGGTGGGGGTGGGGGAAGAACAAGACATACTTAACCTTGACTTTGATGCTTCTGAAGAACTTTATAGAACTTATACTTAACTTGCTACAGATAGCAAGCTGACTTTTCAAGACATCATAAAAGACTTGACTTTTCAAGACGTCGTAAAAGACTGTCATAACAGTCTATATAACAACATATTTTAGGAAGAAATGGAGATGAAACCTATTTATAATGCTTTGACAACACTTTGTGCTTTATGTTTCATCTTTCTTGAGAAGAAGCAAACTCTCCTAAGTAGTTTTCATTTTTAAACTTCATGTTTAAAAATTTAAAAAAGATTTTAAATCTAAAATTACTATGCTGCAAATTCTCTAGGATTACAATGATCTCAGGGAGGGAAACTTAGTACTAAATATGATTTTAAATTTATGTGTTTGACCAAGCAACACATAAAATGTAACATATTTATTTATATTAAGCACTATATTCATAATGGAAGCTCAAATCTAAGACTTGATATAAGACAATACCCAGCATTTAAATAAAACAGTAATTCAGAATTTAGATATTTATAAAATTTTATAGAGTCATATAGCCAGGTTTTTAATGGAATTATTGATCATCAGTATCACTTTTAATATAATTCATGATGTAAAATGAGAAATATTAAGTACATTTTATAACTCTGACTATATATGCAAAATAAAGTGAATAAATGAATCACTTATCTGTAGCAAGTTAAATATACTTACAGAGTTCTGGATACATATGAGGTACATAATATACACCATTTGTTGAAACAGTGAAAATATATATACCCTTTCTTATCCAAATAAAGTCCTTAATTCTCTTTTCTATTTTATATAGACACAAACACACAACACACAGTGTTAATCATTTATTGACTTGTTTGTTCCTGCAAACAAAGGAAGTGGTGGTAATAGTCCCTCACCATAATCCTAAAACTTATGTCCATTTAAATCACTTCCAAACTTTTTTTTTTTTTAGATGGGGTCTCACTCTGTCGCCCAGGCTGGAGTGCGATGGCATGATCTCGGCTCACTGCAACCTCCACCCCTGGGTTCAAGCGATTCTCCTGCCTCAGCCCCCTGAGTAGCTAGGATTACAGGCATGAGCCACCACACCTGGCTAATTTTTGTATTTTTAGTAGAGACAGGGTTTCACTATGTTGGCCAGGCTGATCTCAAACTCCTGGCCTCAAGTGACCCACCCACCTCAGCCTCCCAAAGTGCTGGGATTACAGGCGCGAGCCACCGCACCCGGCCACAAACTTTGTTTTGCATAAGACATTATTTCCAAACCTATTCTGGTTAACAGTTCAAATAACTCAAAACCAAAACAGATTTCTAAGGCAACAAAGGTAACCTCAGACACATTCTCTGTGTCACTCATCAACTCAAATCTGTCATTTGTTCCACTTCCAGTGATTTGCCAATTCCCTCAAAGGCAGATGTTTCCTGTCATCTCTCATGTCTGTGTACCTGTTTATACCCAACTCTGTGACACTACCAATGTCCTTCATATGAGAATAACTGTGTTACTTTCACAGCCAACTTGCTGAATTCCTCTTTTAACAAATAAGAAATTTCACTTAATATTTACTCAGGAAATTACATTTTCTTATAACATTTTTGTGTGATTCAAAGTAGGCTCTGTAACTCACTGTATCTGTGTGTCCGTAAAAATATAACCACATAACTAATACTTCATTCATTTTATATATATAATCCAGTTAAAATCCCATTCAAAGCTACAAGACATTATACCTATTTCTGTTCTACCCCAATTATATTAGATTTCTTAAGAGCTACTATTTCGAATTTTGTTCTAGAGCTTACTCCCAAATTTTTTCCTATCAGAGCAATATAGACTGCTATGGGATATACTAAGCTGGGCAACATTAGGTACTTAAATATCACAATTTAAATGTCAAACACAATTAGAATGATCTAGGACAAAACATTGATTTCTTTGCAGGGTTTGTGTTTCTCCACATTATTTTCTCATGCCTACACAATGACTAGCCCTAGGTGGCCCCTCAACCAATAATAAAAAAGATGGAAGTGATGCTAGCCTTCATGAAGTCATTGGCTAGATAGTAACTTTTGAAGAGTCATAGGTGGTTAGGGAGACTTAAGCTACACTGCAGCATAAATGATATTATAGGTGCACTAATTCTGTCTTTGCCTCCACTTCCTCCTGGCTTCAACATTGATAATTTACTAGTCATCATTACCTGTGTTGTCAATAAGGAACTAAAATGGATTTGGCACTGTGCTACTCCAATCAGTATTATACTTTACCTTGGATAAATTTAAATTTTATATGTATGAAGCTAAAGCTGAATCAAATTGTGATGATTTGGTCACTAAGATTCAGTAACTGACTACTAAGTTAATAGAACTGATGTTTTTTAGCCAAACTCATCATAATCGTAGGTTCTTTAAACTTCTACTAGAAATAGTGCATGTTTATTTCTAAGTTCGAAAAGACTATACTCTTTTTAATTGATGTCATATTTTACCCTAAAATGGCTGCATTTTAGAATAAACTCATTATCTGTGTAGGATTTTCAAGCACATTAATTTGTCTGCTTTTATTAATGATAATAGAAAAACCCAGTGCTTTAAAATACAATCATATGCAATTTATGAATATTATTTCCTATAACACTTATTTAAAACCTTGAAATAAAGTATTTGCCCTGTAAATAGCTATTTTTATTTTATTATATTATAAATGTGTTTTATTTATGGTGATATAGAATAAAACTCTTAAATAATTCAAATGTAGAACTTTCTGGCAAGCATGAGGTATATTTTAAAATATTTTCAAGTTTCACCAAATTTGTTTATAGTTTTCTGTATAAAATCAATAAGGTATATCCACATTACTACTCTGTATCCAATGGTAAGATGAAAGTGGTCAAGCTAGCATGTTCAGCAAAAGCTATGCCTAGAGTTGAGCTCAATAATTCACTAAACAACTCATTGCTGTATCTCCATTACACCAAAAAATGCCTTGAGAAAGGACCTAATGCTATTTGTTGTGCATCTTCAAAGTAACTCAGAATTGTTAAAAACTTAAATTTTGAATATACCAATTTCTATTATATACTGTCATCCAAAGAATACTTCAAATATGTGGAGCCATTCATCTGAAAAAAATCCTCAAAAAAGTCAGTGCATAAAAATATTATTTGGATTTCTGCTTCTGGCCAAAATTGAGTAACAGAGACCAGATTTGCTCTCTCCTGAAGCAACCAATAAAACAGACAAAATACATGTTACAGTGGTTTTGAAGGCACTGGACATCAGATCAGGATGTTTTAAGATATTGGAAAATGGAAAAGCAAGCAGTCAGCTCTATGCTTTTCTTAGCTTATGGACTGGAACTTCCAGACTATGATGTAGAGAGGAAGTATCTCTGCAGACTCCATGAATGGATGAGATGAAGCTGAGTTTAGGAAAATCAGGGTGGTTGTATAGTTCACAGAACAGGGTACCACAGAGGAGAGAGTCGAGCAGAGAGAGAACTCTAGGGATCTTCTCAGGTTCTCCTTGAGTACTGAGAAGATTATTCACCAAGCATTTGTCTTAGAAAACTACCTGAGGCTGAGGATTAGAGAGAACACCACCTGGCAATCACACTGTGCCAGAACAGTGTCTGTTCCTACACTGGCAAACACTTCGTTTTAAATGCGCATTGGGTAGAGTATTAGGAAGGGTCTTGATTCACTAGTGAGGAATAATTAGTCTTAGAATAAATGGTATTCTGGTCCTGCCTAACAAATTTTCAAAGGTTTAAAGATACAAAAGGATCAAACTGTGTAAACGACATAACTATGTCCTGAAACAAAGATCAATAATTTTTATGGGAATACAAAAATATCCAGCACTTAAAAAAAGTAAAATTGACAGTGTCTGGAATTCAATTGAAGATTGTCAGGATCATAAAGCTGCAGGAATATGTAACCCATGATAAAGAGAAAAATTAATCAAAACTGACCAAGAAGTGACACAGATGTTCAAATTAGCAGACAGGGAACTTAAACAGTTGTTATAACTGTATTGTGTATGTTCACAATGTTAATTAGAGATATATGAAATATAAAAAAGACAGATCAAGCTTGCAGAGGTGAAAACTACAATGTTTCAGATGACAAATACACTGGATGAAATTAGCGGCAGATTAAATGTTCAAAAGAAAAGATAATTGACTTAAAGACAGCAATAGAAATCATTCAAATTGCATTTGACAAATGGAGTTTAAAACTCATACAGAGTCTTTGCTATTGTGAATAGTGCCACAATAAACATACGTGTGCATGTGTCTTTATAGCAGCATGATTTATATTCCTTTGAGTATATATCCAGTAATGGGATGGCTGGGTTAAATGGTATTTCTAGTTCTAGATCCCTGAGGAATCGCCACACTGTCTTCCACAATGGTTAAACTAGTTTACAGTCCCACCAACAGTGTAAAAGTGTTCCTATTTCTCCACATCCTCTCCAGCACCTGTTGTTTCCTGACTTTTTAATGATCACCATTCTAACTGGTGAGTGGGGGAGGTGGGAAGGATAGCATTAGGAGGTATACCTAATGTAAATGACGAGTTAATGGGTGCAGCACACCAACATGGCACATGTATGCATATGTAACAAACCTGCATGTTGTGCACATGTACCCTAGAACTTAAAGTATAATAAAAAATATATATATATAAAACTTAGAAAAAAAACTCATACAGAGCTACAAGGGACATAAAACAGCCAAAACAGCTTTGAAAAAAAAAAAAAAGAACAAAAAGTTGGGGACCTGCACTATCTTATTTCAAGACTCGTCATAAAAGGTACAGGAATTAAGAGAGTGTGGTACTGGTATAAAAATGACAAATAAATCAACTGAACAGAATAGAGTTCAGAAATAGACACACTCACCTATGGACAACTAATAATTGACAAAAGTTCAAAGGCAATGCAGTGGAGAATGAATATTTTGTTTTTATGCAGTTGGAATAATTAGATACTCATATTTTTAAAAAGTGAATCTCAATATATCACTCATATGTTATACAAATTAACTAAAATGGGTTATTTACCTAAATATAAAGCATAAAACTAACTTAAGAAGAAAATGTAGAAGAAAATACTCATGGGGTTGACTTGGCAAAAATTTCTTAGATCCAAAAGAATGATTTAAACAAAAAAGCTAAGAAATAATACTCTGGATAAACTGCACTTTAAATATTTGAGAAGCATATATGTGATATAGGACTTACATCCCAAAGAGTCAAAGAATGCTCAAAACTCAATAATATGAAATCAAACAACCTAACTAAAAAAAAAGGAGGGGATTAAAGATTTGAACAACCACTTCATAAAAGAAGCTATACAGATGGAAAATAAGAACAGAAAAAGGTGCTCAACATTAGTAATTAGGAAAATGAAAATCAAAACAGAAATGAGATACTTATTAGAATGGCTAAAATTAAAAAGACTGGCCATACCAAATGTTGGCAAAAATATTGAGAAATTATAATTCTAACTGGCATGAATCAGATTTTTACTATATATTCGCGAGTCTTCACCTTTCAGTATATGGATTTTTTTTCTGTCTTTTAATACGGTACTGTGTTTCCGTCTCTTCTCCTCAACACATTAATGCCCCATTCACTATACCCCTAGCTCACACAGCCTTTAATATTAATAAAAATCTCAAGTTGGCATCTAACTTTAAATACCTTCCTGATATCCTGATGTGGGCTATAGCAAACATTTTTTTTTTTCTACAGAAATCCCAAAGAATTGTTAAGCACAGGTATATATAAAGTATCTTGTCAACCTTTAAAATCAATTAACTTCAGAACAAAATCTCAAATGTCATAATTAGGGGTGAATCACTAATAATTGGAAATATCAGTTTTATTTCTTTTCTAAATTAAGTAAAAAATTAAATTCCTCTCTTAGGTTCTATGAGACAATTCCATAGTAAACCTTATCCCTAATGTATTTTCTATCCGCTAGCTGATTTCTTTATATACAGTGTCTAAAAAGTTTGTTAGACTCTAACTTCAGAAACAAGTTCATATTTGAATACTTTTTTTTTCTAATGACAATGCCTATATATAAAATGAAAAAGCAGTTCCAATCTACCCTCTATAGTATAACACTATTTCTACTTAGAAACTAATAATAATAATGATAAATCTTTGCTTTTATCACTCAGTACCTGAGCTTCTTCCTGTTGCTTTTTAAGCTGTTCGAGCATCTGCTGAAATTCGGCCTCTTTTTGTTCTGCTTCTTCCAAGGTGGCCTGATTCTGCTCCTCATAGGCCATGGCCACCACAGCCAGGATCAAATTCACCAAATAAAATGAACCCAAGAAAATGACTAGGACAAAAAATATCATGTATGTTTTCCCAGCAGCACGTAATGTCTAGGGGAAATGGGGGATAATTCCATCAGTATTTTAGTATAATGTCCCCAAATAAATATCTGATTACCACAGTTAGATAGTCAGTAGACTAATTAGCTTTTTAGTATCCAGTTTATTTTCACCAAGAATTTTTTGGTATTGATATGCTCAACACACAAAATTAAGAATCAGATTATCTGAGGCTTGACTGCAGTCTTGTTTGATATAAATACATTTTAAACTCATATATAGTGGATATATATGTGAGCCCCATTATAATGCTTTTATTAGAGTTCATATGCAGAGCAATAATATGACAAGTAAGAGCACTGAACCTTTAAATCCTTTCAGTGAGATTCCATTTGCACTGCAGCTATTCACCATACTATCTATAGATGACTTTTGCTCCCCTCCCCTTCTAGTCTCAGTTAATAGCTAGAGCTTTAATTTGAAATTTTCACATCAACATCATTGATTTTTAAAATCTTTTAACCTGCTGTTTATATACCAACAACTGGATTATCAACTTCTAAGAGTCATGAACATTATTTGCATCTCCAAGTTCCTAGCAGAATGCCTTTCACATAAAAAAGTCCTCAGTGTACATATATAGGTACTGACTCAGTGAGCAATTAGGATTCCTGGCACACTTGCTTTATGTTGGACCTTCCTCTGTGTTCCAGAGTGTTATAAGCAGGTCCTTTCCCTTCCTTTCCATTCCCTTCTCTCCCTTTCCCTTTCCTTTTCCCGTTCCCTTCCCCTTTCTTTTTTTGAGATGGGGTCTTACTCTGTCATCTAGGCTGGAGTGCAATGATATGATCTCGACTCACTGCAACCTCCACCTCCTGGGCTTGGGTGATCCTCCCACCTCAGACTCCCTTGTAGCAAGGGCTACAGATGGGCGCCACCATGCTGGGCTAATTTTTGTATTTTGGTAGAGATGGTGTTTTGCCATGTTGTTCAGGCTGGTCTCGAATTCCTGGACTCAAGTGATCCATCCGCCTCTGCCTCCCAAAGTGCTAGGATTACAGGCACACCCAGCCTATGCTTTTCATTTCATACATGTCTATAAAAATAAATGTTATGCATGCTCATTTGGACCTTACCAACTGGTAAAGATTTTCCCAGTAGTCTTGAGTCATGAGTCGAAATAGAGACAGGAAAGCCCAGCTAAAGGTGTCAAAGCTTGTGTAGCCATAGTTGGGGTTTCGACCAGCCTTCACACAGATGTATCCTTCTGGACACTGGCTATAAGAGAGAGAAATGGAGGTAGGGTCAGTATAGAAATTACAGCAATTTCAATTTATTTGACTTATAGGAATTTTCAAAACCCAAAGCTGCTATCTGTGACGAATTATCTTGCTTTAATTTCCAGAACACTTTAGGTGATTGCCCACCGTGAAACTTATCAGATGAAATTCACTAGGAAGACCAATAGAAAATTTAGATGCGAATAAATATTTACGGACATTTAGAATGGCAGAAAACTAGCAACCACACACTTTTAGCTCTGACATTACCATATTTCTACTCTTTACAAAGTGGCAAGAATCAATAGTTAAAAATTAAGGCCGGGTGCAGTGGCTCACGCCTGTAATCCCAGCACTTTGGGAGGCCAAGGCGGGCGGATCACGAGGTCAGGAGATCGAGACTATCCTGGCTAACACAGTGAAACTCCATCTCTACTAAAAATACAAAAAAAAAAATTAGCTGGGCGTGGTGGTGGGTGCCTGTAGTCCCAGCTACTCGGGAGGCTGAGGCAGGAGAATGGCGTGAACCCGGGAGGTGGAGCTTGCAGTGAGCCGATATTGTGCCATTGCACTCCAGCCTGGGTGACAGAGCGAGACTCTGCCTCAAAAAAAAAAAAAAAAAAAAAAAAAAAAAAAAATTAAAAGCCAGAAAACAGACAAAGAGTGTGGAATCAACCATTTCATTAGCTGGTTTTGTAGAATTTTCTAAAATAAAGTTAATATTTATAACAATTTTTTATTTACAGAAAAAGTATGAGGATAGTACAGTCTTCATACATTCCATGCCATTTTCAATATTGATATATTGTTATTATTTAATTGAGATGGGATCTTGCTATGCTGCCCAGGCTGGTCTCAAACTTCTGGGCTCAAGCAATCTCCCGCCTTGGCCTCCTGAAGTACTGGGATTACAGGTGCGAGCCACCGCACCCAGCCTTAATACATTATTATTACCTAAAGTTACTATTTTATTCAGATTTCATCAGTTTTTTTTTTTTGTTTGTTTTGTTTTGAGATGTAGTCTCGTTCTGTCACCCAAGCTGGAGTGCAGTGGCGCAATCTCGGCTCAATGCAAGCTCTGCCTCCCAGGTTCACACCATTCTCCTGCCTCAGCCTCCCAAATAGCTGGGACTACAGGTGCCTGCCATCACGCCCAGCTAATTTTTTGTATTTTTAGTGGAGACAGCGTTTCACAGTGTTAGCCAGGATGGTCTCCATCTCCTGACCTCGTGATCCACCTGCCTCGGCCTCCCAAAGTGCTGGGATTACAGGCGAGAGCCACTGTGCCTAGCCCTCAGTTTTTTTCTTAATGTCCTTTTTTTGCTCCAGGATCCCATTCCGGTTACACATCGCATTTAGTAGTTATGTCTTTTTAGGCTCCTCTTGGCTGTGACAATCTCTCAGACTTCCCTTGTTTTTGATGACCAAAACAGTTTTGAGGATTACTGGTCAGATATTTTGTAGAATACCCTTCAATTGGGATTTGTCTAATGTTTGTCTCATGATTATATTTAGGTTATGGATTTTTGGGTGGGAGACTACAGAGGTAAAATGTCACTGTCGTCACATCACATCATGCCAAGGGTACGTACTTATCACTCACTATGACTTATCACTGTTGATGTTAACTTTCACCACCTGTCTTGAGGTAGTGTTAGGTTTCTCTACTGTAAATTTACTCCCTTTTCTTCCTTTTCCATATGTGCTCTTTGAAACAAAGTCACTGTGTACAGACCACATTTAAGGAACCTGCAGTTATGATCTTAAGTATATACAAAAATTATTTGAAATTATTCTGCACCGGATATTTGTCCATTCATATTTTATTTAATTATTCAATCATTTCAATTAACATGTAGTCATGGATATTCATTTTATATTTTGGATTACAATTCAATGATATTTCATTTATTTGTTCAAATGGCTTCATCTTTGGCCATTGGAAGCTCTTTCAGTTGACACCTGTAACAGTTTGACATACACCATGGTTGTGGGTTGCATTTTTTTTTTTTTAACACTTTCTTACTTTTAGGTACTATCAGATGCTCCAGGCTCATCTTTTATAATTTCTGCCACAGTCCTAGAATCAACCATTTCTCCAAGGACTAGTTCTTTTTATTGGAAAATGGTATTAGAAACCAAGATCTGAGTGCTAGCTGTGTTTGTTGCTGCTGGGGTGTCATTGCTTCTAGGCCCTCTCAGCTGACAGAACAAGGAGATACACATGTTTGTAATTGCTCTGTACTGGTACACATGCACAGTGGTTTCAGGATTGTTAATCTATACTACCATTGGAAACAACTTTATCAACTAGGGTATTGTTCCTTTTACCTTTAGTCTTACAGACTCCACTCATTTCCAAAGTTACTTAGGTTGGCATGTTATTACCCCACCACTTACAGTGAGGTCGTTTCATATTTTGCAATACATTTATATATTTTTGTCACATATTCCATTTCTTCCTGGGATCCCCAAACCTCACAAAAGATTTTTTTTAATTTGTATATATTAAGATTCACTCTTTGTTTTATAAAGGTCTATGAGTTTTAACAAATGCGTTGTTTCATATTCACCATTATAGAATCTTAGAGAACAGGTTCTCACCCTAAAAAAAAAATCCCCTTTGCTTTACCTAGATAATCCTTCACCATGAACCCCTGGAAAACACTATTTTCTTATCATCTTTATTGTTTTGTGTTTTCTAGAATGTCAGGTAATTGAAATCATACAGTATGTAGCTTTTTGAGGTTGGCTTTTTCTCACTTAGAAATGTGCATTTAATATTCATTAATATCTGTTTGTATCTTGATAGCTCATTTCTTTTTAATCACTCAGTAATATTTTATTGTATGGGACAATTTATTTATCTATACAACTATTGAAGGACATCTTGGTTGCTTCCAGTTTGGGGTCATTGAAGGGCATCTTGGTTACTTCCAGTTTGGGGTCATTATGAATACAGCTGCTATAAATATTCACATGCAGGTTTTTTTGTGAAGACATAAGTTTTCAAGTTGATCAGCTAAATACCTAGAAGTGCACTTGTTGGATCATATGGTAAGACTATGTTTATTTTGTAAGAAACCGCCAAACTGTCTTCCAAGGCGGTTGTCTAGTTTTGCATTCCCACCAGAAATAAGCGAGAGTTCCTGTTATTCTGCATCCTCATCAGAAGTTGGTATTGCCAGATACATTTCTCAGTCATTCTAACAGATGTGCAGTGGTAACTCCTTGTTGTTTTAGTTTGCAATTCCCTAATGACAAATGATGTCGAGTGCCTTTTTACCTCCTTAATAGCCACCTGTACTATATACTCGTGTGGGGTATCTGTTCAGATCTTTTGCCAGTTTTAAATTGGGTCATTTGTTTTCTTATTGTTGAGTTTTAAGAGTTCTTTAGATATTCTGGACACTGGTTTGTTGTTTTGTTTTGTTTTGAGACAGGGTATAATTCTGTTGCCCAGGCTATAGTGCAGTGGTCTGATTATGGCTCACTGCAGCCTCAACCTCCCAGGCTCAAGTAATCCTTCTGCCTCAGCCTCCTGAGTAGCTGGTACCACAGATACACTACACCATGCCTGGCTAATTTTTTTATTTTTATTTTTTGTAGAAACAGTGTCTCCCTATGCTGCCCAGGCCAGTCTCAAACTCTTGGGCTCAAATGATCTTCCCCTCTCAGCTTCCCAAAGTGCTGGATTACAGGAATGAGCTACTGCACCTGGCCCCAGTCTTTTTTTTTTTTAATCAGATATGTGCTTTGCAAATATTGTCTTCCAGTTGCTGGTTTGTCTTTTCATTCTCTTAAGAATATCTTTGTAAAACAGCAGCTTTTAATTTTAATAAAATACAAATCATTTATTTCTTTAATGGAATGTGCCGCTTAAATACAAAATGGTTTTGTATTTAAAACTCATCACCTTGCTCACTCCTGTAATCCCAGCACTTTGGGAGGCCGAGGCGGGCGGATCACGAGGTCAGGAGATTGAGACCATCCTGGCTAACATGGTGAAACCTGGTCTCTATTAAGAATACAAAAAATTAGCCGGGCGTGGTGGCGGGCGCCTGTGGTCCCAGCTACTCGGGAGGCTGAGGCAGGAGAATAGCTTGAACCCGGGAGGTGGAACTTGCAGTGAGCCGAGATCGCGCCACTAAACTCCAGCCTGGGTGACAGAGCTAGACTCCGTCTCAAAAAAAAACAAAAACAAAAACAAAAAACTCATCACCAATGGCCAGGCGCAGTGGCTCATGCCTGTAATCCCCAGCACTTTGGGAGGCCGAGGCAGGTGAATCATTTGAGATCAGGCTCCCACTGATTCTACATTATGGTGACTTGTACAGTTCTTTCATTATATGTTACAGTATACTAATAATAGAAATAAAGTACACAATAAATGTAACGTGCTTGAATCATCCGGAAATCATTTCCCACCACCACCCTTGGTCGGTGGAAAAATTGTCTTCCACAAAACAGTCCCTGGTGCCAAAAAGGCTGGGGACTGTTGACGTAAATTACTTAAGCCATAATAGGAATTCATTAAAGGGAATAGATTATTATGGTTTAATAGGAATAAAGTATGTATTAACCAAATTTATCCAAAATTTTATCTGGGCTTTTATGTTAATCATCATCATAATAAATAATAGTTAATAGGCAATAAATTCTTTTCTTTTTTTTAGAGAGTGTGCTTTTTTTTAAAATTTATTAAAAACTTTTTTTGGGGGACAGGGTCTCGCTTTGTCATCCAGACTGGAGTGTATTGGTGCCATCTCAGCTCACTGCTACCTCCATCTTTCACGTTTAAGAGATTATTGTGCCTCAGCCTCCAGAGTAGCTGAGATTACAGGTGTGCCCCACCACACCCAGCTAATTTTTGTATTTTGTAGTAGAGACAGGGTTTCGCCATGTTGGCCAGGCTGGTCTAGATCTCCTGGCCTCAAGTAATCCCCCTGCCTCTGCTTCCCAAAGTGCTGGGATTACAGGTGTGAGCCACCGCTCCCAGCCATTTTTCAGAGACAGCCTATCGCCTAGGCTGGAGTGCAGTGGCATGATCATAGCTCACTGTGGCTTGGAATTCCTAGGCTCAAGCAATCCTCCTACTTTAGCCCCCTGAGAAGTTAGGACTACATGTGTGCATCACAATGCCTGGCTAGGTTTTTCTTTTTTTCTTCTTCTTTTCTTTTCTTTTTTTTCTTTCTTTCTTTCCTTTTTTTTTTTTTTTTTTTTTGTAGAGGTAGGGTCTTGCTTTGTTGCTTAGGCTGGTACATACAATAAATTCTTACAATTTTCCATGTGATAGTTCAAATACTTTATGTGTATTAAATCATTAATCATCACAACTATTAAAGGGACAGAATATTACTCTCTCCATTTTAACGATGAGTAAACTAAGGTACAGAGAGCCTAGGACACTTTTCCAAGGTCAAAGAGCTTACAAATGGTGAAGTTAGGATTTGAACCCTGGCATACATGAACTCTACAACCTATGCTCTTACCCCCTACATTCATAATAAGGCTAGGAAAACTGTCAGGAAAAAAAATTCCCCAAAGCTCTATTTATATGACTAGTATACATTTTCATTAACTCTCTTAGATTTTTATGGCTACACCAGTTTCCCTTTTTAAAGGATGACTCAAAATATATTTAAGTTCCATGTCCTAAGAGTCACTTACTATCGCTATCTCTCAGCTCTTAAAAAATTCCCTATTTTGATTTAAAATTAACTTACAATACTCTTAGGAAAATATTTAAGGGTTAGAGAATAACAGCATGACTAAGATATTATGGCATCTTTTATTGTAACATGTGGCCTAAAAGAACTATTCATTATGTCAACTGATACTTGGACATGCCTTTGGCACACATGCACCCTTGGCTTCTTTGTATACAGAAATTCATGCTCTTTCAAGAATACTTAAATATTTCAAAGCACTTCCCCAAGTGTGCTTCCACCCTGAAGACCACATTATAGTCTGGGTCTTTTCCAGTCACGACAAAACTCATCCCATTGATACATATGTACACCAATAAAAAGGGGCCCATCTTGTGTTCCTGTGTTTCCTAACAGCTCTGATGGATGTACAGCAAAGACAGACTCTGGGCCTTCACACATTGGAGCATCAATTTAAGAACATCTTAACTGTGAAATTTTGGGGAAAGGTCTTCACAAAGGGATGATTTTTAATGGCTGTGAGTTTAGGACCAGTGGCAATCCAGTAAGGCAGACAAGGCACTTCCTAGGGGAGCAGCACCACTCTTTATTGCATACATGGTAAGGCTACACATATAACCATGTAGATGTTTTCCTACCTACTTTTTTTTTCGCAAAGAGTTCTATATCTTAAAAAATATATTATGTTTCTTACCCTGCATCTGAGCCATTTCCACAGAGTAAAGGGTCTTTTTGCCCATCCAAAACATAAAAGTGACCTGTTAATACAAAAAAACCCCATTTTATTTCATATTAATCCTATTCACATTAGTATTAGTAATAAATCAGAGTTGGACTATTTCAGTTATTTACAAAGGTGACTGTACATCCACAGTCTCAACTATTTATAGTTGAAAATTCATTCAGCAACACTAAGGTTAACATAATGTAATACTTCTTACTGTCATCTCCAATGTAATCCTTCCAGTTAAATGTGCTCATTGTTACATTAACAAATGTCCCATTTGAATCCATTGTGCCATTAAAGTAGGAAGTGGTGTTGGTTTCAAAAGCAGAATCGCTTGGGGGCCACTGCAAACATTTATTCCTCAGATTGCCCATGAACAGCTGCAGCCCAATGAGAGCAAACACGCTCAGACAGAACACAGTCAGGATCATCACATCAGAAAGCTTCTTTACCGACTGGATCAGGGCCCCCACAATGGTCTTTAAACCTGCAGAGAGAGAACTATAGGTTACCTGAGGAAGAGTGCCAGAAACCATGATTTCTTAATAGTCACACACATTCTCTTTCCCCCATAAATGATTGCTTGACTATTTAGACACCAAAGCTGTATGGATAGCCTGATGATTTGGGAAATAGATGAACAGCAGATTTTATACATGAACAGTGTGCTTGCTGGAAATTCAATATGAAGGTTTAAATATCTAGTCAGGAAGTTTTGTTTGTGTGGTTTTACATGCTGAACAAACATACAAAAAAACTTGGGAGTTATTTTTCATTTCAGATTTTGTGTTTCATGCAGCCATTTTCCACCAATCCATTCTTTACTCTAGCCTCCAAGCAGTAGTAATTTAGAGGAGAAAAGAATTTTAAAATAATGTAAGTCTCATGCCATATACATGCTCTTCAACAATAATATTTGTAAAAGGAGATCCATTTTTGAACTACATCTGCAGCGAATGGTAAAATCCAAATCTGTTAGTAAAGCCGTGGTAGTGAAAAAGAGAGAGAGAGAGAGCGCAAGAGGCCCAAATTAGCATTTTTTGAAGATGTCTCATGCAATTTTCTGTTAAACTCAAAGGCTGACTTTATAAATACGCATGTAATTTGTAAAATTTTAGGAGCTAAACTGACATTGAAACATCATTTTGCATTATTTAACGGGATGAACTGTAATAATAAGCAACAGGGCTAATGCTGTAAGTCACATAAATTGATTTCAAACTCAATAATTAAAGTCAGCCTCGGTGTTTAACCTAGCTCTCACCTGGAATGACTGAAATTGTTTTCAGTGCTCGGAGAACTCTGAATGTTCTCAACGCTGAGACATTGCCCAGGTCCACAAACTCTGTCACATATCTGTAATAGGGGAGTTCACACACAAACACAATAACACACAAGAAAAGTTGGAGATATAAGGGGCCTACTACCTTACACCAGTTTCTTCTTACCTGGAATTACAGAAATAGTTTTCAGAGCTCTCAAGACTCTGAAAGTTCGAAGGGCTGAAACATTGCCTAGGCTTACAAATTCTGTTACATACCTGCAGAATTAAATCAGAGTTACTGATAGTTTTGGCAAAGTTTATACTAAATAAGGACTTAATGCTGGGTTTGGCACATAGAGCCCTGTGAGTTTAACAAATGGAATTGCTATAGACCTCAGGCTGCCATATGCTAAAGGTTGCTTTTAAGAAACAAAATTGTGTTGCTTTATTTCAATGTAATTTTCACTAATATGAACACTTTTGTTTGCAAAACTAATCCAAGTACAGTTGTTGCTATTAAACTGTAGTCAATGAATAACTTCACTTTGATGAAGAGAAAGACTATATGACATGAAGATAACCCCATTTATTGATCATTTACTGGACATATTTACATTGCAATATGTATTCTAATATGTATTCTTAAAATACACAATCCATATAGTTAACTTGACTAACAAGAAAGCTCTATATTTAATATATGACACAAAGACCTTGTTTGTACTATGACTATTTTCACTCCTTTGCGCTTATCAAATTTTCAAAATTACTCACGCCATCACAATGACACTGAAATCCAGCCAGTTCCATGGATCACGAAGAAACGTAAAATCTTCTAAGCAAAACCCTCTTGCCAAGATTTTTATAAGTGACTCAAAGGTATAGATTCCAGTGAATGTGTACCTAGGAAAAACATCCAAGCCAAAATTAACAATTTTGCTTGAACTGTTAAAATAAATGTTTTCAATCATAGCAAATCCTATCCTTTTGTGGTTTTTCAGTTCATTAAAATATTGTTCCTTACTTCTATTTACCAAATAATCTATTCATTTAGTTAGTTTTACAAGCCTGAGTAAAGAGTTAAACTGAAGAGAAAATATATTCTTTAGGAATCTAATCTTGTTTAACTATTTGGGTTTTAGAATAATAGTTTCATGTATCTTATGGATAATCATCTAGTTTGACCTTCTAGTGCAGCAGTGTCTGATAGAAATGTAATGTAAGCCACAAATGTAATTTTCAAATTCCTAGTAGCAAGTGAAAAGATGAGAAGAAGCAAGTCAACTTATTTTTTATACTGCATTTTATTTAAACCAATATATCTAAAATATGAAAATTCAACAATTAATATTAGCCAAATTTCAAGGTTCCATAGCCATATGTGGCTAGTGGCTTCCTCATCGGACAGTACAACTTTAGAGGCAACATAGCTTGGATTCATTTACTTAAATAATAAAATATTTTATTCAAATTTCTTAATGAGTAGACTCATTTTGAGGGCTAGTTTACATGTCTACCATAGAAAATATATTTCTTTTTTTTCAATTTTTAAGAATCATGTAGAGTTATAAACTGCCCCCCATTTCTCTCTCTTCTTTCTCTCTCCCTGCCCTCCTCCCTCCCACCCTGAGTGTATGTGTGTGTGTGTGCATGAGCGTGCTGTATAGATATATGTGTGTGTGTGTGTATATATTATCATATGAAATGTTCCAGTTCACTAGTATTTTATATGTGTGTGTTTGCACAAATGCCAAAATACACGGATACACAAAATTCTTAAATCTAACCTTGCATCACCTACTATCTCTATGCAATTGGGCTAAATCATTCAAACCTTGCTTAAATTCAATTTTCAGCCTCCAAAATGGTGGAAGACTTTTCTATTTGCTGTTTAATGTCATGTATTTCTAGCCCTCTTTTCTTTGAGTCTTGACAATATGTTATTGCTGTTTTCGTTTTTTTCCCAAAATAGTTGAGAGTACTTGTTTTTCAACATTGTGTTCTTTAAAAGCACAATTTAAGTTTATTTTTCAGAGCAGTTCACCCAAGCCACAAAGATTTGATTTACTCATATTAAATTCATTAGATTTTTCAGCCTACCAGTATTTATATATGAAAAATGTTAGGATCATTATTTTGAAATGTTTTCTGCACAAGTTTCTTTCATATGAGGGAACAAAGACATCAAGGATAATTTATGCAGATATCTTCAAGTCTAGTTTTCTTAAGTACATTCCCTTCCTTTTCTCCCCCAACAATTCAATTGATCTCATAAGCAATAATTCCTATCTTTACTTATATGAAGTAGCTGACTATTAGGAAGAGATATATTTTACAATATCAAGCTTATGTTTACTGTGTTGTAGTTTGGATCGTTGTGTGACACACATAATCACCGTGATATTTCTGTCTGTAGAGATAGCTGGCCTTTTAAAGGCCTAGAAACACCACACATGTATGTTCTGTTTCTTGTATTAGTGGTTAGTGCCCTGCGGTTTATGCTGAGGCAATTCTGTGTTATCTATAGAGTTACTAGGAATAAGATTAAAGTCCCTACTTTTGTTCTTGATTTGGGGAAATTAAGAAAATATGTGGGTACATTTGGAATGTATGGGAAGTGTTCATGGCTGTCCATGGAAGAGAGTCCTAGAGCCTACTGAGACAGAGCTCTACACAGAATGGGTATTCAAAAATGGTTATTAGTAACTAGGTTGGGCAGGTAAGTGGGAGTCAGGGGACCTTTATCTTTTGTGGCTATGCCCACACTAGGCTCATAATCAAGCTGTCAATTCTGTCTATGTCACAGGAACAATTCTGTCTATGTTCCTGTAACTTTGGTGTTTTAAAACCTTGAAATTTGGCTAATCTTAATTGTTGAATTTTCATATTTTAAATATATTGGTTTAAATAAAATGCAGTATAAATAAAATTAAATAAAATGCAGTCTATAGAAGTGCCTTGCCTTATATAACATTCCCCTCACTATATAATATGGTTTTGTGTATGCCACATCTTTGTACAGGGACTGTTTCAAATATCGATGACTTCAGTTTTCATCTCAGAACTAAGTTATCTTCTGTTTCACTGAACCCAGGGTTTGGGGTAGTAACTACTACTACTTTGCTTTTTTCCTGCTGTCTTGCTTTCAAGCTACTGAAGACAATTGATCAGAAAACCTGAGCAAAGTTTTCCAGCTGAATGATGCAAATCAAAAACTTTCTAAAGCTAAGACTGCCTTCATAATGGGTATAATCATCTCTAAGTTATTACTGCTTCTTTAGAAAGAGAGGCCTGTATATTCAATTGCTTTTTTTTTTTTTTTGAAACAGAGTCTCGCTCTGTCGTCCAGGGTGGAGTGCAGTGGTGGGATCTTGGCTCACTGCAACCTCCACCTCCTGGGTTCAAGCGATTCTCCTGTCTCAGCCTCCTGAGTAGCTGGGACTACAGGTGCTTGCCACCACACCTGGCTCATTGTTTGTATTTTTAGTAGAGATGGGGTTTCACCATGTTGGCCAGGCTGGTCACAAACTCCAACTGCCTTCTTTTAACTATCTTTTAATAATGTTATACAAATAAATGAAATTGATACATGTTTAAATGCTTCAATAATTTCTGCTGGGAAAACCACATACAGAGTAGTCTTACATAGGAGTGTCCATTTTGTTAACTCCAAAATCATGTATAGTAAATGAGAGTTCTAAGTTAAATGGCTTTCCTCAATATGGGAGCTGGATTCTCTATTACAATAATTTCTAGGCAGCATTTTCAAGCTACTATTTTTTTTAAAATAACATGTTAAATAACTGACAAATAATGGCTTAGAGTGGTACAGTAAATCCTCAGAGAAATCTATAAAAACGGAACTAAAAGTGGCAGTATTTGTTACACTATCTTATCTCCGATTGTACATTGCTTTTAAAAATATAACAATAAAAACAGCATACTGCATTTTTTACTTAACCAGTCAGATACCTGATTATTGTATTATACTATATATAAATAGCCTATATAACCACTTTGTTTCACTAAAAACTATGTTTCTTTGATGCAAATAACCTCATATGTGACTGAAAAATAAGAAAATGAAATAATGTTGTTACGATGCAGAAATTGTGTTAGTTCATGCACAGTTTTCCCCAGCATATTGATGTTTTGAAACAATGAAGGGCATTTTTTCTCACACTTAAATGGAAAATCCCTTGCAATAATAATAATAAAAAGATCTTGATACTAATACACAACATCCACAGAAGTGTTTTCTTTTAGTGCAACAAGGGCCTGGTTTAACATCCTGAACAACTAATGTGCTTAGACCTTTCTCCATGTATTAAAATACAGAATGAAGCATTTTATTTTGATGAAATCATACAAATATCCCCAGTCTCCATTTCAAGGGAGAAAGGATGAGGCCTGGGATATGAGGCCACAAAGAACTCAATGGCTATGATTTTAGGTACAAACATTAGAAAAGAATCAACTGGGCAAGTGTCTTTTTATTGGGATTATTATGGTTTCTATGTTGTATTCTAGTTACAAAGTTCCATTAAGTTTTACTCTCCCCCAATCATGTTTCCCCTAATCCCTGTTATTTTATGAACACAGTTTTATGGAAGACATTTTATTTCTTTTACAGAACACATCTAAGCTGTTTCAGCACACATGTTGTGTATAAAAAACTTACATATCTAAATATAACTTAGACATCTTAGATGTATAATTAAGACATCTACTTAATTTAGAGCTAAAAACCTAAATCTATTCTATTCGAATACAACAATAATCACTATATACTAGAATAAAATAATTTAATTCATCAAATTACTGAACTGATCACTGTATTTTACCTGAAATGATTAACCATGATTGAGACTTAATTTTAGGCTAGATGATTGGTTTAGTTTACCAGAAAGCATATACTAATTTATAACCTCTCTTTAACAGATATTGTCATGATTTTGTTGGAAAAATACTTACCTCATAGAAGAATAGCTCCCCCAAAGAACTTCCCTTATCTTCTTTCATATTATGAAAATAACTTTTTCTTAGACAGAAGTGGAAACCATAAGTCAGACTATACCCACAAGGAGATTGCTAGAGAATTTGAGTGTGCATTTCTCATTCCCAGAAGTTATTCCTACTTACTCTACATTCTTTGTCCAGTCAGGAGGGTTGCTCAAGGTCATAAATACACAGTTGGTCAAAATAGTGCACATGATAAGCATGCTGAATAAAGTAGATTATAGTTAAGGAATAAATGTTAGTAGGTTACCATGGCCATTTATAAATGATCCAAAATACACAAAAAAGTTTATCGATGCAAAAACTGTGAAATTAATATTATTTGTTTTAAAACAATGATAAAATAATAAGAAACTTCAAAGCCTGTGATATGGCCTTGGTGCACTCTTTTTTTCATTTTATACCATATACTCACAAAACTGAATTTAATAGAAAAATGATCTCTATTTGAAGCAAATGCAAGTTATTTTGCATTCCAATCAGTTGTGTGAAATTGCTCTGGAAGAAGAACTCACCATCCCTTAGTAAGTTTATAGTATGCCATAAGTGTAAAAGGTATACTTCAGATATATTCATCCTCACTGACTTATAAAACGTTAACGAATGCAATGTAAAAAGTGTGAGAATGTAGAGCCCAGTATAATCAAAGATTACATTGATTGAGAATTCTATCATAAATAGTAGGTTTGTAGTGATGTAACTTACTCCTTTACAATTTATAGCATAAAAGAGGGAGATCCAATTTTGTGCTGATAAGGTAATGTTATTTTCTAGCTTTTTATTTACACTTTAGATTGTGGCGGACCCCAACAGACCATCTGGCTATACTCTTGTATCTAGTCCACATTACACCTAAACAGATAGCACTATTCTGATGCTCTTCTGAGAATTAGCTGTAGTACGTTCTCTTGGGATCTAAGTCCAGACTTCCCTGTAAGAAAGTTTATGATTATTTTGAGATAAATATTTTATTTTAGAATATAAATACTTTCCAACATCAAGCCATAGAATGAGAGAATTCATACCTCAAAAGGTTATCAGTTTCATTTGCCCTGTCTCTAGGTGAATCAGTCTTTAAGTTTATATAGAAGCCTGCTTTGAATCTGCCTATACAAAATTCCCATTCTTGAACACTGCCTCAGAAAATCACCATTCTATTTTATCATTACTTGAGAATTTTCTTGAAATCCAAACATATTCTGCCCTTTTACATATGCTTTTTGACTAACATTGTAAATAATTTCAAGTTCGACTTTTTGATATATATTCTCAACCAGGTACATGAGCACATAGTAGGAGTCTGATAAATATTTACTGAAAAAAGAAGGGAATAAGACGGAAGGGAAAAGGGAAGAATGAAGGAAGGGAAGAAGACAGGAAGGACAGAAAGAAGGAAGGAAGGACACAAAGAAGGATAAATCCAGGCGCTGAAGATACAGAAACAATTAAGGCATAAAAGTTTGAACACTTGGTAATGCAAATAGTAATACTAACCATAATCTAATCTTTAGCAATGGTTATATATGATCTCATTGAAGCTGATAAAGGTGTAAGGAGATTTGCTCTTTTTCCTACTATGTATTTCCTTTGCACATTCACTATCATGGTTGGTTACATATTTTCTTCCATAATGCTGTAGTCATTCTATAATACTCTCGTTATAAATAGTGGAAAACCAATGCAAATAAATGAATTAAACTAACAATGTTACCATTAATCTCAAAGAAACTTTACAAATACTTGAAAATATAACTGACATTTTCTTTAAAATCAACTGTTAGAAATAGCATTTAGACAATTCACATTAAAAGGATATGAATGTACCAAAATCTTGATAGCAATTTTCCTAACAGGGTTTAGTGGAGTTAAAATATACAAGGCAGAGGTGGCACTGAATCGGAAAATTGCCTTTCCTTTATTCATTACTATAAAAGTCTGAAAAAGAAAATACGAGTAAATTTACTAAATTAGACATGGGCTTATTTAAAGAGCTTACATACATGAAGAACTTTTTAAAAAATAGAATTTGTTTGTTCAAACTTGTTTGTTTAAACCAGTTGATATATCATAACTACAAACATGTTAGATGTTTAAATTAACATATAGTTACAAATAAAGATACTATTTACTATTACCTAATCTATCTCTAAGGTTCCAACTTGCTGATACAACCTGACAATTCTACACAAATTTTTTTATGGAATTGTAATGTAGCGTTACAGATTCCAACTCTATTTAAAGCTTACCATCTGTCTTCAGCTTTGGTAACTTTTCAGATTACTCTGTACACATTGCTACTAAAATAATCTTTTATAAGTATTTTAATCACATCAAATCTTTTAACTTCAAAGTTTATGATGGCTTCTGATTGTCCCTGTAGATTTAAAATGTTCAAACAGGTTGAATAATCTGGTTTTGCTGACTATAGATATGTGAGAAGGGTTCAACTTCTCAGCTAATACTGAAGAGAGATGGATGCATTGAAATTTAGTCTGAAATACACCATTTCAAAGGGCATTCCACAATTAAAATTCTATGATCTGAAAGCTACAATCATCCACTTAGCATTAGCTATGCTACAAGTGATTATTTACCATGTTCCGATAGAATCATCTTTTATTTTTTTCCCACTAGAGTCATCTTTGCTATGGCCAATTCAATTCAGTTGTCAGCCTCACTCACAACTAGTCAAACTCTCCCTATGACTCTGAATATGAATGTCATAGACTCCTAGAAGAAGGTGGCAACTGAAAGGTCATTTAATGCAAACTCCCTTCATTTCAGGGAAATGTCTCCACAACACATTACAATATAGTTCCACCTACAGTGACCCCCTATTATGTCAGAGGTTCTTAATCCTGCCTGAATATTAGGCTGTCCTGTAAAGATTTTAAAATTGCCAATTGAATGAAAATTTCTGAGGGATGGGCACAGATTTGGGTATTTTTAAAAATTTCCTGAGGCGATTCCAATATGCAATCAAGGTTGAAAATCCCTTCTCTCTGGGAATTTTCTCAGCTATCAATCACCTCCTTAATCATGTCCTTCCAAATAAATCACACTACCTCCTGATCACTCCCTAATTGTTTCTCTTTACCAGTAAGTCTTAGTATATTAATTTGTACTCTTTTACATGTTGCTTGTAATTATAGTCAAGTAGCAATTTACACATAGTGTTCATTCCAGTGAGAACTAGGTTAGAAATTGTTATAAACCATTGAGCATAAAGAGCTTGTAATCTACTTTTCTCCATTTTTTTCACAGTATTTAATAGCCTGGTTTGCAAATAAACACTTGTTTTAATTAAATGTGGGTTTACCTTAAAGATACTATTTACCTTTAAGACATCTATTCTGTATATCCATTTACTTAATAATATGTTTCTCTCCTTTAACTAGGGGCTATATGCCATACATTTATGTTCGCTGACAACGTGCTTTGTTTGAATAGGTAGACAAAAATATTTATATTGTCAGTATAAAGGGCAGGCAAAACAATTTCTCTGTTCATTGCTCTTTTGTATTTAAGACCATGGTGCCAACCATTACTTAACTAACCATTTTCCAGAAACCGAACAGTTTTTCTGTTCATTATCCCTTTGTGTTTAAGACCATCGAGCCAACCATTATTTAACTAACCATTTTTCAGAAACTACACAGTTTCTCTGTTCATTGCCTTTTTGTATTTAAAACCATAGAGCCAACCATTACTTAACTAACAATTTTCCAGAAACTGCACACTATAAATGTGAATAGTTTTATGAAGCGGGCAAGCAAACTATTCTTTACTAGCAGTAGGACTATGTGTAAAGGACAGTGGACCTTGGAAAGACTGTTGTTGAAGCACAGAAGCATTAAAGGGTTGCCTTGGAGTCACAAGATTAGATTATTTAATATTACAGTTGAACAGTCAAGATCCATTTAGGCATTCAACAACACAACAGCATAACTTGAAAAAGCTCACCGTAATTTAAGGTTCAGGTACTCATGCTCTTTTGAAACAATTTCCCTGAAAAAGCAATTTCTGCTTGCGACATTAGGAGAGAGTTTCATTTTGAACTATCTCCAAAAACAGAGTGAACAGCAATAAATTATCCCTTTGAACATCAACCCTTTGCTCCTCCTGCAAGATTAGCCTTCGTAGTACTAGCGGAATTACAGCTGACATGCTAAGAGCATCTTCGTTGAATTTATAGGTTCTAAAACCGAGCAGGCCTTAAGACTACAATCCCAGTTTTTGTCTCAGGAACAATACCTGACACAAAGAGAACCCTGAGTTCTGAGAAATGCAGAATAAAATACTAATGTCCTGCATAGTGAAAGAATTGCAAGAATTTGAAATTCTGGGGCTCTGATGATATGAAGACATATACCTAAACTGAAAATTACTTGAGAAAATGACAGATGAATAGGGGAGAGATAGATCGTCATTGCTACAGCTGGAAGTATGTTAAACCAGCTATTTTGTACTCTGGAATGTTACTTGCTTCTTTTTCCTAGAATGTTACTTAGATGCACATCTTATAAGTTTACTAAAAGTTTTACTACTTTGTGGCAAGAATAAGATTTACATCTCAATGATTAGGACCACATCAATCAGAGAACTCAAAAAATGATGCAGCCAATTTTTTAACTTTCCCTTTTATTTTATTATGTTAATAGGCATAGCATATAATTTCACTTAGTGGTTAAGAGCTCTGGCTCTGGAGTCGAATGCCTGGGCTCAGATCCTGGATTCACCAGTTAAGGAGTGTGGCCTTGAGCAAGTTACCTCATCTCTCTGTGCTTCACTTCCCCATTTACAAACTGAAGCTAACAATAGGACCTGCCTCACTGGTTCACTATATAGTAAATGAGTTCAAGAACTTAGCAGTGCTTGACACAGTATGAGCACAAGAAAAGTTAGTTATGATTATCACTGTCACTATTATTAATAGTACCCTGGTCAAATTAAATGCCATTAAAATACATTGTGATGTTACTCATTTAATTAAATTAGGTATTCAAAATGTATCACTAATTAATGATGGTAAAGAGTTACATAATGCTTTAAAGTTTTTAAATGCCTTTTACTTGTATTTTTCCATATAATTAACACAGCTTCATAACATATTTTTAAATTCTAAAACTTCCTCCATTAGCTTCTTACTTTACTCCTTCTATGCTAAGAATGACAAATTACCTCCTTGTTTAATAGCACCTCAATCTTCATCTTTATGGATACTTCATAAACGAAAGCAGTGCAGCCAACCGTAAAGACTGTCTAGATGTCTCTCAAGATGGTTCACAGCCACTATGAATAAATCAGGGTCTAAGTCTGGCTCTCAGCCATGGAGGCAATAAAAATTGACTTTGTCAACAACGGAGGACAATTCTGTTTTTTAGTGGCAGACTCACATTAACCAAACTTGAAAACCTGGTACATAAAATAAGAATGCCAACCTATTTATTTATTTAGACAGGACCTTGATCTGTCACCTAGGCTAGAGTGCAGTAGCACAGTCATAGCTCACTGCAGCCTCAAACTCCTGACCTCAAGCAATCCTCCTGTCTTGGCCTCTCGAAGCCCTAGGATTACAGGTGTGGGCCATCATGCTTGGCCTCCAGTGTATTTATTTACAATGAGATACATTACTTTCATATGGACTGAGATAATTGTAGTGATGTAACGATCACGTTCTTTTCTTCAAGCAGGTTTAGGGGAAAACAAATTGTAGTCAGAAGGTTTCTTGCTGAATATGGAGCCCAAGCCAGCTGACCTAATCAAATGATGTGGAATGTTTAAGAGCATGTGTTAGGTAGTTCAGTGTAGCCCCTCCACAATGAGGTGGCCTGGCCATTGGGAAGAAAATGCTTTCAGTGCTATTACTAAAGTTCTGTCTCCCTTGGAAAATACTAACGTTTGCCTCTGTTGTTCTCCTTTTGTTTCCCGCTTAATCTTACCAGCCTGATTGAGTCTCTTTTTTAAGGACACTTCCTTTCTTTAAGTAGCAAATACTTTTAATCATAGCAGAGTAAATCATGCCTCCTTTCTTAAAGATATCTTTACAAACATATCCTTCAGAGCAACAGTTTTCACCGGATATTTTTTCCAATTTCTTCGGGGGTGACTTATTGTAATCATCATAACTACATTTCAAATTTTTCTTTATCAATTCTATAGTAAATTGTTGAAATAAGTTATTTTTAGAAGTACATGAATGTGTTAAATGTCACCTTTTATGAAACTAGCTATAAAAGGGGAAAAAGGAGACTCTGTTTAGCTATTTACATGTACTCTTATGACTTTAAATAAAACATTAAAGCTTGCTATTCAAAGTGTGGCCATGTAACAGCCTGATGATTTGTAAGAAATTCAGGATCTCTGGCCCTAGCCCAGATCTATGGATTCAGAATCCGCAAATTAAAACATCTTGAGGTATTCTGTATGGATGTGCAAGTTTGAGAAGTACTTATTTAGAACAACAGGACTAATTCCATGTCTGAATGGTTGTCATTGCCTTTAGCCATCACTGATTTTATAAATTATAAACTTTTAAAAGGATGTGCTTTGACTAATAAAGGTGTTCAATATCTTCCATAATCTATAAGTCATCAACTCATAGTTGATATTAATTTATCTTTAGTTTCTACATTGAGCTATTTTACGCTTGTAAGTGTAAAATATAAATCGTGGTTATAAAATGCCTTAATATCCAATTAGAAAGCATAGTGTGTACCACCTATTTTTTATATTTTCTATAAAATATCACCCAGCTAGTTTAACTATAGAAACCAGCTAATTCTGATACAATTATGCATTTATTTTAGCATTAGGAAAACACAGTCATAACCACTAATTTAAATCATGTATGGATGGAGAAAATTTGAAAGTTCTTTCTTTTTGGTCTTCCAATTTTGACATTTTTTTCTTCAGGGTGATGTTTTAATGGTATACATGATCCAGAATCTAGCATGCCACAAACTATATAAGGTTAAGAGAAGATCCTAATCATATTCTAGGTTACTGGGGGGGAAAGGAATCTCTGGGTGAACATGCTTCTTCATGTATTGTCTGGCTACAGGAGGATGCTAAGCAGAAGATTATTTATTGTCCTCTAGAATACAAATTATTGTGAAGGTACATCAAGTCAGTCATGAACTAAAAAATAATTAAGTACAACATATGCTCATAATTCTTTTCTGCATAGATATTATTCTGTAGTCTACCCTGTGCTTGAATATGTCAGCCATAACAGATATTTCACTTTGTTGATATTAATTTTAATTTTGACTATCTGAATTATCACTGTGAAATTGTAGAAATCATTCATCTATTCATATTTCCTCACTGTAACCAACTCTTGACTTCATTTCTTATAAATGTTTGTTTTATTATATTGTGATAAAAATAAGTGACAGTGAAGAGTATTATAAAATCTTTAACAGAAGAAAAATTGTGATGCTGTATATAAGGCCCAGAAAAGTATATTACAGTTAAGAGTTTCATTAAAGATCTATTAGAAGTCTAAAATCAATACTCACTTTCTTATTGATATAGTAGGGATCCAGGTCCTCCAGGGGCTCTGACACCATCTCTGGAGGAATGTCTCCATAAATAAATGGAAGGTTCTTTCCAGCTTCCAAGTCACTATTTGGCTTTGGTTTGTTCTCATCATCATTATCTTGTTCCTTTTTGGGCTTCTTGGCTTTCTCTTCTGCAGCACGTTTTTCGATAGCAGCAAGAGATTCTCTAGTAAAAAGGCGGAAGCTTTCAGGTCCCGGGGGTACCAACAGTGCCTGTGCCATCTTTTCATCCTGCACATTTAATTACGTGTAGCTTCTTGCATACGAATTACCTGCAATAAAAGAAAAATTGCACAAGAGTTAGGAAAGCAAGCGATTGGGCATAAGAACATCAACCAAAATGTAATTTTTTAGTAATTTTTTAAAGCTATAAACATTAAGTCATGCTTTTAGTACTGCACTACACATTTGAACTTGAAAATATCATCATTCAACCTCATTCTCAATAAGCCAAGTTCATAAATCTATCAAAAGTCTGTACTTAATGTTTATTAGTTTGATTTAGCCATTCTACAATGTACAGTATATATAATATATAAACATTATATTTTACCTCAAGAATAGATATAATTTTGTCCATTTTTTAAAAGCATTTTAAAAAATTCTGTTTTGACACTTTAAGCCAAAATATAGTGTACTTTCAGCAAAAGAATAATGCCAGTAAAGTTTGTCAATAAAATTGCTTAATTATTCTGCATCCTGCCCCCCGCCTTTTCATAACTTTGTAACTCCCCAAATAAAGAAGTACTGGTAACAATACAATTATTGTGATACATCCCTGACTCATACAAATGAGGATAGAAAATGAAGTTTTGCCAAACCCAACCACTGTTCTCGTTGTCAGCATCATTGACAACTGCTGCTCCAGAAAAGATCTGATCACCAACCAGCAGGGACATGGAAGCCACTGCTGCCAGAAAAATCTACCTATCTTTAGTATTTCCTTTCTTTTATTAAGCCAGACTCTGTTTCCTTATGAGGCAATGGAGAATATGTCTACTCCTTATTTCAATCTGCTGCCCTTCAATTATTCCAAGACAATTTTGACGTTTTCCCTGAATCTTCCATTTAGTATAGTGGTTAAAAGCATGGACTCAGGTGCTACACTCTGTCTGTTCTAAACCCTGGCTCTGCCGCTTATGAGCTGTGTGATCGTGGACAAAGTAACCCCTTATTGCTTGAATTCATCTATAAAATGAGGGTAGTAGGGAAACCGACCTCCTGGGTTATCATAAGGAATAAATGAGTTAATTATGTTGTGTCTAGAATAGTTTTTGGAATTAGTAAGCACTATATTATTGTAAACTATCATAATTAAATTATCTTCAGTTTCCCTAGCTATTTTCCCTCTTTTATGGTTTCAAGCATCCTCACAATTCAAACCACTCTTTAAACAAGTTCTTGCTGTGCTGGAACCACATTGTGACTACGGAATTAAAGGAATGAACTGAGAAGTGCAGTGTATAGAGGCACACTCACACATGCCGATCACCTGGATGAGAAAGAAGGGAAGGCAGACTGATGGAGTGGCCCTGCTCAATTTCTCAGGGAAGGGAACAAAAATCTATTTGCAGGATACATAATAGAACTATCAAAACCACAAGAAATCAGCTATGTAAATTTCGAAATATGAGTTATTTTATTTTGCATTATGCCAAAAATCACATTTAAAAAATCAAGATAGATAGAATATAGAAACAATGACAAACCAAATAAAATAAGTACATCAGTCATCTTATAAAAGAACCTACCACTATGGCACCAAAGTCATGATCAAAGTCATCTGTGACATTTTCCCCATTCCTACCATTCCCCTTTGCCCCCGCATTTATTCTAGGCTCCATAGTAGTTTATCCCTAAATGGCCCTCTAATTCTTGGCAGCTCAGTACATATATTTGAGCTTACAATCAGAAGCTCTGGATCTATTAATAACATAAGAAAACAATATAGCTTATTATGTGTGTGGGTTTTTTTTGTTTATATCTTAATTACTAGTTCCCTGATCTATTCCAATGACAAAAAAGTGTTTCTATAACATTACTTATTATATTATACTATTACTATTTTTTTGAGACAGGGTCTCACTCTGTCACCTAGGCTGGAGTGCAGTGGCACAATCACGGCTCACTGCAACCTTGAACTCCCAGGCTCAGGTGATCCTCCCACCTCAGCCTCCTGAGTAGCTAGGACTACAAGTGCCCTCCACCATGCCTGGATCATTTTTGTATCTTTTGTAGAGATGAGGTTTCAGTCGCCATTTTGCCCAGGCTGATCTCAAACGCTTGGGCTCAAGCCATCCGCCTGCCTCGGCCTCCCGAAGTGCTAGGATTACAGCGGTGAGCCAATGCACTGGGCCCAAAAAGTGTTTTTAACGTAAGATATGTCTTTTCTTTGAGTTAGTATTTATGATATAACATTGTCATTATATCTTTTGCTACTATGAAGGTATATTCTATATAAGTTATAAAATAAAATAGCAGGCCTGTCAAAAGTTATGTTATTTTTCTCTACTAATTTTGAACAGAACTTCTGTTCTATAGTTGGGCAGCACATTTTTTTTCTCCATCAGGTTGTATAGCACATGAATCGAAAGGTTTGAGAAAAATTCTGTTTTACTCAAAAGTCAGCTGATCATTTATTTTGTGTTTTCTAAATTTATGGGAGGCAGCACAAAATAAAACTAATATTTTTAGCAATCTTATGTCAATTTTGATGATCACATCATCAATCCAACTCTAAGCTGTGTGGAATAATCACAGCTTTTATGCTTTTGAGTGCAGAAAGAGTTTGAGCATTTTCTGCAAGCCTTAAGTACCTAAAGATGTGTAATCCATCTGTCTGATATCACCTGCCATGAACTGAATGGCTGTGGCTCTTCTCCAGTGCTGAATGAAAATGAAACAGCACGACAAACATGTCTTAAGGAAATTCTATGAAACACGGTCGCTTTCTTAGAGGAGAAAAACAAACAAAAAAAAGGTTGATTTGAGGATTTGGTTTTGAACTAATTTTGATGTCTTTATTGACAATGAATGAAAAACACACTGCAATTGGAATGGGAGATCTGGGTTAGTATTGAGTCTGTTGCTAATAGTATGCCTGTATCATCTAACCTGTCTCAGCCTCAGTATCGTTGAGGCACCTCAACACAGAAATGGCTGCCCTTTTCCAGATGGGAATAGCTAATTTATATTAATACATACATTTTACTTAATTGGATTCTCCTGGTTGGTTTTTGTTTTAGAAATAAAATTAGGTTTAAAATATCTAATGTGGAAATCACCGAATAACTTTCACAAATTATTCTGATTTATCTGAGATGATATGGAACAAGGTGCCATCACAAAATCATGAAAAACTTTTTACAAATAAATAGTCCTTTACCTTCTTATTTACTTATCAAGGGCTGGAATAAAGAATTTGAATCTTGGTCAAAAGAAAGTAAAAACGTCTCGTTGAAATTCCCATACTGCTGTCTCTAAGTCCTCGGAAGATAGGCTAGTTCCAGACTCTCAGCTTTTCCCCTGCAAGGGAATTAGGGTTTGCCCAATATTTGGGTAGGCTGAGAAATTAAAGAATTTAGTGAGTAGAGTTTCTCATGACTTCACTGACAATTTTGCTGTTTGGAAATCCCTCATAGTTCTTTGGCAGTTCTCTTTTACTTTTTTCCTCTCCTTTCTTGTACTCTGTGAGCTTATTATACAGAGTTCTTACATAATTTTATATTCATATTAGAGCAGACTTTAAAAATTAATTCTTACTGATGCCTTGGTGTGGAATATATGTATTATTAATGATTATATGCACATTATAATTTATTAAAATACATAAAATTTAATATATCAAATTTTCTCCAGAGCTGTCTTTGCAAGGACAAAAAAGATATGAAAAAAATCTTAGGAGATGATCTCTTTAACTAAAAACCAAAAAGCCTGTGGATGAATGTGTGTAGGTAAAGCAAATACATCCCTTTGTTAACTAGTAAAAAGATTATGGTTCAGTATATCGTATTTGAGGAATAAACTGCAGAACTCCAAATCTGGAAAGGATCTCAAAATCATTTATTTGGAAAATATTTATGGAGGGATTCTACGAATCAGTACTCTGTTTGAACCAGGAACCCATGGTCACTTCCCTGGGGCTGACAGTCCAATGTGGGAGGCAGATTTTTATACAGATAATTATAACACAGTTATATATGGCTGGTTATTGTCTGAGGTTCATAAAAAGTATCAATATGTTCATCCCAGGGAAGGGAGAGAGAGGTATGGTTTGGAGAAATTTCCCTGAGGAAGTGATATTGGAGTAGGTTTTGCAGGCTAGTTGGAATTTGATTGTGGTCTTATGGTGGTGGTGGTTGGGAAAGGATTGGTAGGAAGACACATTAGTAGAGACACATTGAGCAGGTGGGGTGGGGGTGGCATGTGTGCAGATGCAGAGACAAGAAAGAGCATGGAGAGTTTGGGAGCAACGACAAGCAATTCGTTATGGGTGGACATCACCCTGCACAGAAGGGAGTGGTATGACATAAAACTCTAAAGTTAGGCAGGATAGATCACTGAGGACCCTGTACTACACATGAAAGTATGCCATGGATGGGGAGTGTTATGATCAATGTGAAGATTGGAAAGATGGTGGCAGTATGAAGCGTGGACAGGCAGGGAGTGATCCTAGAGCAGTAGTTTTCAAATGTTGTGGTTTCAGGATTTCTTTACACTCTTAAAATCATTCATGAACCCAAAGAACTTTTGTTTATTGGGGGACTTAGCTATCCATACTTACCATATTAAAAATTAAAATGAAAAAATATAAAAATTCTTATTAACTAATAATAAGCACTTGTATGTTTATACAGACAATAGATGGTTAATGAAAACAACTATATTATTCAAAACAGAAAAAAATTTAATGAGAAGAATGAATTTGTTTCACATTTAGTCTAATATCTTTATGTCACTTAAGAGAATACATTTAGATTTTCATAAATGCTTCTGTGTTCAGTCTGATAGAATATGTTGTTTTATTGAAATATATGAAGAGAATTCTCACGCATATGTGTGGCTGGAAAAGGGAGTGTTTTAATTGCCTTTCCAGATAACTGTGAATATCCTTCTTTAATATCATGTCAAAACTCTACAAATGGTAGTTTATTAAATTAGTTGTGTGAAATCAAAAGCCATATCAATGAACTTTTGATTTATCTTGTCCTTTGAATAGGTCTTTTACCTAATCATGCACGAATTATTTGGAAAATGGCACATTGTTATGAAGGTCTTCCAGATTTTGACAAATTTTATTATATAATATCCAAAAATCGCATTTGTTACTATCACCACTAATGTCATGAGAAAAGTTGTAATGTATGGGTAGGCTGTCAAGCTCCCAGTGGCAGGTAAAAGTTTTCCCAAATTCCAATTTCCTCTTGAAAGCTCAAATTTTGACATTGACAACAAATGCTGTCATTTGCTTTTCCTGAAATGACAGGCTTTCCCTTTGTTCATTTTTGAGAAAATGTGTGCCGAATACTCAAGTCTGAATAACCATAGTTTGTCAGTTATTCTTTCAAGTGAAAGTGGTGTTCCATGAAAAAAAGAAAAGTGGCTTATTCAGCTCCTGACTCAATCACACAAGTGCTTTTCCTAGAGACAACTAGGACACTTCAGTATGCAGTCAAATACTTTATATAGTCCTCCTATTTCATACAGAATGTTAAAAATATGTATTTTTAGGGTTGTGCTTGAATAAAATTAATATGTACTGCTTCATCAGAGATGTATTATGTGAACTGGCATTATTTTTCTTACTGAGAGTGTGCAGCAATGAAGAAAATGCAGACTACGCCTATAGTTTGATGCTACTGCATTGATTCCTGCTAAAGCATTAGCAGTTTTAGCACATGCCTATTGCTTTATCAGTGCAAGTGCCAAAACAGTGAAAAAAGACAAATGCCATTTTGGTATTATTACGAAAGTAGTTTAGAACTCAAAGCTCCCACACAAAGGGCACCAGGAATCCCCAGTTGTCTAAAATCTATACTTTGAGAACAACTGCCCTAGAAGAAAGCAGTTAGACACCACTCAATAGTCAAAAGAAGAGAAGTAAAGGATCTGACTATAGCTCTGGTACCAAAAGGCATGGACTTAGAAATCAGAACTGGATTCAAGGCCTGACTCTGCTGTGTTCCTGAAGCTTTTTTATTCTTTATAATTTCCCTAGCTGTACAATGGAGATAATCATAGTTCATACTTTATAGAGCTAATATAACATTTAAATGAGAAAATGAACCTAAAGGATGAGCACAGTGCCTGGAATACATTAATAGTAGGCCATCAATAAGTTAGGGAGAAAAACCACAGCCAGAAGAGTGTATTTAATGCACAAGTATAGGAGAGAGAAAAACAATGAGATTTTGTGACTGACTTGATAGGAGATGTGAATTAAAGTTATAGGGTTAAGCTCACTTCCAGGTTTCCAGCTTAAGCCACAAATCGACATTAACACAACAGAGAAATGGAGGTTTGTAAGGCATGATAATAAATTCTGTTTGGAACCTGTTCAGTTTGAGATAGCTGTGAGACATCTGGATATAGAATTAAAATATGGATCTGAGACTCAGAAAGCTGTCTGGGCTCGGGTAAAGTTGATTAAGAAGTTACTGGATGAGTCTGGGCATGGTGGCTCATGACTGTAATCCCAGCACTTCGGAGGCTGAGGCAGGAGGATTGCTTGAGCCCAGGAATTCAAGGCTGCAGTGAGCTATGATCTTGCCAGTGCACTCCAGCCTAAGCTGCAAAACAAGACCTTGTCAAAAAAAAAAAAAAAAAAAGAGCAGTCACTGGTTGAAGCTGAAGCTAAGAATATTCATGGCATTGCTTAAGGAAAAAAAGTGAAACGATGATGAGTGAAGAGTCAAGACTCACACAACTACCAATTTTTAAGTAAAGGGAACAGAGAGGATGATATACAATGAAGTTAGAACAATTACCTAGATGCCAAAGAGGAATTTCCAAGATGCTAATTAAAAGACATACCTGGGATTTAACAATTAGTCCAACTCTCTGCCTGTAAAATAAATGAAGAACAGTCCCAAAGAAGCTAAGTAATCTCTAAAATGTCTACTGACAAACACAAATTATGACTTTTTCTATTATAGTTGACATATTTGTCTTGAATCTTACTATTATATGATTTGTTCTAAAAGATCTAAGCTGTATATAAATAACTACAGAAAAATAGATTTGACTAGTTCATTTCAGTTTCCTAGCCTCACCTATCAGTGTACTATGATGCTAACATAATCTTATGAAAGTACTTGAAGCCAGCCAATACAATGAGTACAAGACTAATATTTGTTAATGAATCAGAATCTAGAAAAATAGCATTGTAAACATTTCAGATATGCTGTGGTGTTACTAAGGAAAAATTTATTTTTTTCCATTAGTCATGGCCTATGGGTTCTCATCTTGCCTAATTTTCCAGAACAGCAGACAGTTTGGCAAATTGTATTGGTCCATAACCTGTAGTATTAGTAGTGTCTCTCTTTCCCTCTCTCTGTCGGGATTTTTATGATTGTGTTGCAGTCAAAATCGATTAGTTCTGGTCTGTTTCCATGGAAACAAGATTGTGTCAGAAGGCTGTAAATTTTTCATCTTTATGGATGGAAAGTTGCTGTATGTCATACAACTTGAGATAGCATTAAAAAAATCTGTAATGTATTTTCACATCTTTGAGAAGGAGAGTGTGAGTTGCTGTGGAGGACTGGGTCCATTACTGAGATGGGATGCTGTATTTTCTTGGTATCTACAAGAGACTATTATAGTAAGGGTATAATGTAAAAGACAAGATTGACCGATGAACTACCTGTTGAAGAAAATTAGTTATTTTTCCCAGTGAAATTTTCACTGAGAGCTAATGATTGTCTGTTATTTACCATATATTCTCAGGCAGCATATGCACCCAACAGCATAAGATTTATCAAAGGCATACATAGAGCACTCAGCACATTATAATGATAACCACTGGACACATTCCAAGGCAGAATTAAACACTATTTTCTATAATTTCAGTAGTTTTGAAATAACACCTTAATCAGGGGGCTGTGAAGATTGAATAACAATAAATAAAATTCTATTGAATGATTACTATATCTCAGACACTGTCATGCCATATATGCATGTTAGCCCATTTAATCACTGTTACAATTTCATGAGGTTGATACCATTAATATTTCCACTTTAGAGATCAAGAAACTTAGGTGCAGGTAGACTAGATAAGACAAGGAGCCAAGATTTAAACCTGTCTAGTTCAGAAAAAAAAAAAAAAGCCTAGGTACCTAAGCCTGCAAAATGAGAAGATTCTTGATGTTTGCTGAAACAAAATCAGGATAAATCAGCTACCTTACTGGGAGGTTACTATGTATAAAGCCCTGTGTCAGGAATGAGTGGTATAATCTAAGAAATGTAGCAATATAGTCCTCATCTTTATTTCCACATAGGAGATAAAGCAAACAGGAATGAATTAATAACAAACATAAAACCCACGTCTACTTTCACATGTATGCTACACACTTTGGAGTTATTTAATGATAAATTAAAAACCTAGGCTAGCTTCTTCTATGTCAGGTACCTCTTGCTCTCAGTGTGTTGTCAAGGAAATCAGCATTACTATTAGTCAGAATAAATCTATTGAGAAAGTAACTCTACAGCAAGGGTATCACTACATTATAGCCAAACACAGATGAAATCTAGACCTTCTTTATGTTATTGTTCTGTTTCTATTAGCTAAACACATGATTGCCAACATGTGTTAACTATTTAACGAGATGATCTATTTCTGTTTTTCTGTACCTGGACTCCATGTCATGGCTCTGAAAAAAAAATAGCTTAGTAAAAAAAGCATGGGTTCATCTCTATCTTCAAGATAATTATCCTGGAACTAATTAATTTTTAGGGGTTGATATTTTCTGTGGCTTCGTCCTTATCAGATAGTTATTAGCTTGAAGAGATAACTGCTAACTAGTAACAAAAATTAAGTCAACATTTTAAAGGACAAATCAGCATCATTGGATTTATTATCTCTTTAATGTTTCTATTAAATGCTTGCAAAGTAAACTGTGTGTTTGACCCCCCAGTATTCATTCCATTCCAGATGTTTCCTTCAAGTCCCTTGCCCATCTTTGTTTAAGGACCAGGTATATGATCTAATTCTGGCCAAGGAAAGGTGAGGGGACTTCAGTCAAGTCATTGTTTGTAAAAAGTTTCTTCACTCCCAAGAAAGAGAACAAAGAGAAGATAGCATTCTCTGTCCTCTGGACCCTTTTCTATTGGGATGGAATACATGGCACTACTTCAGCCAAATTAAAACCAGAAGAGATGCCAATCTGAGAGCAAAGCTGACACACTGAGGGTGGCAGGTCACAGAGACATATTTACCCCTGGGCCTTTGATGGATCACTCAGCTCGTGGACCTGAACAACCTCTGCACTGCTTGTTCTGTTCAATAAACATCTTTCTTGACTAAGACAGTTTTAGACAGTTTTTCTAGTTAGTTGCAGATGATACACCAAATAAATAAATAGTCTTTGGTCAGTTCAAAAACTTGACCAATTCAGAAGCCAGCTCACAACCAAGTACTCACCACATATTTGGATGACCTTTACCCCATACAGTCAGGTGAGCCATAGATCCAATTACCAAATAAATATAATAAAATTTAAAGTAAATACAGTCCAGGGTAATTTACTAAATACACAGGATGAATGTCTCTCTTAAAAGAAAAATATATAAAAAACTGAGTTGCTGGGCACGGTGGCTCACACCTGTAATCCCAGCACTTTGGGAGGCTAAGGCAGGCGGATCACGAGGTCAGGAGATCGAGACCATCCTGGCTAACACGATGAAACCTCGTCTCTACTAAAAATACAAAAAACTAGCCGGGCTTGTGGTGGGTGCCTGTAGTCTCAGCTACTCAGGAGGCTGAGGCAGGAGAATGGCATGAACCCGGGAGGCAGAGCTTGCGGTGAGCCAAGTTCATGCCACTGCACTCCAGCCTGGGCGACAGAGAGAGACTCTGTCTCAAAACAAAACAAAACAAAAACTGAGTTAATCTCTCTTTCTTACATCAATAGCCTTTGGCATCATTCCATTCCCTAAGGTCATCTGTGCTATGTCTCCCTGTATGTATTTGCCTCTTTGGAAGAACAAACTGGTAGAGGAAGGAAGAAAACACCCCTCTGCCTTCTTTTGGTCCTGATACAGCTGTCCTTGTTAAATAGTAGAGATTTTAGTTTATTTTCCACAAAAACAAACTTATACCCAGAAGTTGTTTAGTTACCTTAGATAGTCACAGCACCTTTTTTCCGGAAAAGCTCCAGATCCCTTCTGTGAATTATCTCATTTATTCTTACAATATCCCTAGAAGAGATTCTTTGCTCCTTTCCCAGTAAGCCACTCTACTATGAATCCTTGACAGGTATCTCATCCCTGTCAAACCTTGATGTGGCTTGGCTTCAGTTTTCTTGCTCCATAATCTCTGTAGAAAGAGAATACAGGTGAAATTAGCCTATAATCTTTGACATTTGGCATAGGGGTGCTCTGGCTCTGTGTCTGGGTTTTATTCCTTTTTTTTTTTTTATAGCCCTGGATCGAGAAAGCAAGGATGATGCAAAGCAAGATATTTGACCCTTGTTAAAATGATGCCCTAGCATGATTTAGGAAGAATGGGACCAGGAACCACTGCCAGGATCCTAGGGTTGGGACAGGGGTGCTCCCCCTTCTTTGGCAGCCTTGATCCATTTAGTCTTTCTGAAGGCATGCTGGCACTCCTGAGCATCCTTCTGTTCTTCCCTCTTGCTTCCTTCTCTCCTCTTCCCTCCTTACATCTTCCCCTTTGCTTCTTTTCCTCATACATCTCAAAGACCAAAGAGGTAGACTAGTGGAACACGTGGTTCACATTGGTGTTTTAGGTCATTTTCTAGTTCCTTCTCCTCTCCACCTAAAACCCAGTTTGATTGGCTTACTAAAATAAGATAAATAAACCCATTTAGTAGCTTATAAGAGTATATTTTAGACAAGCTGAGGTAAAAAGCCAGCATGCTAAATATTAACCTAAATGTAATAACCAGATGTCATACTCCTTTCCACTATAACCAATAGCAATGGCTTAGCAGAGTTAAACCAATAATAATTATTTCAAAGGGCAATATATATAATTCTAAAATCAGTAACTGACATTTAAAACAATATTTACTGCAATTCATTTATACAATGCTCATAAGCCAAACTAGTCATGAATTCTCACCAGTAAATTTCCCTTGGCCACTTACCATAACAAAAAAACATTAAATCTCACTTTTACAATTTTATACATGGTCTATAAAATCTTTGTCTCCAGATGAACTCTCTCCTAAGCCATCATTTTTTTTCTCTGTTCTGTTACCAGAGTGATGGTTTCAAAACACATATCCTACCCTTGTTCAAATCTGTCAGTGGCTCTCAGTGACTCAGAATCACTTTAGCAAAGTATGGAAGTGCCTTCATGATCTGGCCTCTGCCTCTCTTCTCTTACCTCTCACTAAGTGGTAACAATAACACAAATGCTAATAATAATACCCATAAGTCACACCTTGCATCAGAAATTGAGCAATAGATTGTTACATAAATTTATAATTCTTCAATAAATGTTAGTTCCCTCTACTTCACAGCCACAAGCTTAATAAATGTTATTTCACTTGTCTTCATAGTACACAGGTAACTAAGTTTTAAATACTTTGACCTTCAGCCTGAGCTATAATGAACATGATGTTAAGTATGTTAAATAACCAAAACATCAATTTAAATACATTTTTAAAATATTTGAGAGCTTTTTGCTGGGCTGTGGAGGGGGATGAGGAAGGGAGGGCTGGATATCGAAGAGGGAATAAGGAGGAGCAGAAGGGTGGAGTTTGAAAAAGCATCCCAGAAGTTTCTGATTTGCTTGAGTTATCTTTCTTTTTCCTACCGTTATGAAAATTACTGATTTACAGATTGGAGAAAATATATTTTATGGCCTTGGCTTCAAACAGGAGAGAGTATTTTTTTTTTTTCCTTTTTCAATCCCAAGTATCCATGGGAAATCGCAGTGATTCCTGCATGTGGATTCATACTCCACTTTAGGCCACATACTTCAAACTGCGTTATATCTTAATAAGAGTTGCATCTCACTTATTTTTAAAAGCAGCCCTGGCTTACAAATTAACTATTATATAAAATTGGACTCTAAGCAATTCTGAACTTCAGTGAGCATAAGAATCACCTGTGCAGCAGGGCACGGTGGCTCACGCCTGTAATCCCAGCACTTTGGGAGGCCGAGGCGGGTGGATCACAAGGTCAGGAGTTCGAGACCAGCCTGACCAACATGGCGAAACCCCCGTCTCTACTAAAAATACAAAAATTAGCCAGGTGTGGTGGTGTGCACCTGTAATCCCAGGTATTCAGGAGGCTGACGCACAGGAGAATTGCTTGAACCTGGGAGGCAGAGGTTGCAGTGAGCTGAGATCACGCCACTGCACTCCAGCCTGTGTGACAGAGCAAGACCCCATCCGCCCCACTTCAAAAAAAAAAAAAAAAAAAAAAAAAAAAGAATCACCTGTGCTACTTGTAAAAGATGCAGATTTCTGGATTCAATTTCTGGAGATTCTGCAAAAAGTAGGTCTGAGGTAGGGCCGAGGGATCTGCATTTTTAATACACTCCCTAAGTGAGTTTTGTGCAAGCGATGCATGGATGACTATTTGAGAAAGGATGCTCTAAAGGAATGAGTAAAGAATATGATCTGAGTGCTTTTGGCAATCAAGCCTGGAATTTTGCTGTAATGTCCCCAGTAACTAAGAAAAAATTGAAGCATATTGGATCACACGAATTTTGTTCTATTTTAGGAAAAAACAAAACAAACACATTTCCTAAAAGTTGTATATAAAAAGCAAACATTTTTCAAGAACTAAACTGAAGGGAGGAAAGTTTGTTTAGGATATAGTATAAAGGACATGAGGCAACATGCTCAACAGACATCTTAAATTTTATTTTGCACAGATGCATACAAGATGCAAAAAAGTCTTTCTCTGATGGTTGCAATTAGTTAAACTAAGTGAATTTCATTTAGAAGGTGATGAGATAAGATGGTCCAGAACTTTGCTTTCAGATGACCTAATACATTTATTGGATCTGGAGATCCCCCAAAAACGGTTAGCCTGCATTTGAAATTATCTTAATAAAATTTCAGCATTTTAGTAATTTAGGAGAAATTCTTTGGTTTTCAAATAAGGAAGTGATAGCTCAAACAGCATGATAGAAATTTTACCCTAAAAATGCTAGATGTCACCAGCTGAGGAATTTTAGACAAATTAAATCTTTAATTTTATTTTTCTTAAGCCGTTTCTACTTAGTATTGTTATTAATGCTTATGCTAATATCAACAATTGAATATTCTAGAGGCAAGTTTGTATCCTCTTTTGTGGTTATTTTAGTTTATCCTGAAAATTTATTTATCCTTTAAGATCTTCTAGTTCCCAGTGTTGTAAAATTTTTGTCTTACTATGGCTCCATTATTTTTTAGCATCATTTTGCATCTTTACTCTTTATCTCTGGCCATGAATGCAACTTTATTTTCTTTCAATTGTTTTATCTTCCTTTATACTGATGACATGATATACCTGCTTCAGAATTTTTCAGGTTACAACCATTTGTGTCATGCAGTAGGCTGTAAAATTCTGGCTGTTCAGCATTTTGCACAAGAACAGAAGCAGATCCAAAGGTGGTCATGGAGGAACTCACAGCTTTGCCATGAGGAAGGGACAGCTTTCCATCTAGGTGGGAATGTGGTTGGCTTTTCAACCTCTGTGATGAGGTAACAGTCTCAATTACCATCTGCTCACTTGGTTTTAAGACTTCAGGTCCCTATTAAAGAGGTAACTTCAAATGGGCAAATCACCAAGATATTAGAGGGTGAAATACTGAAATGTTGTCTAGGAAGCCAAGTTGTCCATTCATTTCTTGGGGAGCTCCAGAGATTCTCCTTGTAGTAACTTTGATCACCTTCGTGGTGGTTCATGTTAACTTAAAGTCTGAGACTTCTTTCTTTGTGTTGTATAAAGTTCATTTCTTCCTTTAAAAATGTTGAGCTCAGGAGGCTGAGAGCTAAGTGTACATTTTGAAAGAGTAAATTCATTAGCCTACAGTCCTTAACAGATGTATCACATACATTTTCTCCATTTTCCTTGTCTTGAGATTCCTATTGCACAAAGATATATATATATATAACTTTATATATATAAAACTTTATATATATATAATTTTATATTTATATATAACTTTATATATATCTATATATATAACTATATTTATATAAAACTTTATATATATATAACTTTATATATATAAAAAACTTTGCATCACTTTTTAAAAGAGGTGAGATATAATAAATAAAAATCAAGTTCCTCTATGTGATTTAAAAGGCTTTTTCATTCTTTAGCATGATTCTATACTTCTTATAAACCATTTTTTTCTCAAGGACTATACTTAATTTTATAATAAAAATAAATATTAAGAAATGAACTTGGAAGCACTGTATCCTAACATTGAAAAGAATCTTTCAGGCCATCTAGTTTCATCAACCTAGTTTAAAGCAGTGGTTCTCAAAATTTAGCATCAGAATCACCGGGCTAACTTCTTATTAAAACACAGCTTTCTGGGCTCCACCCCAGGTATATATGGCTGGGACCCAATTTTGCATTTCTAACAAATGCACAGATAATGCTGATGTTGCCAGCCCAGGAACCACACTTTGACAATACCTGGCTTATTGAATCCAGGATTTTACATTTTTTTTTTTTTTTTTTTTTCAGGTTAGAAACATGTATACTGGGCATATCACTTTCATTTTTGCAGTTTCTTAAAGATGACAATCATAGCTTCTTCAGTCTCATTTATTTATTCATTTGATGCCCTATGGTGTAATTTCGCTGCACCTGGAACCTTGAAATGATTTACAGCAGTATTACACAGAAGCCTGCAATCGCTTTCAGTCTCCCTGCTGCCAGCCTGACTCCCATATAGCCTGTTTTTACCTCGCCTGTCAGAGTGATCTGAGAACATAGAAATCGAATCATATCATTCCTCTGCTCAGAAGCCCCCAGAAGCTACCCAGAAAAAAAGTCCCAAATCCTTACAATTGCCTAAAAGGCCTTATAATCTGTCTGACCTTTTGGTTATCTAGTGGAAGGCACCTCCTTCTATTCTCCTCCTCCCTCAGTTCTCTATAGCCTAACTGGCTTCCAGCTGTCCTCTGTACCTGGAAACACACACAGACTATTCCCTTATTCCAGTATGCTCTTCCTCTAGGAAGCTGAATGACTAACTCTTTTATCTCCTTCAAGTCTTGGCCAAAAGTTTACCGTCTTAAAGAGACCTGCTCACACTTCTCCTCTAATCTCTTACCCTACTCTGATGTTTCCAAGTCACTTATCATTTTGTTAGGTACTATATAACTTACTTATAATGTTTATTATTCATTTTATGTCTCTCCTGGATAGCACAGAAACAGCACAGGGGCTGGAATATTTGCCTTTTTGGGGTCTATTTTCACCAATGAATCTCATGTGTCTAGAACAGTACACGCACATAGTAGTGCTCAATGAATACTTTTTTAAATCAATGAATTATTTAATTTTGGTTTCTGAAAAATTTAGTAGTTTTTTTTTTAGATTTATTATTTGGAAATTCAGCCCAATCTTTAGAAACTCACATATTCTATTTATGGCAACGTATTTTATAATAGCAATGTCTAGAAAAAATGAAACCATCCACTAATGGGGTATTGATTAAGTAAATCAGATAACTTTGTTTTGTATTATATAGATATTAAGATGATAAAACATAAAAGGACTCAATATAGGAAAAACAAAGTCAAACTTTATAGGCACTATATTTATTAATTATGTAGCCTTATTTAATCTAAATCAAAATACATACATTACAATCCTCTTTACCTCAAAAATAATTATATAACTATGCCAAGTTTACTAGACTCTCTTGAAAACAAAGCAAATTGAAGACTGAATACTTTACCTAAAGTATTTCCCACTCTAAAATATCTTAGAGAAGTAAGAATGATAATAGAGAACAGTGATTAAGCACTGGTCACTTATCAGGGACTGATTACTTCATTTAATATTCATAACAAATATATAAGATAAACATGATTGTTGTTTGTATTTTTTAGATAAGAAAACTATAATGTTCAGAGGGGACAAGTAACTTGCCCAAGGTCACATGACTAGTAAATGTTGCCATCAAATTCTATAATTTTTTCTTTGGGAAAATTAATCAAAACCTCTCTACAATGATCTTACCAATGAACTTCTCCAGCTACATCTTACATACTCTGTATATTTCCATTCCTTAAAAGACCCCAGCCTCTGACATCTGGCGTTCAAAAATGTTCACGCTGTCTGAAATATCATTGCCCACCAACTGTCACCTCTTAAAATCCTACTAAAATTTTTACAGTAATTATATATATTCTATCTTCTGTTGTTATTGAAGATGTGCCTTATTGCTTCTACATTTATTATTAAATTCCTTGAGGAGAAGGATGTATTGACTACCTACCACAGTAAGCAGGGCATTATCAGATATATGGTGGATACAATTGCCCAAACAAATCTTACAAACATTCTGTCCAATGTGGTAGCCATTGACCACATGAGGAACTGAGCATTTGAAATGTGGGTAGGTGCCAAATTTCAAAATGATATTTAGGACATATCATCTTAAACAAAATATATCATTAATAAAATCAATCTTATTGTTTTCTTTTTTGATATTAAAATCTAGAACATTTAAAATTACATACATGGGACTCATTATATTTCTAATGCACTGTGCTTTTTTCAGATATACCTGTTTCCTACTCCATCACTCTCCTCCAAGGGATCAAACCCATGAACAAATGCATGAATTAAGCAAGAGGCGAATCCCTTATTCTGAGATGTTCTACATGGGGGAGGGGGCTGTCTCTGGATCAATAGTTTTTCTATTTTATGTAGTCAGGTTGCTGCTTTTGTCTTTTGGTCTAAGAAACACCATAGTGAAAAAGCTACTTGGTCCATAAGTGAACATTCTCTCTCTGTGTGCGCAGTGGAGCAGAAACCACATGCAAATCAGAATATAACAGCATTACAGGAAGCTTTCTATTTTGAAGTACATTGGCAACATGACAAATATAAAGCAAACAGCATTCTCCGAACAATCCTTGATCCCTTTCCTACCCCAACATCAGCCATAATAGACAGCCCTATGTGTTGCCCTCAGCCACATGTCTCCTACTGCTTGCTGGTACCATGTGCTTTAGGCAGTTTCTTTCCAGGCAAACACAGACTGTTTACTGACTGTAATCAAAATGACAGCGCACTGTTTTCACAACTGAATGTTGAGAGTCGATTGCCTTTTTCACTTGGCAACCTGAGGAAAATTGAGAACTGGGAACTTGAGGTATGACTTACATTACTTCAAGATGGCGGTGTTGACTACTCCACATGTTATCTGCGCTCCTTTGAGATTTAAAATACAGAGGATTGGGATTTGTCTAGCTCAGAGCAAAGAGGTTTTAATCACTGCTTTCAGATGGGTGCAAATGGTAAACCACACTGGAGCACAGGATGATTTAGGTATGTCTGAAGTTCAGCTGCCATTTGATTCTTTATCAGCAAAAAACCAATCACATAAAGAGGCCTTCCGGCCGGGCGCGGTGGCTCACGCCTGTAATCCCAGCACTTTGGGAGGCCGAGGCGGGCGGATCACGAGGTCAGGAGATCGAGACCATCCTGGCTAACACAGTGAAACCCCGTCTCTACTAAAAAATACAAAAAGAAAATTAGCCGGGCGTAGTGGCGGGCGCCTGTAGTCCCAGCTACGCGGGAGGCTGAGGCAGGAGAATGGCGTGAACCCGGGAGGCGGAGCTTGCAGTGAGCCGAGATCGCGCCACTGCACTCCAGCCTGGGCGACAGAGCGAGACTCCGTCTCAAAAAAAATAAAAAATAAAAAATAAATAAAGAGGCCTTCCCCACTAAGCAGGCCCCTTAGGTACACAGTTATAATGTTACAGAGTGGGTCACTCCAAGATGGTGCCTCAGAAGATAATGCAATATACTAGAAAAACATGCCCCTGCCCTATCTTTATTAGAAATGAGATTTAATGAAAAGATAAGAGAGAGGAAAACAGAAGGAGAGATATACAAGTTGCAAATCAGACAAACTATTCTAGACTTGTCTCTGCTGTCACTTGTGTGATATATTGAACACTTGAGATCTCAGATGTTTAGTGTTTGTGTGAGTAAAAAAGAAGGGAGAGGTGGGAAATTGACCAATTAATTTGTAGTACCTCTTTTATCACTAAAACTCTAGTTCAGTGTCCAGACTTTGGGACTCTGTACTAGGCTTACTCCAAATGTTTGTCCCTTCTGAGAGAAACTTTTGAGGGTATAGCAATACCCTTATACCCTGAACGTGGGTCACTAAACCTTATATAAATCATGTCCCTGAGGTAGGTGTGTCACATCTATTAGAGAATATATTCATTTTTAGAAGACTTTAGTGAACTAGATGCTTGCATAGGTCCTCTGCAGGCCAAATTTAAACTGTTTCTTGATAAATAAATAATATAAATGCCTTGAGTAGAATATAACTTGAAGATCAGTTGCTGAAAAGAACTATCCCTTGAATCCTTTCTAACTCTAGATATTCAATTTTGTACACATGACATCTTCATGAAATGGTAATATAAAAAATCTCCTACTGAGAAATTCCATACAAATTGCAGTTAAAAGAAAAACCTAGAAAACTTTAAGTCTTGTTTTCAGTGAAATATGACCAGTCACTTGGCCATATCTCCCCCAAAAAGGGCCCTTTGAAATAAAGAAAAGATGAAAAAAAAAAAAAAAGTCTTTCCTGGGATCTGAATTCAGGACCCAGAGAATCTGTGTTTTTCCTTCAGGCTCTGAGCACATCATTGGCACCAAAATAGAGCAAAGGACTGTGTGCACTGCCCTGATTTAGGTGTGGATGATGCCACTTACTGCAGCGGGGAATGCAGAGTAAAAGGTCTCTGCACATAAGGACAGGAAGGGGATGCTGCTCAGTGCTCAATTCTTTTGAGGCTAAAGGAGATCCAGAATTCCACAGGTAAGAGAAAATTATATATGATAAAAAATTTTGTTTTAAACAGGGATTGTAGCAACCAAACTGCTGAAGACTGGCGTGGTCTGTCTGTCTTCACCCTCCAGAGGATAGAGGACCTGGTAAGTAAGAAACTGACTAGTGAGGGCAGTAATCCTGAGGAGAAACCTAAGAAGAGGTGAGAGGGAAGATGCCAGGAGGGAGAGATGCCCTGCCGTGTGCCAGGTGTGCCACCTGAGCTGTCTCCTCAAGGACATGGAGGATTCAGGATCCTGATAAAATTGCCAGTGCAAAATCAGACATTGAGTTCACTCATTCTTCAAGTGTCACTCCTCTTTAAAAATTAACAGACTTTTTTTAGAACAATTTTAGGTTTACAGAAAAGTCGATCAGAAAGTATTGAGTTCCCACATCAAGTGCCTTCTTTAATGTCTTAAATATCTGTCTTCAAAATTTTTATTGAGAAATAAATTGAGAGAATAAATAGAAACTATTTTGTTAAGTGTGAAACTTCCCAAATTTAGCTTTCTTGAGGGATGTGTATTGTTGGGGGAGAGGAGGAAGTGTATTATTTTCTGATTAAATTGATCTCACAGTGTTTTCTGAACTGGCACCACTATCATAGATTTAATGGGATATTTAAAAGAAAGGTGTCTTACAATGACAGGATAATTTTAAGATACTGAGTAGAAAACCATTCCTTACAAATGCATAAGAGGGAGCTGACTATTGTTGTTTTCATGGTGTATCTTAACTCTAGTGTTTATTTGCATGAAAATCTGCATCTTGATTTGGATGTGCTCTGCCACTTTTCATTTACCTTCATGCTTTACCCTTTCCTTTTCAAAATGTTCAAAGTGCTTTTGAATAAGGAGTTGGAATGTTTCCTCAAAAGAATCTAGCTAGTTCTTACAATTGTCATCATGTTGGTAGAGGGGAATGGTTATATCAACCATAAATTATTCCCCCTCTGCACTGATTGTGTTATTTAAGGTGACCCTTCTTCATAAAAGCATTCCTCCCCTGGTTCAGGCTTTCATTCTTATCAATATCTCATTGGTTTCTTATTTATATTTTCATTGCAGACTTCCCAAATACTTTGTGTATAAAGGTTGGATTTTTTTTTTTAATAAATGATCCAATCCCAATGAGAGGACACAAGCACTGTGTCACACACATTCATCATAACCCTGGCCTCGAACATGATAACTTTGCAATTCCTTGGCCAGTATTTCTTCTGTTTATCACAGAAGCACCAGCGACCTGCCTCAAAATGTGGATATTCTCATCTTGAGATTTAACAGATATTTTCTATTATGATAATCATTTTGCTGACCACATTGGCAGAATGTTAGAGATGGGTGAAGAAAGCATAGTTAAATACTGATACTAAATGATGATCCTCTAGAGAAAAGACTTTAGGATATAATCTTCTCTGAAGGACCTGTAGAGGATTGCCCTCTCTGTCTCCTACCCAGCTGTGGGAAACCAATCTGGAACAGCAACTGGGGTGTTAACCCAGGAAATGTCTCCTTAAAAGCTGACTCATCTTAGGAATGAGATTCTTTTTAAAAAATGCAGTTAATTATTAATTTCGCTCCACTATTAGATTAATTCACTTCTTTCTCAGATATACCATTTTCTGAAAATATCTTTTAAAATGCATTTTGGCTTTAAAAAATATGTTCGTTTACAGAATCTGCCTTTCCTCCAAATCTGCCTAAATTGCACTTTTAAAAAATTAAAAATCAAAGTGTTTTGCTTCCAACTGATGATTTGGAGATTCAAAGAATATCTTTCAGTAGACCTACTCTTATCTGATTATTCAAGACTTAGTTCTCCAGATAGCAATTTGTAAGTAAGAAATAAATCAGTGAGTGAATGTATAGTTGTACAAACTTAAAGTTATGGATGCTCAGCTCCAAATGTGTACATTGTTTGTATGGTTAGCTTGCAAAATATACCATAACCAGTAGCTGAATCAACTTTCAAATATCATTGGGATAACAAATTAACAATTTCAAATGTAAAATTATTTAAACACATAAATAAATGCCAGTGTGTTCAACCAAGGGAGATATGGACACAAGTGTATTTTTTGTTGCTTCCTTAAGTATTTGCATAATATCTTTACTTAACACATGCCCGCTGGTTAGCACTTTGAAATTATTTTGAAAAGCATTTGTCAACTATCTTTCACTTCCCTAGCCAAGTTTTCATTGGCTTCTGTTATTTTTCTTTGTCTTTCTCTAGTCAATTGGTTTTCAAACCTGGCTACACATTTGAACTACAATTGCAGAGCTTTTAAACAAATATTGATACCCAGATTCCGCCTCAGAGAATCTGATTGAATTGGTTGAAGGTGGAGCCAAGCATTGCTCTTTTTTAAGTTTTCCAAATGATTCTAATGTGCATCCACAGCTGTGGGCCACTCTGTGAATGAGCTGGTAATGTTCTACCCCATTTTGTTTTCTTTCAGTATGTTTGCATATCTCTTTCTCTTTAGCTGTGTTTTTTTTTCTCCTGACATTTTTATTGGTGAGGTCCTATAAATCTATTTTTTTCTTTTCTCATTTTGCTTTTTTCTTTTTTACCTCCTATTTACTGGCCAAGAAGTTCTCATTCCAGGTATATATATTTGATTTATATTCTTATCCCATACTATTCATGCTTTATGTCAGTGTAACAGAACACAATATGATGGTGAATTATATTTTTGCCTGTTCTTCCAAAGCTAATTTAATAGTTTACATTAATTTTTGGTATAAATATAAAAAGATCAATAGTAGAAACTAAGGCCATTGTCAAAAACGGATATTAAGGAAGGATTTATTTTAAATGTAATTATTATTGGCTATGACAAAAGACAATAAAACAGTTTAGAATTTTGAGACCATACAGGTCTCAAGGACATGTATATATCATATCAATAGTATTTTTCCCTTTCAGAGGTAAAGGACAGCAATGTGTTTGCCCTAAATTTTAAACTTTAAAAACAAATTTCAATAGTATTTAAAGAACAGAGTGGAAGTGGGACTATTACATATTGCAACAAACAACATAGCAGAAACAAGATATCACTAGCAACAGAAAATAGCAATAGAAAAAAAAGAAAAAAAAAGAATCAATGCTGCTAAGTATTGTGGTGATGTTAATATTGGGAAGAAAACTAGAAATCAAGAAGGTAATGCTTAGATTCAAGGATTTGAAATGAAACAGACTGAGCCTAGACTAGGAGAAAAGGAATCGGAGTGCCAATGTAGCTGTGCTTCTAAATATGGTCAACAGGTTTCCTCTCCATGCGGTTTATTTTCCCCAACTGGCGAAAATACTGGTTAGCTTGGCAAAAGGAGAAAAAGAAACCTTGCAATTCCTTGGCCAGATCCTGCCTACACATGTGTTTTATTGAATCTATCTGGTATTATAAATAATTTGAAATAGATGATTCCATTTAACAACAGAGGGAAATATTTACTAACAATTTGGATTTTTCAGCTTCTTCAGGGAAGTCATTTGATGTAACAGTCTCCTAGCAGTGAGAAGGCGTTTTCCATTTTAAGAAGGGCATGCATGCACTTTCTAGTTCCTCAGGCCCAACATGAATGGCTTTACTGCTTTCTCTTACCTACTTTGCCCATGTAGGATTTATGTTCGTTTCTTCTAGAATTTATTATTTAAGGTCATGACCAACCATTATATAAATTCCATGAAAAGAAAATGCTCAGAGTACTTGGGAACATGTTTAGTTAGGCATAATAAAAACAACTTATATGGAGAAAAATAAATGTCACAAGCAGAAACACCAAGGAGACAGAGAAACTAACAAACAGGCGACTAGTCCTCAAATAGAGGCTTAAGCCCACAAAACGTGTCCTATTAAACCTTATGCAAGAATATGTTGGACTCTAGACCAGAAGCGCAATGTCACTTGTTAGAAATATGAATTGGAATTTAGTGAATTATTCCAGTTCAAGCTCTTTCTTGGGAAAGGAAAAGGACAAAATGTTCTGTACAACCAAAGTAAGAATAAAGTATATTCTGAAAATCAGGAGATTAAAATTCCCAAAAGGGAGCTTCTTGGCAGAAAATGGTCAAAGTTATTTAAAGAGTGACTTTGAATTCACCCATTGAATAAAACAATATTAAACCACTATTTAATAATTAAGGGACCATCATTTCTCTAACTTTGCTCCAGCACAGAGTTTAATCACATGAAGGGCTCCCTATATGCAGTCTCCAAAAAAATGAAAACCTAATTCAATTCTTACAGAAATAACTCCAGATTTCATAAGGTTTCTCTGACTAAAACCCCTGAAAATTCATTTATACAACCACACCCAGCATATGTTTACATGTGCTGTATTTTAATATTGTAAACTTGCTTGCAAGTTACTTTTCAGTTGTTCTTTATTCATAGATCTTGGGTAAAACCTTCTTTAAAGTTCTTTCCAGAATGTCCTTTATCATTTCAAATCCTTACAGGAAAGAAGTGGGATATTAAAAAAAGTAATAAAAAAAATACTTGGCACATTGAAACTTGTGGTATCCAGTTAAGTAGGTATTCATATAAATTTTAAAGAATTATTCTACTTTAACAAATTATATTTCTGATGTAGATTCAGATTTTAGGTATCCAAAGAGCTGGTGCCTATCAGGAAGTTAATAAAACAAAGTATGTCTGTGCTTAGTAAAAGAGCAATATTTTATTTATTGCTGTATTATTAAGAGGAAACACTATTCTGCTCCGAAATAGGTGTCTGCACTTGTTACATCCCATTAAAATATAAACAAAGAATGTGTTAATTTCATCCCAGAGGGAAAAATATTTTCAGGTAAAGCTGAACTAAAACAGTAGCTTCTCAATCAAAGATAAATGTGTGAACCGACAATATAAAGCAAGAATATGATTTTCTTTCTTCCAAATTTTCTAACTACCTCAAGTTACAATTGTTCAGTCTACCTCAAGAAGTAATTCAGATGTCAGGTTCCATATGGATTTGCCATGAAAGTTGTTTATAAGGTAAAACGTAAGCATGAAATTTTGAAAATGAAAGCAGTTAGAATTAAAATTAATCGAAAATTTAAAACGAACCTAAAAGTACAGAAATAGAGTTAAGTAATTATATTTCACTGGTAGGTGGGTAACTAATCCTCACAGTTTTGGAAAACTGGTAAAACAACCATTAATATTAAGGTGCGAATGAATAACATATTTTTAGGTGACAAATGAAACATGAATTCCCAACCTTCAGTGAGTTCATGTTTCTATACATAAATGAAAATCAGAAAAAAGTAATCTTCACAGCTACGTATGTAAAGAAATATCACTATATAATCAAGTGTTCATTTCTTGGTGAAAAAAATCTTTAAATGCTTATTCTTATGGATGCTTTTAGTTAACATCAACCCTAAAAATAAGAACTCGTAAGAGTTGGGAGTGACCTAGAACTGAGAGACAGATAAGCAACAAATTCCAAGCACCGCATTTGTCTAGTTGAGAAACACTACCCTCATATTTTTAAGCCTCCCAAGCTCTTAGCCCTCTCAGATCTGCCTAATCAAGAGTCCATTAAGTCATCTTGGCTGCCATGAAGATGAAGCTGACAGCGCAGTTACTTGAGTCAGTTTAAAGAGGCCTAGGGTGGTTGAAGGGAAGGATTAGGAGGCCTGGGGTGCTGAAAGGTCATCCAAGTTCTAGCTCCCAAAGACCCCAGTAGCACACAGCTGTCAGGAGCACGAAGCTACACTTAGAAACAACCTTTGGAGGAAAGCAGGGATTTTGCAGTCCATCAACCATTCATCAAGCACAATTTGCCTTTCCACATCTTATTGTACCGTTAATAGAATTGAAGCATTAGAGAGTTTGTGAGTTGATCACATAGCAAAGACTTTCCTGAGATTTAGGTTCAGTTATCTGGTGGTCTTAGTAGAAATTACTTGGCATTTAAATGTGGTTTTGGTGAAACCTAGATTCCCTTTGTGAATCTTTACAGAAACTTCGTCTAACAGGTATATCCTCTTAAGGCAATGTGAAATAAGGCCCTTTGCCTCTATTTTCATAAGAAGAAGAAAGTTTTGAAGTCCATGGTAACATATTGGGCATAAATAACTGTCTTCTGGAAGGTATTATGAGTTCTATAAACTCTCCAGGAATTGCCTGGAATGTTAACACTAAGTGATATTATTATAGGTACACAATTGTTGTTGTTTCAGCAAGGGCATCCTTCCAGGATGAGAATTATTCACTTTTCAGGTACATAATTATTTGGCAGTTTTATTCTATCCTTCCTGTTGTGGTGGAAGATATTATATCACCAGCACTAACGATAACAATAATAACAATGATGAAAATTTATGCCTTTATGTTTGTCCTGTTCCTTTTGATGTGAGTTAGGATGGCAGGGAGAGAGAGGAAGGAGGTTCGTAATCATGTTCCAGGATCTATACCAAGCACTGAACAGACATTATTTTAGTTACACAATCCAGTAACACAGGCATTATTATTCCTATTTTAAAGATGATGTAATAAAGGCTCAGAGAGTTTAAATAACTTGTCAGGTAATAGTGGCCATAAAATGTAACCTGCCAAGCTCTTGCTCTTAACCACTTCTCCATGTTGTTCCCTGCTTGTTTCCACTACAGAAGGAACTGGCCAAGAAACGCCCCTATTTCTCTATTTTACCACTTTCATGTTTAGCACATCAATCATAATTTACAACTCAGTGAGAGTCAAAGTTGTATCTTAATTAAGCTGAGAAACCAACTGAAGAAAAATCCAAATAAATGAGGATCAGAAAATTTTAAAAACAAAGTATTCTTATACAGCTTTGATTCTAATTTCCTTCCTTTGTAGGCAAGGAAAATGCTCTTCAGTGATACTTGGGGTATTTTCTGAGACAACAAAACTCACTAGTAGCAGAACTTGAACCAGATCCCAAGACTTTCAGCTCAGGGTTCAACCTTTTTATCCTCAGTACTCAAATAAATCACAGCATTTTTCTCAACTTTACAAATAAATCACCACTACATTCTTTTAAAGAGTAAGTTATTCAAATGTGTTTGATATATCATTTAATCAAAGCAGGTTTAATTTCCGAAATTTTTGAAAGAGCGCATTTTGTGAAGTGAAGAACTCTGTGTGTATTTGCTTTTTCACATGGTGACCACATGTATAGATGAATAACTAAGAGACTGTTGCAACTATACCAAGAAAAATAAAAGCTAACATTTGGGGCCAAAATTAAGCATTCATTCATAAATGTAAACCAGTTCAATCAAGACCAGCTCTGATGCTTACTCAGAACAAAGTTACTCACATTTAGTCACCTGTAGAGAAGCATGGTGTGTACAATACACTCAAGTTAATTAACAGCCGTTTTTGGGAACCCTGTCCAAAGAAATAGTTTACCTTATATCCTATGGTAGGAATTCTTCTGAAATAGACAAGACCCAGGGCTCTCCTCTCAGGCAACCACTATTTTGAAATGTTTTTGGGGGGACTATTATTGCTACTCAATGTAAAATATTAAGTGAGATGTCAATATTTTTCAACATATCATTAGAAATTACAGTTTGGAGGCCTTAAGTTCTATTTTTGAAGCCCTTTTAGCCAGTACTGACTGGAAGCCCTGTTGAAATCAGAAGTCTTCATTTCATATAGGGCACACTCTATTTGGAGTGAATGTGATGAAATGTTTCCATGCAAATTCCTACAAGCACTTATGCCTTTATCTTTGTCCTCATAAGCCACATTATACTACCTGTTGTGTATTTTAAAACACTGTATGATTTTTAAAACTTATCTTTCAATTAATATGTATAGATTTTCTGTCAATAATTTCTTATTCTAATTATGTGGTGGCTAACTGAATGAAACATTTATGGTTATGATATAGAATATTCTAAATACAACTACAGACAATATGGATCATAGATAAAGTAAATTATTGTTTTATGGCTCCAGTGGTTCTTCCTGGTAATTAATAAAAATAAACAGTTATTAAATATATACAGAAAAACAGCAATCTATCAAGCTTATAGAACAATTAAGAATATATAATAATCTTTAAATCAATAAATTAAAAGGTAAACATTTAATATAAAATGAATATATTAAAGGATAAAGAAGTAGCATATTATGGAACATATAGAGATTATTTTATTTTTTGAAGGTTCAACCTCTTTTAAATGGTTAGTATTGGTGTTCTTTTCTCTATGAAAACAGATTTTAGAGAAAAATGATAGTGTGTTTCACAAAGCCAAACACCTCTATATTGTTATGACTCCCTATATGCATGGCCTCTCTAAAGCTGTTAAATAAAAGACTAAAGCACAAGAATGATAGTTCCAATTTCACTATACATTTACATTTAAAAAATACTGGACACACTGGGCATTTAAATAGATGACATACAGCCAGGAAACTCATTAGACTAGCTTTAAGTATAATAAAAAATATTTTTTCTGAATACGATTAATCATAAGCATCTACAAAAACACAAGACCATTGATGCCTAGTATGTACCATAAATCACCATTTCCAGACAGGCTCTATTTTCTTTGAAAGATAAAGAAATAGTAAGCAGTTTACACATCAAACGATGCCTTTGGTTCCTGTAATTTACATTTAAACAACACTGGGTTAAAAATAGCAGCATGAAGATGATTTTAAAGTAAGGAAAATGACCTGGTAGCTAGGTTCTATGGTGCAGATAATGAAATGTTTTGTCAGCTTACCTGATAAAACAGAGCCTTATGAATTACAGCATAACAAAGCCCAGCATCCAAGATGGTTAGGGTATAACGTGTCTTCCTCTGCAGCTGTTCAGCTTTTTTTTTTTTTTTTTTTTTTTTTTTTTTGACCACAGAGGTTTACAAATTAGTTACAATTTTTTTTCTTTCTTTCTCTGTGGATAAGAAAACAAAGAGACCTTTCCAGAATCCTCTCTGCTTATGCCTCCGCTTCCTGTTCTGAGATTCACTCTATGGTACCCAACATATATCAGAAAACAGCTTTGAGGAAAAAAAAAAAAAAGAAAGAAAGAAAGAAAAAAAGGCCGATCGCACTCAAAGTGGTACCGCCATCTACTGGCGGACACACACAAAATTGAGCCAAAGAAAAAACATTCCCATTATCCTCTGTCACAGGGAGGAAAGTAAACCTGCATGAAGCATAGGTAGTCATGAAAGTGCCCCAAGATGACAGTAGAGAGGTGATGTGAGCTAAAATTTCCCAACACACTAAAAAAATGTAACTTATCTACTACATATAAATATGTATCAGACCTTTTACATATTCAGTTATTTGCATCTCACTAATTTTTTTAAAAAATTTTATCACTTTGTTGTTTTGCATGATTGTTTCACACATAAACTACTAAAATTAAAAGATATATAAATTACTGTTTGAAAATTAGGTTTTAAGTTTACATTACCCTTTACGTGTAGAGTTTTGCAAAAGCTCCCTTGTGGCCTGCTCTGGTATTTTGAAAACCTTTTCTTTTCCTGGGATGAATTATTTTCAAGGTGAGGAATTTGACTCCTTAGAGAACAGTGTAAACACATACTCACTGATAGTATTTTTGTGTTGCTTTCTGGTAAAACATTTGCAAGAAATATCTAAATGTAGAAAAATATTCTATACATCAGTGAACCTAGCTAATGTAGACGTTTGGATTATTTTGGTGTGTGTGTATGACAGCAGGAACAGTGGAAATTCATCTTAAATGAGGTAATGCAAATCAATGATTTATATTATGTCTTTAAAATACTTTTAAAAGGCCAGGCATGGTGGCTCACACCTGTAATCACAGCACTTTGGGAAGCCAAGGCGGGCGGGTCACCTGAGGTCAGGAGTTTGAGAAAAGCCTGGCCAACATGGTGAAACCCCATCTCTACTAAACATATAAAAATTAGCCAGGCATGGTGGCATGTGCCTGTAGTCTCAGCTACTTGAGAGGCTGAGGCGTGAGAACTGCTTGAACCTGGGAGGCGGAGGTTGCAGTGAGCCAAGATCCTGCCACTGCCCTCCAGCCTGGGTGACAGAGAGACTCTGTCTCAAAACTAAATAAATAAAATAAAAGACTTAAGAAAATATATTATTTATTAGGATATTGAAGCACAAAATACATAAAGAAAATAAAAATAATCCATCAGTTATTAAGATTTCTCAATCCAGATGTATGTTATTGTTTCATCTGACCTTTCATATTTACTTTAGAGCAAACAACTATGATTTTGTTACAGTTTATCGTCAATTAAATGAATACATTCATATTGACAAACCCACTGTATGGATGGACAAAAATGATGTCAAGTGTTATATTAGACTTGAAAAGACACAGAGAGAAACACACAGTGCCTGCCATAAAGGAGCTCATACAAAGAAGAAAAACAAATATAGCTGATACCATATTTCCCAGCCATGTGTTCAAGAACTGTTAATTACATACTTCATTTTCAATTGTGGCCCCCATTTTGTCTAATGGCAGAAAAATAAATCTAGTCAGTTCCAGGTAAACTAAATCACTTGAGGCTTTTCCCAATGATTTTGGGTTTGCATTCAACCAATACATGATTTTTCTCTTCTATCTCTCCTTCTCATGGAGACTGATCTAAGTTCAGGATTGTGTACATATATAGAGAAAGCAGAGTATGATCCCGGTCCCCCTTTCTCCACATGGGCATCCACTGAGGCCAGGAGTCCTGCATGATCCATGACCATCATTATCCCTCATATCTACTAACGTACCCACAGGCCCACTGGACCCCGGGAATAGCATCCCTCTAGCTTTGCATGGCAGCATCCCCTCTTTGTCACTTCTTCCTCTAAGGAAACTTTTGTTCCTGTCCTTGAGGAGGAGAGAAGAAAAAGCAGCATGTTCCCAGGGTCACTCTTGGCTGTAATTGGCTGACTTAAGCCTTCCTCCCTGCCCCAGGCGCCTCACACAGCCATCTCTGTTCTGCTGTTTGTAAACCATGGGATGTAACGCACTCTGCAGGCTTCAGGCAAGCGAGGCACAATCTCTGCCACACTAGAATAGTGTAAATAGATGGAAACTTCTCATCTTTTCATCTTTTTAGCTAATCCTAGATTGGCAAACTATGTAAGGAGCCCTTATCAGAGACTCCTTTCCTTCTTCATAACTTCCTTCACAGACTCAAAAGAGTTTTGCTTGGGTCTCTTCTTTCTGTACCAAAGGTAAGCTGGAGCCACTTGTTTTCCCTTGAAATCTTTTTGTCTTATGCCTAATGTATCAGTTTACTAGGGCTGCTGTAATAAACTGCCATCCTGAGGGGCTTAGACACATAGAATCATTTTTTTCACAATTCTGGCTACTCAGAGGCCAGAATCAAGTTGTCAGCATGATCATGCTTCCTCTGAAACCTGCAGGGGAAGGATACTTTCTTGCTTCTCTTAGCTTTTAGTAGCCCCAGATGTTCCTTGGTTTGTGGCAGCATAACTCCAGTCTCTGTCTCTGTCTTTACATGGTGCACTCCCTGCATCATTGTCTTTACGTACTCCTCCCTCTGTGCATGCCTGTCTCTGTGTCAAATTTTCTCCTCTTTATAAGGACACCAGTCACTTTGGTTTAGGGTACGCCCTCATAACCTAATTTTAACCTGATTATCTCTGTAAATACCCTATTTCAAAATAAGGGCATATTCTGAATTACTCAGGATTAGAACTTTTTGAGAGGAGGCACAATTCAACCCCTAACACAAGAATTTAAATATAAAGCACAAGAATTTGACAATTCTTCTGTCCATCTCCAACGACAATTCCACTTAGGCAATAATAGCCTTGGCTATCTGGCCAGAATTGGGGAGGGTAGGGGAAGAGCCTCAGGTAATGATGAAGACATTTAATAATATTAGTAACAATAACAAAACTAACATTTATTGGTACTATGTGCCAGACATTGTTCTAAGCACTTTACATATATTCATTTAACCTTCACCCATATGAGGTATTATACACACTTTACAGATGAAGAAGCAATGAAATGTGAGGGAAGTAAAACATAGTTAGTACCTGATATGGTTTGGCTGTGTCCCCACCCAGATATCATCTTGAATTGTAGCTCCCACAATCCCTACATGTCGTGGGGGGCACCTGGTGGGAGGTAATTGAATAATGGGGGCGAGTTTTGCCCATGCTGTTCTCGTGATAATGAATAAGTCTCATGAGAGCTGATGGTTTTATAAAGAGGAACGTGTCCCCTGCACACGTTCTCTTGCCTGCCACCATGTAAGATGTGCCTTTGCTCTTCCTTCACATTCCACCATGATTGTGAGGCCTCCCCAGCCATGTGGAACAGTGAGTCCATTAAACCTCTTTTTCTTTATACATTACCCAGTCTCAGGTGTTTCTTCGTGGCAGTGTGAAAATGGACTAATACAGCACCTCACATCTCATCCCAACACAAGCAGTTGTAATCGGGTAAGATCACTCATAATACAAGCATTTGTCAGATGCTGAAAGAACACAAAGGAAATCAGCTTCCACTAATTTAGATCATTGATACTTACACGTTTAGTGTAAATTTATAACATTTCATTGTTTCATTGTGTACATTTTCTGTCATGAAAGATTCCTATTTTCTAGGCACTTTTAACTTTTTCTTCTCTACTCATGAACAAACTAGCCCTGCTCACTGTCTCTCAACTAAATGTTCATTAAGTGCCAGTCCCTACTGCTCCACACTCATTTTACCATTACTAGTAATATTTAATAGAATATTAATTCTATCACTCAGTTTTGGGTATCCAGATGCTCCAAAGAGTTTTCTGATGATGTCTTCTGAGGAACTGATTTTTCTTAGGTTATACTAGGCCACATTTTAATGAGAACTGGTTTGAACAAAATAAGAAAAGTAAATGATAATTATTGTGGCGATATTCCTCATAGAAAAAAAGAAAAATAAATAAATGCCAGCAAAGAGAGCTTTACTCTTTGTTGCTAAAGAAACTAATTTTATCTTGTCATTAAAAGTAGAAAATTACATAAAGGAAGAGTGACCAGAGGTGTGGTATCATTTGCTACGATTCTAACTTCATTGTGACTTTCGTACTTTTTTCCTGTAGACAGAATGACAGTAGTTTGCAAATCTTCAGTGAGTGGATTCTGAGAGGGTTAAGGTGAAATAGTCATTGATTACCAACATAAGGTCTCTGGAGCCTTAGTGGTGTCTGACCATATGTTGTAAACATATCATGCATAAATCACAGAAATTCACACTAGAAGAGAGCTAATAGCCTCCAGCTGGGACTCATAGGTTGCTCTGTGCATGTCTACTGTTTCTGATTACTCAAGGTCTTCAGAGCCTTTGTGGGTAGGAGCTATAATGCTGGTTTCTATTTGATTTTATAAGCTTCATAGCCAAAGAATACTTTTTGTAACATCCATAGATCTACCAAAAGATTCCCAGACTCTGGCCCAATTTTCTTGTTTCCTAGACCATTATTTCCCAAACAGTGATTGGAGGAATACTACTGTTCTGCTGCACTAATGAAGTACCACTCCACATCCACCAGAATGGCTACAACTTAAAAAGCCTTATCATACTGTTTGTGAGAATCTAGAGCTACGGAAGCTGTCAGAGACTTCAGGTAGGAATGTAAACTAGTATAACCACTTAGAAAAATGGTTTGGCATTACCAACTGAACATGAGTCTACTCTGTGAGCCAGCAAGTGCCACTCTTAGGCATATACCTGACAGAAATGTGTGTGTGTACAAGAATGCCTGTGGAAGCATTATTGAAAACAGGTCAAACAAGAAAGAACAGAAATATCTTGAACAGGAGAATGGATATAAGAATTGTGGTGTATTCTGAATCTATAGTATCATACTAACATGAAAATGAAAAACTGCAGCTACCCACAGAAATATGCTGGATTTCACAAATCTGAGGCTGAGGACAAAGAAGGTATGTAAGCAAAACATTATTAAATTTAAAAACAGGACTGGGCATGGTGGCTCAAACCTATAATCTCGACATTTTTGAAGGCTGAAGTGGGAGGATCACTTGAGCCTCCAGGAGTTCAAGACCAGCCTGGGAAAAATGGCAAGACCCTGTCTCTACAAAAAAAATGAAAAAAATAAAAATTAGTTTGGTATGGTGGTGTGCACCTGTCCAGCTACTCGGGAGGCAGAGATGGGAGAATCACTTGAGCCAGAGAGTTCCAGGCCACAGTGAGCTATGATCATGCCAGTTCACTGCAGCCTGGACAACAAAGCCAGACTCTTGGAAGATAAAAATAAAAACAGGTTAAATAAACTCTAATATTGGAAGTAAGAGCATTGGTTTCTCTTGAGATAAGATAGACCTTTTGGCAAAATTGGTTGAGATAAGGGCTATTCTGGGTACTAGTAAGATCCTATTTCTTAATCTGGGTAGTAGTTATATAGGAATTCACTTCCTGGTAATTCATTGAGCCAAACATTTATGCACATTTTTGCATGTGGATTGTATTTCAAATTTCAAAATAACAGGCGAGTTTTTTGACAGTTGTCACCTCTGAGGAAGGAAAAAGTAATGAAAGGTGAAATAAGTGGAATTTCCAGGATTTGATCTGTATATATCTGTTCTGTTTGAACTTTGTATGCTTATTAGTTTAATAAGAAGTGCATTATTAGTGTAATTTTCAAAAAATAAATTTAAGGCATTAAAAGTAAAGATGTACCTTCATACTATTTGTACTTATTTACCTCTAGGTTATTCTCTTTTTAAGTTGAGTCTAGGATGGCATTCATCATTATTTTAAATTGAGTCTGTCCTGGAATTCCTCTTATGCCAGAAGGCATATTCAAGCTGATACTCAGCTTCTATGCTTCTGTCTTCAGTCATCTTAGTAACAAAGTTAACTACCACTGTGTTTGCATGTATGTTAAATAAACAAAATTTACATGTCATCTACAATTTCACACCTCTATAGTCTAGTTTAGATTTGTATCTCCTGATTGTAAATACTGAGACTAACTCACTTTTGCCCACTGCCTAATATATTATGCCATAAATTAGACAATGAAATACATGACCTGATAAAAGATAATAAAACACTTTTACCTTTGTTACATCTTCTTCCTTTAAAACATCTATACAAGTTGAGAAGGGTAGATAATTTTCAGATTTTTCAGGTAAGAAAAATTGGTACAGAAATGTGAAAATTACATGATGGTTAAAAATTGGCCAAATAAAACAGGATAATTGCCAGTTTAAAATATATGCATTAGACAATATGATTTTATATCAAGGGCTTATTTCAGATATAATAACTGTCAAATATTATTTAGAAGGTGTGCTTGATTCAGCAATATTAAAAAATTTTAATCTGTATTATAAAAGAACAATAGAGTAAAACATACTTTCCAAATGGCTTCCAGTATAGATTACCTTCTGTGCTGTAGTTGCACAGCTATGTAATAGCAATTTTTCAAAGGTGTTGGGTCACTATGCCTTTTTAGTTGCCATTCCTTTGGTTTGAAATTACTTTCATTTATTGCCATTCTCACCCCCATTTCCCTCCAACATCTGGAAAACTACTATTTATTCTTGAAAATGCAATTAGGGTAATATACTTGATAGCTTGTCCTGATCTTTCCAAGTGTAAGGTATCAACTTAACTGTACTCCCTGTCATACTGCTATACACATCATTAATGGAGGAGGTGAAAATGATTCATCCATTAAAATGACTGAATATTCTTAGGTGCTTGTAAACGCCCATTATTTATCATGGGGTTTCATCAGAAAAGACAGGCGTGAAGCAGATAAGGGCAGGTACTGGGAGATACACGTCTCTCTGCTTCTCTCAGGAATGATGGCTGGATAATCTGTTTACCCATATGCACACACACTGTCTACTCTAGGGCTTTGTGACTGAGCAACAGGCTTTTTTTTCCCTATACACTCTTTGTTAGTATGACACTGTCAGATCATCTAAGCTAAAGGGAAAAATGTATTGTTTTTTTTCATGAGTTCCTAACACCTTTTGCTAATTATAAGCAAGCACGCAGGCATTTCCCTTATATAATTTCTCATTTTATCTTCTAAAATTTGGTACATGTGAGTAGCCAACTATGTCCAAATCTTTATATGATTAGGTCAATATGAAAAGAATTAAAATTTTAATTTAATATGCTCTCTTTTATTTTGGAAAATATTTACTTGCATCATATTTCCAGCTTACATTATATTTTTACTGGTTGTTTAGCATTCTTTAATACTAAAACAATAAAATAGGAAATCATGCTTAGACCACGTCTTCTAAATCTAGAAGATGTAATATATTGAAAAGCTTTATTTCATGTATAATACATTTTCATTTAGTTTATCAATTTTAAAAGATAATTTCAACTAAAAAAATCCTTCACAGTTTATAAGTTCACTTTATTAGTGGAGAAAATCAAGGGTTTTAAAACATCAGAGTAATCATGATGGAAATTATTATACGTTCATATTTCAGAAAATAACTACTCTTTTTTTAAGTTTACAAAGGTAAATTCACAAATGCAACCTTCCCATAAGCTCTGAACAAAAAGAGGGGCTGTTAAGATGAGTATGAACAGGGGGGAATCAGGGGAACTGGGAGGTGCTAATGAAGAAAAAGCTAGAAAAGAAGCAAAGAACTACATTATTTAAAAACTTCATCTATTAGGAAGTGGCTAAGAAGAAAAATATGGAGACAGATGGAATGTTACTGTCATAAACCTGGGAGAAGATGATCTTATGCAAAAGTTAATGTAAGCGGAAATGGACACAAGTATATGGATTTAGAAGATATTATAGTTTATGTTGTAGATATGAATTTTAATCTATATCTATGTGTGTGAAAAATAATAGATCAACAGTAACTTCAACTTCAGTAATTACTACAGGGCACCTCCACTCAATGTATCAAAGTTCCAGAGTCTTGTGTAGGACCCAGGTATAAAGGTAGAGGTGAGGGGCTCAATCTTTTGTCATATATTTGCATAGGTTACAAGGATTCATTTATTTAACAAATATTATTGAGCATCTACTCTTTGCCAGCAACTCTTCTTGGTGCTTGTAATGTATCAGTGAACAGAACAAAGATCCCTGCCTTCATGAAGCACATGCTTTGGGAGTGGCGCAAATGTGGACAATAAACAATAATATTAATGAATTAGTAAGTGATATTAAATGTCAGAACATGATTAGTGCTAAGTAAACAAGTAAAAATTAAAATCTGGTTGAAGAGATCAGAATGTTTGATGGAGTGGTGGATTGAGATTTAAGTTAGTTGTCATACGGAAGGCCTTATTAATACAATAATACTTTAAGCCTATGACCAGTGTAGTAAGCCTAGTTCAGAGTCCACAACCTAGGCATATAGGAGATGCTACATTTCCTTATATTCTACAAATATATTTTATTTAGATTTTGGTGCCCCATTCGAACGAAGTGGCAAGAAATCCAAATTATTAATTTTAGAACTTATGACCCCCTCTCCCATCACCAGTGATTAAGTTTCCCAAGTCTTACCTAATGACATTAGTCTTCTGTCCAAACAATTTACTTTTCAGTTTTTCATTGATGTGTTTACCTTTCTCATACATCCGCGTAAGATATGCCATGATTCCCCATGAAGTTGGAAACTGGTGGCTGAATCCCTTCTACTTACACACATCAGGAAGCAGTCCTTTGGTGAGATAGTATTATCTCTCCAGAGATCTTCCAGGAAACAGGCTCTCTGCTACTCAGATTCCTACAGGCCTGTTTCTTTTTTCATTATTTGGAAGATTTTTCTGAACTGGAGCATCCCCTCCTGCCTCTAATCACTTCTTCAAGACACACAGCTTCTACCCCCAAAATCCATTTTTTAAAATAGACTTTGAGAGTTCATTAAATCCTTAATTTAAATCTATGGCAACTAAAAAACTATATCCCTTTCATCATTGTCATGGGTATCTGTATCTTCAAACCCTTACAACAGCTTGGGGAAATTATTTGTCTTCTATTCTGCAAGTATACCAAAGAATAGAACATAATAGTTGTTTTCATACTAAGTATATTTTCATAGTAAAAGAGTGAAAATTCAAATTCCATCACAATATTGAGGAGGTATCATTAAACCTGATTTTGAAACTGGATAGAACAGTGAGAGAGAAGGAGGAATAATGGTGACCCTCAGGCTTTTGACTTGAAGAAAATAGTATCTCTGTATGCTACTCATGAAGATAAGTAAACATTAGCTAGACCAGGTTTGTGTCTTTGAAGATGAGTCATTTAGTTCAGAGATTTCTGTGTTTAAACTACTTGTGGGACATCCAAATAGAAATGATCAGTGACATTTAGACCAATTTGTAGTTTATAAAAGAGATCCCAGGTGAAGAGCTTGCATCAGAGAAGAAATCATTTTTCCGTTTCTGTCTTCCCTACCATTGCTCCAGATTCTATTTCCTTCAATTTCTGCTCAAAACTTGTCCTTTCTATTATTTTATATTATTGTATCTCCTTCCAACCTTCAATCATTATTTCAATCTTCAATTGCGGCATAATGCCTCTGACTATGAGCCGTTATTAAAAAGAAAACAAAATAAGGGAAGGAAGGAGGGTAGGAAGAAAGGAAGGAGGCAGGAAGAGAGGAAGGGCAGGAGAGAGGAAAGGAAGCTCTTCACTAACGTTGACAATTTGCACCAGCAGCACTCTGTTTAGTCTTGTGCCTTCAGGGATGACTTTTAATATATGATTCCTCAATATTTTTCCAGCCTTAATTTTAATCTTCTGATTGTCAGTAGTGGGTCTTCAAATAATAAGCATCTGTCTGGCTGCCATGCCACCACCACCAACTCAAAATAATCTTAAGCTGAACTGGTCATCATGCTTGACAAATAATAAAAACACAACCTTGTCTTATTCTTAATAATAAGTATTAAATATATTCCATTGCTCAGGTATGGTTTTATTCACGACTCCCACCAGCCACTTTGGATCATCCATGGTCCATTGCTCACTTCTGCCTCTGTGCCTTTACACCATTGACTTTGCGCAGCCTGAAATCTATCTTTTTGCAAGGTGCAGATCAAGTTTGACATCCTCTCTTACCTCCATTACCTAGAACTAAGCACTTCTGATCAATAACATGTCTGAGAGCCAATGTATTTTTTTCACCATGAACTTAACATAAACTACTTTTATTGATTTATCTACCCTTTTATACTTTGGGTGTTACCTTAAGAAGGACATTGGAAGTTTTTCTATCTAGTGTGATCTTGTTGTATGTCTTTTTTATGTTCACAGCGCCTGAAAGAAATTTCTCTTTCACTAAAGGCTTGATGCTATGAAATGGAGTAACTCACTGTTTTTTCTCCAATCCATCAAATTCCTTTCTCTAAGTATGAAACTCGGTAACCACTGACATTCCTATTCCAAATTCACCAGCTATGTGATTTTGGTCAAGTTACTTGACCACTTGAAACCTTAATTTCTGCATTTTTAAAATAAAGACAACACCAATTCTTACCTTATAGACTTCTGAGCATTAAATGAAAAAAAAATCCATGTGAAGCATTTAGCAGTGCCAGTCACAGTGTCCAACAGATATTTAGTCATAATATTCATATGGTCATATGTTTCTAATTTAACTACAGCACTCTAATTATACAACAATGGAAAACCTAGAGATGTCTTCATTTCCTCCTGCTTTCTCATGTTTCTTATTTGATCAACCGGTGATCAAACAAAGTCTCTAATCAGCACCATAGTGCTGCTACCACCGGAATGAAGTCTTTATGACCTCTCACTAGAGATACTGCAATCATTTTCTGACCTAAGTGATTCCCCACTGATGTCAAGCCTGCTTCCTAGAGCATCATTTTCAATATCCCATTCTCCTAAACAAAATCTTTAAGAAGCCCCAGTCTCCTGCTGTAGTCAATAAAATCAATATTGAACTCCTGAACCTAATATTCATGACTTTCCACAAAATATCCACTATCCAATTCTAACAAACCAACTAGAAAAAGGCATTTTTTAGGTAAGAGAGGAATTTTGAATATGGACTAGTTATTAAATAAAAACAAGGAATTATATTTATTTTGCTGTAAGTAATAACGGTATTGTGTTATGTTAAAAATGAGGGTATATTTTGGAAATGTATCCTGTGTAACATAAGGATACAATGTTATAAAAATCTGGGTTTTGTTTTAAAGTAATTCAGGAAGAGAAAAACAAATAGATGAATCAAGTTTGGTAAAATTTTGGTAATGAGTGCATATGGGGATAAGTCCATTATACTGTTCTTTCTGCTTTTGAATATGCTTGTTTTTCACAATACAATAAGTAATAAAATACTATAAATTATATAATCCATTGCATATGCTACCTGTTTCCCATACCTCTAAGAGCTGTTTTTCCCTACTCTAAATCCAACCACATTCTTTTATTGCTCTCTTTTGTCATTTATTATCTGTAGATGCGTATTATAATTGTTAAATATTTTAGATCATCTATTAGATTATAAACTTTATGAAAGCTTTAATATATTACTTGTCCTTGTATCCCAAAATTTTCTAATGTATTTTCTGGTACACAATAGCTTACATAGTAAATAATTGTGTAAACAAATGGGCAAGACCATAAAATAAATTGCAAACATCTCTGAAAGAAAGGATTATTTCTTTGATAACAAAACTAATGCATTTTCTAATGTTGTAGCATTTCTAGCCTGAGACCTAATTAAGCAACTGAAAAAGAAGTGGTAAAATTAAGAGCCACTGTCAGCAGGAGTATTCATACCATAAATTTTTAATTGTTGAATTTTGAGACAAATAATGACTTTTAAAAAGAGTAGACAGAGTTTATGAATAATGATTCTTAAAATCTACCCAAATAAAAGGGTAGCAATAACACAATTGTTAAGGGGACAGAAATCCCATAGGGAAATGTTAATTGTGTTATCATGTTTTAAGCCTGGAGAACATAAAGACTTAGAAGTAACTTTAAACATACAAAGTTTGTTTCTATGGAGAAAAACCATAACCTATTATAGACATGCTCAACTGTATGGACAGATTCAAACAATTATTTTCTCTCCCCTTATAAATAACACTAAGTATTTGTAACATCTTTTGGAGGGCAACTGTATATTTATTTTTCTTGCAATAGGTTAGCAATACAAGTTTTGTGTTTTTTTTTTAATCTCTCTCTGGACAAAAAAAAAAAAATAAATAAAGCCTTTACTTTCCTTATAAAATGTTTCTCTAGCTGGAGATATAATTTGCCCCAAATTGGCAACGTGTAGTCTTCCAGAAATATCTTTCCCTCTATCAGCCAGCAAGACAGGTGTCCCTAGCTTTGGTCCCCATTGCTCTGTGTCACTGCACACCTGGACCTAATTGTTCAGTCTCAAGTGGAGCAGGTGAGATGAGGGTGGGCTGTTGTGCAGGAAATGAATGGACTTAACACAGTGGTTTGCTTCGGCACCAGGCAGTCTTATTGAGTGGGTGGGCGGGCTTAGGCTATGGGAGGCTCGGGAGGGAGCCACATAGAAGGACAGATAATGCAAACACAGACTTTAGATTCCAAAATAATTCCTGGCATTAAGGAGGGCCTGGCAGCCTGCTTACATAGTAGTTAAATGCTGGTTAACACCAAGGCAGGTGCTCGGCATGGGCTGGACAATTGCAAGCACTTGGATAAATATTAGTTGTTGATTTATTCTCACTATTTTAAGAGTGTCGGTTTCCCAGCCTTCAGGTAGATTCTACTAATTTATTCCATCTATCCCCCTATTTAATAATTTATTCAGTTTTAAGAACACAGCAGAGGAAGCAGCCATTGTTAAAGGAAGGTTTCAGGTCACTTGACCTGGGTAGATTTGTAAACATAAATAAATGTGTATTGCCTGTTTAGCTCTATTTCTTAGGGACGGAAGCGTCCAGGTAAGAATTTGTCATTTATGTATGCTATTTGATTATTATGACAGATCAAAGAGACATGCTGGATGTGTTTTTTTGAAAAAAATATCACATAAACTCAATGTAAGCAGGGGAATTGAGACAGGGAACCTCGTCTTTAAACTTCAAGGAAAAATTTGAGGCTGTAACTGTGATGTATAAAAAATATTAAAGCTCAGGTTATTCACTCAGTTAACAAGTATTTACTGAAAGCTTAGGGTATTCCATGCATTCTTTAGGATGATGGGACATAAATGAGAATAAAATACAGTCCCTGATCGCAACAAGCTCACAGTCTATAGAAGGGGACTGACAACACAAACAACATGGCAGTTTTAACATGGCTGCTTATCTGAAGCCTGAGGTATGCACAGGTGCTTTAGGATACCTGACTGCAACGGCTCTTCAAAGAAAAAGTATTTCTTCTCTTGAAGTGAAATAGATAAAGCTTCAAAGATGGGATAGAAGGCTTTAAGACATGTAGATGTTCTGAAGTCAATGACTTTACACAGAATGATTTATGTGAAGTGCATTAATCGGTACTGCTAGAAAGCTAATTTAAAGAAAATCATATGGCTATATTG